>NC_137980.1:32854521-33318931 GCF_963924665.1 Micromys minutus
AGTTTTATGCAAAAATGCTTTAAAAAATCTGTATATGTATCTCTGTTTTTTAAAATAAAGTTGAAAAAAAAAAAAAGAAAGAGAACTATCCCTACTGTAGAGCCTAAACTTCCCACCTCAGAGGGTTTGCCTCTGCAAGTACTGACCACAATAGACACCATCATTAAACAGCAAGTGAGCAAGGCGTGGCAGAGTCCCTGAACATCTCCCGTTCTGTTAAAACCCTAAGTTCTTCTCTAACAATGCTATAGGGACGTGAGTATGTAAGAGCAGGTGGGTAGGAGAGCGGGATATCTAAGTGTGATGGATAAACTGAAGGGGAAAGCCAGGGCTATAGGTGAGCTGGGGTGCAGAGTGCTCATGGCACACACACCTGTCAAACACCCAAGAACACAGAAGGCTCTTAAAGGGATTTCAAACATAATTCTGAGGAAGAGAAATAACCCAGGACCCATCAAGTAGAAAGCCATAGTTGTAAGCAGGATTGGAAAGCTTGACTCCTTCAGGGCAGATCAAGGACAAGGGATGCTTGTGGTTATTTGTTTCATACACATTCATGCTTTGCACACATCTCTAACTCTAAAACATCGAACTATGCGTCTCTGCCATATGTGGGGTGTCTCTGCTGTCAAGCAGCAAGTTCATCCTTCCTGGTTCTCAGCAAGCATCCAGCAATAAAAATGGAATTGTACTTCTAGTGAATTGATTATCCTGTATTCTCCAAAATCACATTAGGATTGCTTAAAGCCTATGACTCACAAAATTTCTCACCATACGAACTGTAATTTCAAAGAGTTGTAGGTTCTCCTTAGTTGCACACAGTTCTTTCCAGTGTGAGCATAATCAGCAGATTTTTGAAAACCTATAGAGAATGGACAGTGTCATCTATAAACAGTAGACTGTGGGTAGATACCTGGACTTGTGAACTTCAGCATCTTATGTGTTCTATTACTAATTCAATTCTCCAAAATAAGAGCATGGTATATAGTATTTTTAGTGTTTTTAATCCACATGACTTACTTTTTTCATAGACAATATAATAAACAAGCATTTAAAGCAAAACCTTTCACAATGCTTGTTCTGTGGGGTTCTATACATGTGCAAGCCATTTCTCTTCAACCCAAAGGACTTAAAATGTCACAGACACAACCACCTTGCAGAAAGCATTCTCATTGTCCCACAGTCCCCAAATCCTATAGTGGTCAGGTAGACTCCTCAGCGATTACTTATTTTCGGTCAGTCCACATGTGAGTTTTGGCTTAGGCTCAGGGGCACTGTGCCCACCCCTATTCTATTCCTGCTCTTCCTCTCTAGTCCTTAATAATAATTAATGTGAGAACCATGAGCTTCCAAACTGTTCTGTGTGCCTGACTCCTAGACACTATTATTTATATAGTTTACCTAGTAAATAGGATGATGGTATGCTATCACTTTCAGACTACATGCAGTGTTTCCTCCGAAATGCTTTAGAGGGCATCTGGACTTGGACTCAACCAAAATAGCATCTGAAATACATAGAGCAGATGGCTGTCTGGCTTCTAGGTGTCCAGACAGACTAAAATCAAGAGCCAAACTTTACCATTATTAACAAAAGACAACATTTAAGAATTATAACTAAGCAATTTATGTAGCTCTGGTGATGTTTACTTTAGCCCTTTCAAAAGAAACTAGTCAAAATTGTATCTGTTTGCTTACCATTCTAAAGGCCTGCTGAAGCAATTTTAAAATGTACTATATTCCCCAAAGACTAAAGAGCATCTAGTGATGGTCTTATAGCACCATAGAAGCAATATTTGAAACAGACTTTCATACAGGAAAGAATTGACCTCATTCAGTTAAATATTTAAAAATTCTTGTACTGATGGATGGATGGATGGATAGATAGATAGATAGATAGATAGATAGATAGATAGATAGATAGATAGATAGATAGATATAGAGAGACAAAGAGAAATGCCTCTAGAGAATTAGAGGAGAGTAGGATATTGGAGTGATCAAGATATAATATATAATATATACATGCATATATATGTATACTTATATATGTACATATTTAAAAAATTCAAAGAACAAATAAAGCTATTATAATAAATATAATTTAAGTAATATCTCAGGATGTATTTCAGTAGTAGAGAGAACTTTCCTAGCATGTGCAATCCCTATGTTTCTGGTTTTCAAAGAAATCTCTAAACATTGAATCTTTGATTCCTATTCTTTTTCTAGACTGTAAAACAAATATTTTTAGAAACAAGAAAGATACATTTTACTGAATATCTAACCCGTTTAAAGTTACAGACAGAGTAGATGCTTCACTTCACATCAAGTCAACTGGGTTTACAAAGTTCCCTTTGCTTTCTGTTGTTGATGAAGATACTGTTTGCCTCTTTGTCCTGATACTTTATATTGATCAGATTGGCCTCACGCTTGCAGAGACCCTTCTGTTTCTGCATTTCCTGTGCTGAGATTAAATGCAGGCACCACTGTGCTCTGCTCCCTTTATCTTTTGGTAGAGCTTAATTCCAGTCCAAGTCTGTGTTCAGGTTATTAGCGATCAATACTGATACAATTTAAAACCAACTGGCTGCATTCCTACATAGGCTGTCCCTGCCCAGAGAATGAAGAGCCAAAACAAAGAATTTTATGTAAATCCAAACCCATCTGTCCTGCCCAGCAGAGATTGAGAATAGCTTAGTCAGGTACCAATCAGCCAATTGTTTTGATGACAATGTAATCTAAAAAATGATTTAGAATATTGCATGGCATTATGAAAAGCTTGTAATTGGGTGATAGTACACTTTTTTATTTTCCAAAATTCTCATGTTAAAACAGGTGGCAAAAAAACAAAACAAGAGATATTAACAACAAAATAGAAAAAGGAAATTTCTATTAATCTCAAGATAAAAATGGGGAACACTAAACCACTAAACCACTAAGAGCTGCAGTATGTGTGTGATATATGTTTGTAGTATGTGTGTGTTCATGTGTGTTTGTGTATGTATGTGTATCTATGTGTATGTGTGGTGTGTGTGGTGTGTATACATGTATGTGCATTTGTGTGTGTATTTGTGCAGCATGTATGTGTGTGTGTGGCATATGTGTATGTGAGTGTGGTGTATGTATATGTGTGGTGTGTATGTGTGTGCATGTGTGTGCATGTATGTTTGTGTGTGTATGTGTGGTGTGTGTACATATGTGTGCATTTGTGTGTGTATTTGTGTAGCATGTATATATGTGTGTGGCATATGTGTATGTGAGTATGGTGTATGTGTGGGTGTATGTGGTGTGTGTGGTGGGATGCATGGTGTGTTTATGTATGTGTGTATGTATGTATATGTGTGTGTATACGTGTCTATGTTTTATGTGGTATGTGTGTATGGTATGTATGTGAGTGTATGGGTATATATATAATGTGCAAGAAAAGACAGAAGACAACAATATTTATTATATCTAGGAACCTCATGTAAATATTCTTTCAGAATACTAAATATCTTTTAGGAAATACAGAGGACTATACTGAGAACCCAATGTAGGAGTAGGTGAGCACCAGCCTACAAGTAAGGCACCTTTGACGTGGGATCTTATAAAGTCCAGAACATACACCATTTTTAAAATACATCTGAAATTGGGGTGGGGGAATGAAAAGGACGTGGAGACATGAGATGAAAAAACCGTGAATGCTTGGATGAAATCAGCCAGAGAGATCAAGTCAGGAAATCTCAGAGGGGTGTGTGAACTAAACCTCCTATGGTTTCAAACAAGCCAAATCCACATAGAAAAGGCAAAAGCAACAACAAAGGAGTGGGGTTTAAACTCGTGGAAATTTCACCAGAGAATGCAAAGCAGAGTAAATTCCCAAAGACAATGAACATAAGACGCAAAATGATCCTTGACAGAGAAAATGGTAGCCCACATTCTAAAATAAGCTCATACAAAATAGCAAAGAGATCCAAACATATAACAGAATGAGTCAAAGTGAGAATAAACAAACAGGACTCAAAAACATCAAACAGGCTTTTGATATGAAGATCAAAAGTTTGGATCCCCAGGACCCACATATCTGGAAACAAAATGAACACCTGCCTGGAATTCCAACACTTAAGAGGCAGAGATGGGATCCTGGAGCAAACAGGCTAGAGTAGTCAGATCAGAGACCTCTGGGTTCCACTGGTAGATGCTGCCTCAATGTATAAGGTGGAGAGACATAAAGCAAAACAGCTGACCTCTAACTCTGACTCCCTAATCTGCACAAAGGCACTCATGCATAGACAAATAAGTGTGTAAGTAGAGCACTCCCACACGCGAGCACACACTTCTAAGCATACATTCTTACACACATACAGATGCATTTTAAAAAATTAAAAAGAATAAAGAAAGATATGGAAGACAGAAAGTAATCCCAGATCTGATGTCCATTCCCAGATTAGGGAGGTGGAGGACTGACCTATATGTGAATAATATAGTCATCAATTCGACATTAAGGGGTACAAGAGGCATTTACTACCCCTCAACACATTTTATAAGTGGGATAAATCCCAAAAATCCTCTAAAAGTCAAAAACAGTTTAAAAGTATAACTCAAATATTAGAAGAAAAACTGAGTTGTAAAAATATTTGATTATTATAAAATAAGGTGAAAAAAAGAAAAACCAGCTGAGATATACTTAAATAGCAAAATTATAGAAATAAAATAAACCAACTACATCAATGATTACCTTAACTAAACATTCCAAATAAAAGAATGATTTTATATATTTTTAAAATTACTCAATTAGTACTGATACTTAAGGTTTATGTTCTTGAGCACATGTTGTGGATGAAAAAGATACACCACACAAATATTAGCCCAAAGGAAAATGGCTGGCTCTAGCCACCATTAAGCAAGTCCATGTGAGGAGATGTGTAATTAAAGCATGCATGTTCATCCAACAAGCACAAAAGTATCTAGAGTGCGGCTCTTTCACCGTGAGCAACTGAAAGTAACGTAAAGATGTAGCTGCACATCAGCTATGTTATGGGTTCTTCATTCTGCACACTTTTCCTCCACTTCTAATCCCCTAACACTGGGTAGGGGAGAACAAAGGGGATAGGAGGCGATGCTGCTCTTAGACTACTTCCTGATAATTAGGGGCATCCAGTTCCTTGGGCAGGTTTTTTTTTTTCTTGTTTCTTCTTTGCACACAACTACTCAACCACAACCAACAAGAACCTTCAGCAACCAACCAAACATCCACCCCACCTCTCAGTACCCTGGCATTTATACACCCTCTGAAATTTCCCCAGAATTCCAATGCCACACGAATGTAGAAACTCTCTGATGCTGGCAAAATCACACCCCTGCTAGAGCACGAGGCAAACCACAGTCATCTGTGGATAGTCTGCAGCAGCACACCTAGGATTAAAATGAATACATGTTCTCATAGAACTTCTGTATCTTTAAAGGAAACCCAAGACTCCAAAATTGTCACTACATGATCACAGGGCCTTCTCATGCATGTTCATCACTACCTGTCCCATGTGCCTTACCAGCCTGATTTCTAACACACAGATTCATTCCATTTTATTATTTCATCTAGACTTAGCCATGTGCCATATTGGGAGACTCTTTCATGTTAATGTGTCTAATTACAGTTCATCACCATGCATGTAAAGTCTCCCTGGGTGGCTATAGCACATGGATTTACCTATTCTGTTGTTGAAGATCTCTTATGATAAAATTCTTTACATTGTTCATGGATTTAGTACATTGCAAAATTGTAATACTTTTGTAGACATAATCAATTCCATGTCTCTAAGTAACGACATAGTGCATTTCAGTTGACTAATTGCAGTGACAGGTCAGTGTGTGTGTGTGTGTGTGTGTGTGTGTGTGTGTGTGTGTGTGTGTGTGTAGTCAAGCTTCATTTGGTTTGACAAACAAGTGCAAAATAGCTTTTCTCATTTTTCTAATGGATTACTTGATTTAAACATTTTTTTGAAGTATTACCCACAGTGGGTGTGTGCTTTGATGTGATTTGATCTCACCTGTTTTTGTCTTTTTACTCTCTTAAAATATCATTCAGGGAACAATGATATCATATTAATCAGGTTTTATGAAGGAACAGGACTTATAAAGCATATATAAAATATATATATGGATTTATTAAATTGCCTTACAGAATGTGGTCCAATTACTCCAACAGTGGCTATCTCATGACAGAAAAAGCTGAGAATATGGTGATCAGTTGTTCAGTCTCTAAAGCTGGATGTTTGCAGACTCAGTCTAGTGCTGTGGCCCCAGAGAGCCGCTGATCATCAGTCTGCACTGGAATCCCAAAGAACATAAATGTAATACCAGCAGCAACAGGACTGACAAACTTACCAGAGAGAGTCAGGACAAGCAGACAAAGAGCAAAAATTCTTCTATGTTTTTTCACTTGGACAGCTGCTGGAGGATGTGGCTCAAATTTAGGGTGGTGCTTTCTGCATCATATAATCTGACTAAGAAAACCTCTCACAGGAGTGCCTAGCAGCTTGGGTTTTACTTGATTCCAAATACAGTCAAGTTGGCCACCAAATTTAGCCATCAGAACTATTTAACTTTTATATAGTGTGTGCATTTTAAAAGCTTTCCCTGAGGGAATCCTTCCTCATTGTTGGTGAAAATGTAAATTGGCAAAACCATTATGAAAAAATGTTTGGAGGCTCCACAAAAATGTGAAAACCTAAAAATAGAGGCTCCATATGATATAGCAATTCCAAGTTGAAGTATATATCTAAAAGAATTAAGAATATTGTCTTAAGGCAGTCACTGTGTTTCTCCACTCACTGTGGTGTCCATCATCTTAATAGCAAATTAAATCCTGCAAGTGGATAAAAAAAGCAGATATCTCACACACACTATACACACACATGTACACACATGCATGCATATATGCACACAAACACACACATCCATGCACCCATGTATACACATGCATATATATATACACATATACATACATACACTCACATACACATGCATAGACCCACTCAGACACATATGCACATGCATATACACATGCATATACACACATCTACACACATGCATACACACACAGACATACATACACATATGCACACACACATGCATACATACCATACATACATGCACACATACTCACACATATATACATACATGCACATACACATGTATCCACACATGCACATATATATGTACTCACAAATGCACACACATACACATTACTCAACCTTGCAAGAAGGAAATTTGCCGTTTGCAGCAGGTAGATAAACCGTGGAAGACCCTGTGCTAAATGAAACAATCTAGATTTTTAAAATATCATAGGATCTCACTTCCATGAATAATCTAACAGAATAAAACTCATTTTAAAAATAGAGATGAGAGGGGCAGCCAGAGACTTGTAGATAGGGAAAAGGAGGACAAGTTGGCTGGATAGGAACTTGCAGTTGGTAGATGGATAATGTCAAGCCTGAGGCACAATGTGAAGCAGTAAATAATGTACGGTTTACTAACAGAGCAGCTCTTATCACAGAAAAGTGACTGCGTGTGGATCACTGTGACAGCGTACCCTTTAGTTTAAGTTTATTTTAGCTCATGGTTTCTGAGGTCTCACTGCAGTTAGTTGGCCCTGTGCTTTGGGGGCCCATGTCAAGATGTGTTGTGGTAGAGGGGTAGGAAAGAGGAAACCACTCACTGAGGAAGTAGGAAGCAGAGGGAGGGAGGGCCACAGCTACCAGGATGTTCTCCCAGGGAATCTCCCAAAGGCACCCTCCTTCTACCAGGAAGCAAATGACTCCTAAATATTCCAGGACACTGGCTGGTGACCAAGACTTTAACAGACAGGCTTTTGGGGACATTTATATCCAGCCCACAATACAATTTGAAGATGGATGTGTCAACCAGCTTAATTCAGTGCAGTCATTCCATGATATGCAAGTAGATTAAAACATCTAGTTATACACTTTGAATATATGCAGATTGTATTTGTATGTAAATGTGAAAAAAGGATGCCCATTAAGAATGATCTGGATCCCTGAAGGGGATAGGAATTCCACAGGAAGACAGAGTCAAATAACCTGGACCCTTGGGGGTTCTCGGAGACTGAACCACCAACTGAATTGCAGTTCTCCAGCTGGCCCCAGCACATATGTATCAGATAAACAGCTTGGCCTACTTGTGGTTACCCCAGCAACTGGAGCAAGGGCTGGCCCTAAAAATTTTGCTGGTCTGTGGAATCCATTCTCCTGCCTGGCCTTTGTCTGGACACAGTGGGAGAGGAAGCACCTAGCCCTGCAAGGACTTGATGAGCCAGGATTGGGGGATACCCAGGGGCCAAGCCTCCACCCTCTCAGAGGAAAAGAGAGGGTAGGACTGAGTGGGGGGGGTGTAAGGGGACAGCGAACAGGATTTAAAGTGAATAAATAAATTTAATAAGGGAAAAAAGCAATGCCCTTTAAACCTACTAAATCTGGAGGCTTGAGATATTGTTTAATTTTCCAGCTCAGTGCAGTGCCAGTTTTAGTTATAGCACTTATAGCTGTGTGTGTGTATGAGTGTGTGAGTGTGTGTATGTGTGAGTGTGTGTGTATATGTGAGTGTGTATGAGTATGTGTGTGAGTGTGTGTGTGAGTGTATGTGTGTATGAGTGTGTGAGTGTGTGTATGTGAGTGTGTGTATGTGTGAGTGTGTGTGTAAGTGTGTGTATATGTGAGTGCATGTGTGAGTGTGAGTATGTGTGTGAGTGTATGTGAGTGTGTGTCTGTGTGAGTGTATGTGTGTCTGTGTGAGTGTATGTGTGTATGTGTGAGTGTATGTGTGTATGTGTGTGTATGAGTGTGTGTGTGAGTGTGTATATGTGTGAATGTGTGTGAGTGTGTGTGTATATGTGAGTGTATGTGTGAGTGTGTGTGAGTATGTGTGTGAGTGTATGTGTGAGTGTATGTGTGTGTATGAGTGTGTGTGTGAGTTTGTGTATGTGTGTGTTTTCTTCCTTTCCATTAGTTGTACAAACCAAAATGACTTCCCAGCCCCCATGAGTGTAATATTCTCCTTTCCTTCTTTGGTATTCATGTTGCCATTATCTTCAGGCTGAACCCACCCAACAGAAGGTGTGAAGGTTAGGTCTGTTCCATCTGAGTGCCCCCTCCCCCGACTCAAAGGCTAGAAGACTAGAAATGCCATCTTCCCCTTGGCCTTTGCAGATGGCAGGGGCTGCGTGTGAAGCAAGGACTCAGAGAAAGTTCATGTGAAGAAGTGAGCCCCTGAGCATGTATGCATGTATAAGAGCTTTGCACGGTTAACGCAGGAAACCTGGGCAGAGGAAGCAAATGGCACTGTCCACCTTAGTCCACCACAGAGATATCCCTCTTTCAGTGGTTTGTTTGTTTGTTTGTTTGTTGTTTTTGTTTGTTTGTTTGTTTGTGACAAGTCCTCGTTATCATTATATCAATTATTATGTTTTATAACTATGCTAGAAATATAACCAAACAAGAAGATGGTGTCAAAAAATCACTAATTCAAGTAATAGGAAGTTTTGCAAGGGGAGAGCCAATTACTTCTTTATGTCTACAATAAATGACTCTGTTTTACTAATATTCACATTTATTACTTCTTTTCTATCTCTTTCCAGTGTTTTCACCCCATGACTTAAAACCAAATATTACATACAAAATATCTTAAAATTCTGAACATTTCTACTTTCAGATATTATGAAATGAATGGAGTTTTAGCATGTAGGACTCTCAAATTATATCCAAGTATTAATTTTTAGGAGCCCCGGGGTCTTGAAAGTAGGCTATATGAGCTTTTCTGCTTCTATGTTCATCTTATGTAAAATGATAACAAATGTGCTATTGAAATTAAGTGAGGAAAGTTTTAAAAACAATGAATTGCAGTGCTTTCATAGAGGAGCCTCAATTCAAATGTCGACTAATGTATAAATAGCATATATGTGTCCATACACACATCAATATTGTTTCTTCCAAGAAAACATCAATATTTTAAGTTTTTCATACACAAGATACTATACATGTCACCCATAAATCATTTCACTTAATAAGAATTATTAAACTCAATACATTTCAGCACAGTGCTATCCTCTAAGGAACAGCAGAAAAAAAGACCAGTATTGATCCTCTGAAAATGAATATGGTTTAAAAACTACATACGCTGGTCAGCTGGTCTTGGGAATGTCTTGTTTTGGTTTTTATTTTTAGGTACAAGGATAATTTACAATGAGAACATACCTTCCATGCTACACAGGGACAATTTTGTTTGCTCTGCGGATACAAAAGGAGCGAAAAAATTCACTTGATTGGCATGGAAATGTTTTATTCCTCTTCATATATTGTGACAAGTTGCAAAGTACCAGATTTTTTTGTGATGAACGTAAGATAGATAAGCAGAAATGTGTCCTTCTTGAAAGATGTCTGTAAAATCTACAACGATTAATCTTGCTAGAGTGAGTCAGCTGAGGTGGATCTTCGTGAGCCATTCATCAAACACCACCCATTCATCACAAAGAGCCTGTCACACAGCACGTAGATCCTGCCACTCCTGTCTCCTGGATTCCTGGGATTCTGTCTAAGGGAGGGCTAGCCTGGGGAAGTTATTTATATTTGTCTGAAAATAGAGAATCTGGAACTATTCATACTCAATGCTATTGATCTTAATGAAGATGTCAACAAAAAGACTACACCTCACCCTGATATTAGGTCATCTATTTCAGTGAATGAAAGTCTGACAATGCCCTCATTTCACACTTAAAGTCTAGAGATTACAGACTATGCCGGTTGCTGCATACACATCATTAGCACCTTTCATTAATAAAAAAAACCAACCTGGGACCCCTTAGAAATATTTGCACATTCCTCATTTCTTCTAGATTATTCTGTGGTCAGACATTCACATTTTTCCCAAAACCATGCATCTGAGGATAACAGTGGCTTAATTCTTGCCATTCTGAACAGGGAAACTTAACATTTCTCTTTAAGGAAAAAAAAAAAAAAAAAAAAAAGGCTCTCCTCTTTATAGTCTTCTCTCCAACTGGTTTTTAAAGATTAGATGTTGACTTGCTTCAGAACTCAGCTTTTCTTAATCCTTCTACCCCAGGTAATCCCTTCCTGCCCAGTGACTTTAAATGCCACCATTGCAATGTATGTCACCATAGAACCTTTCAGAATGTCTCCCAAATTCCACATGCTTGTATCCGGATGCCTATTCAATGACTTTCTTTGAAGGAATAAGATACACTCAATTTAATATATCTAAATCAAACTCTTGTTTTTCCCCTTTCTCCAATATGGCTATCGGGTACAGTAAGGCGGGTCTAGAATCTTGGGAGGCAAAGGCAGAGAATCACGATAATTCCAAACCAGCCTGGGCTACATCGATTGCTGCATCAACCAGGACCACAAGCATAGACCGTATATCAAAAAGTTACATTGACTTCAACTTCAAAATATAACCCAAATCTAATTATTTCTCACTCTTCTATTTCTCTGAACCCAGATGTTATAACTTCAGTATTTTAACTTCACTGGTCCCTCTGCATTTTATCCTGTCCTTTGATGTATTCTCCATTTATATGCACTTTGAAAAGATTTCTTCTTCATTTTATGCGTAAATATGAGAGCCTATGTGGTGAATGAGCACCATGCATACACATGCCTAGTGAATAAGGAATCCAGAAGAGGGCATAGGATCTCCTGGAGTTGGAGTTGTAGACAGCAGTGAGCCACCAGAACCTGGTGCTGAGAATCAAACTCTGGCCCTCTGTTAGAGCAGAAGCAAGCCATCTCTCTAGGTCCCGTTCACAGGCACTTTGTGAAGTTATATATTATGGGGGCCTGCAGAAGAAAGCTGGGAACATACTGTGATGTTCTTCCCACATGGCCTTCTAGAAAGACTTGCATGAGCCATATGGTAAGTGAATGCACTTGGAAGCAAAGATGAGAAGAAAGTCTCGGGCATGTCTCCATTATCTTTGTGGAAAAGGCCTGGGAGAAGTATTCTTGTCCCTTTTTACACAACCAAAGATTTCCTCACTGTTCTTGAATTTAAGTTAGCTATAAAGGGCACCTTACATTTTGTTTGCTTTAATAATAAAAATAAGAAGTGCTTTTGTAATCATCTTGAGCTCAAAGGCTTGGAGTTCCTATATTAACTCCACTCAGATCTTTGGCATATCTTTCTGTTTGTCTGTTTGTTTGTGCTGGTTCACACTTCTGAACTTTGCCACCTTTGATCCTCAGAGACCAAAACCTCACTAGTCACAGGACAGTTGGTAAGTGTTGCCCAGTGTGGTCTCGAAGAGTAGGTGGAGATCATCACCCCAGTAAGTTAACCCAGTATATCTGTGGTAAGTAGGGTACAAGAACTGAGACCACCAGAGATGCAAAAATAGGACAAAATCAACGTGAAAGTGCAGAATGTAAGTAGAGGATTATCTGAAAAATTTTAGGACATTTTAAAAAACGTTCTACTCAAACTTTCTGCAAGAACTCCTGGGTTCTACCTCAGTACATCAAAAGGCACTATTACTCCCTCCACCCAAACCCCACCCCCAGTTCCCAACCCCCCCCCCAGCGCCCTAGGCATTAAGGGGAAAAGACTGGAAGAAGTGGTAGGACTTTCCCAGGCTCCTGAAGGCTAGATGGGATGGGGAGTGGGGATGTTAAATTTAACTGAGGAAAGAAATAAACCTTTCAATCAGAAAATGGAGAGGCTTGGGCTGAAATCGGAAGGAGGCAAAGCAGTTCAGTGAGATCCGATATGAATAGCACGCTCTCTAGGTTGACATGTTTGACAAAGTGTCTACACAGACATGGGCATATTTGGGCTTGCCAAATTCTGGGATTATAGTAATATCTGTTTGCCAATGGCTATTTGTTTTTGTTCCTCAGGGGTTAATTCTGAAGAGGTCTAATTCCCAATTCAGAAAAAATTAAACACTGTAGAACTGTGGGCTCTGGGGCAGGGGGCTGCTGCTGTTCATCTGATTCCTGCTTAGGAGAAATTTTGCTTACAAAGATTGAGCAGGATTGTGAGTTGCAGATAGTCAGCAGCCTTTCGGGTAGGAGTAACTGATGACAGGCAGGGGACTAAAGAATCCAGTCAGCGCTGGTACTGAAATCTGGCTCTTTTCCTCATTTGCTTGCTTTGTCTTGTTCAAATCTGTTTTTTTTTTTTTATTTATTTATCATCATTATTATTCCTTAGATGCCTGTTTGTTTTCTAAAGAGAGACAGAGGGTGGGTCCGGAATGGATGGGGGGGAGGAACTAGGAGTAGGGGGAAGAATTCATATCCAGAATATATTTGTATATCTAACATCTGCATCAGAACACTTTGATTCTCCATGAGCCTCTGCAATGAATTTATAAGTAAATGCTCAATAGAGTTAGAGTCAAGCACAATTTTGCATTCTTTATACAAGTTTGCTAATTAATTAAATAAAACAATACAAAGACAGTGGCTAACTCACTGTATTGACCATGGTATGATTATTAGTGTATGATTGTACTGTATTAGGAGCAGAAATAATCAGATTCAGTGGGTGAAATGATCATATTTTCAAGGTTTTAAGTGAGGTTTCTGTTTTTCATAAATAAAGCTATTATTTCCTTATTATTTCCTGGACTCAGCCTAAGTTTTCATCTCATAGACCATTTAGCTTAAATACATTTTTAAAAAGATTAAATGGATTTTTGGAATGTTTCTATTTTTAAAAAATACTGTTCAAATCCTTTATTTGAGAGTTGTGCTAGAGTTCGTATATACTTAGAAACATACTAATTATCCTGATTTCAAGTGCTTTGAATAACATTTTACTAAGAACTAGAACTAGATAATATATACAAAATGAAAAGGACAGTAAGTAAAGTGCTATGCTGATGTTTATGGCTTAGTATTTAGAAACGGGTTCAACAAAATGGGCCCAGTCAGAGGCAGAGCATCAATGCATCAATACTGTCTTGTTGAGCAAACAGTGACACAGACAAACCAGAGCTGACATTTCCTCTCAGTGTGACGGTATGGTAAGAAGATGAGCAAGAGGCATGTATTGTTAAAAACAGAGCAAGAGGATCTGGAAGATTAAATTGCTCCCTAATTTTCTCTCTTTACAACATCATCTATAACCAACATTGTTTATATCATCAAACATATATAAAGGAAGGGCATGATTCCCAAAGCTCTCTGCTTCATTGTAGTGTCTCCTTTGTGACAGTGAGAACTGAGGGAAAGAGTTATTTTTAAACAATCTTCTTTGAAATTACCCAGGGTATCAATAACCATTGCATCAGGCTTTTCCCTAAAAGCCCCTGCTGAGGAAGCCAATGGGACTCAGATCTCGGTGGAGAGCATCACAGCTGGTGGTCTGTGCTCCAGTTCTTTCTCAGCTGCTGTCCCTCTAAGAAAGCCCATCATCAGAGTGCTGGCCGCCATTCCTACTTGTCTGTTTGAAGGTTGCTGCATAAGCAAATACCCCTTCAGAGCGCGGAGCTAAAACTGGTAAAATAGACTTTGCAGTTCAAACTGGAATGCCAAAATACCATACCAGGGTGCCAATGGTCTGAGACCAGCAGGTAGGTGGCTACAACAGGGAGGAATAAAAAAGAAATGCCTAAGGTTGGGTCTTTTCAATCTGCCCCTTTTTTGTGTTAGCATGTTCACTGGTCTCATCATGTTTGGGCTTGTTTAGGCAACACTATCAACTGTAGACACCCAGGGAAAACAGTAGAGAAATGGTCTTCCACAGGAAAGAGCCTGGTTTGGTTATCATATCCTCAGCCCTGAGAGCATATACTTACAGATAACATCTTATATACTGAAAGGGTGTTTTATGTGTTTAAGAGTGTGCTTGTATGTGTGTATGTGTGTGTGTCTGTCTGTCTGTCTGTGTAACAATAATTAAAGAAAAACAATAATTAAATAAAATAATTAAATTTGAGAGAAAGCAAGAGATTGGAGGAAGAAAAGAGAAAAAAGAAATATACAATTTCAAAAGAAATTAGTATTAATGAAAATAACTAAAAGCCTCTTTAAATGCACAGAATTGAAAGCTAAAACATTAAAAGCAAGAAAATTCTCCTTAAGGGATGGGGTCATAACTGTAAAAATTTATGAAACATCCTGGGAATCTGCCCTCATGAGTGCCAGCAATACTTGACAGGAAGCCATCCCCAAGATTGTCACTGAAGCTCCATGGGTACAAGTACTATTAGATCTCTTCCATATGTGCTATTGACACCCTTCATCAGGACTGGGGAGAAGCATCTGGAAGCACATATAAAGAAAAGCCCTCTTTATCCTCAATGTTCCTATAGTGACCCCTACTGATACAGTGTAACATTATATCAAATGCAAAAAAAAAAAAAAAAAAAAAAAAAATGTGTTGAGGGGCCTGTCTCCACCAGTACACAGGATGTAATGATGGATCAAGCTCAGAGAAGTCAAAATGTTACCAACATTTGCTTATTTGCTTTCCATATTAACCATTCTCACACATCTTATCTTTCCTGCCATAATAAGAATGACTTTAAACATATACTTAAAAAAAAACAAAAATAAAAACCCAGCTATCCTACTTGAAAGTATCAAAATTCTTACCCAATCCTCAAAGCAGAGAGCATCCCTGGGTCATAAGTCTACTGCGGACTATGCTAACTGTTCTTCAAATCCTGCCATGATAAAATAGAATACCTAAAGTCTAAGTTATGAGGGTAACCTCCACCACCAAGTTCCAAAACATAAAGGAAAAGGGAATGAAAATAATGAATGTTTGCTATACAGCAAGGCTTTGCATATTTGGAAAACATACTGTGGTTTTTGTTTCTTCATTTGGTCACCATATATGTAGATGACTTCCTGTTTCTGGTATCAATGCTGTATTTGCCTGGCTGATAGCCAGAACCTCTGTTAGTTGGTTCTTTACCTGGTAGAGTAATCCAAATTCTCAATCCAAGATCTAATCCTCAGTCACCTTACCCTTGTTGCTGTTGCAATAAGTGCTATTTGTCTGATAAGTTTTCTATGTGGCAGGAAAGCATTTAGAGGCATCTTGGAGAACTCACCTTAGCCTCACCGTTGGTTTCTCTTTAATCACTAGAATCAGTCACGTCAGCCAGGACCTTAGCTTCTTTCTGTCCTTTTTCATGTTTTCCTCCTAGTGATATAAGAAGTCCATAGGAGCCAGGTGGGGTCACTGCTATATGCACACAGGGAGCCATAGGCTTTTGTCACATCTGCCTTGGTGTCCAAGATTCACCAGAAAGCAACGTTCACTGTTTCAGTGGCAGGGAACAGGAGTTTTGAGACAGGTTCCTACTTGTTGTTTGTTCATTTGTTTGTTTTAGAACTTATTCATTCTAACTCTTAATTCCCAGATGCATATATTTCTAGTAAGCCATGTCTCTTTTCAGTCAAACCAGCCTACTTCTGAGTGATGAGTAGCAAGGCAAGATTAATTCATTTTATCAGGATGTGCTAATCGATGCTCCCCCCCCCTTCAAACAAGTCTCTTTATCATATATATATATATAGAGAGAGAGAAAATAAAATGAATGAAACGAGTAATTCTATGGCAGAAAAATTGCAGGAAAGATAGGCAATTCTATCTTCAAAATACATCAATTCCAAATCTCCAATTTCTTTAGGATGGAACACATTGAATGCAATTAGTCTGCCAACAAGGTTTGGTTTTTATAGCCTGAAGATAGTGCAATGCTTATAGAATTCCTTGTTTTCCCACAGCCAGCAGATTAGGTACTCAGCAATAGTGTTAACAGTTTTGGCAAACGGACATCCTTGATGATAATCCTATGCACAGTATATATATATATATATCTGACACTGAACAAAGTTGAAGACTGGAACTGTCCAATAAAATCATGCCATTTTATCTTCCTAATTAGGTTGATGTCAAGGTGATACATGATTGGACAATAGAGAGGTATGGGGTGGAGTCTAGGAAAGTGGAAGAGGAGGGTAGGAGGGTGTTTGGAAGCAGACATGAATGTTTCTCTTGGCACATCTCTAGATTGATAAGGTTGTTTGATTCTTTCTAAGGGTTTCTATGGGTCTATGCTTCTTATCTTGATGGGAAGTTTATATCTTTGTCCACTGGTTATAAGCTTATCGTGTAGAGGTTTTGTGGGTTGAGAATTTAACTTATAAACCTGTTTGATAAGTTAATGATTGTGGAGCCATGTTTATACTAGGTGGTGTGGGAAAGTGAGTGAAAACAACACGCAGGGGTAGGTGGAGTGAACCTTACCTGAGTTCTTTGAAGTGGCATGAAGCCACTAAGTTAGAGATACCCTGCAGTGCCATGTGGCACCACAGGAGCTGACACTAGAGCCGATAAAAGGATAACAACTTTTATATTTACCGCAACATTAAAATATCTTTATTTCTAGATTTTGTTCATGTGACCTTCTTTCTGTCTGCCTATATGTGTACCACAAGTAGGCTTGGTGTCTGTTAAAGTCATAAGAAGACACTGAATCCCCTAGTCCTGGATTTATGATGGTTGTGAGCCACTATGTGCATGGAGATAACCTCCACAAGAGTAACAAGTTCTATTAACCACAGTTATTTCTCTAGCCCCTCATATCCCCAATAACAAAGATAGATGTTCCAGTGTTCGTTAACATGCAAAAGAAGTAACTTCACAGCTACTTTCAAACTCACTCCTAGTCTTCCCATTGCTGGCCTCCTAACCCTTTTTCCAAGTTCTTGATTACTTAGCTAAACTCTTAACAATAGCACATGAATGTGGATCTGTATACTTCTGCCTATTTTTGCTCAGTGTGTAGTAAATAATATTAACAATGTTAGAATAATGTCATTAATATATACAAATTAAAATTCTATGAAATGATTAGCATTCCATAGTTAACCCAACCACATGACTCATGATTCCATCTGACTCAAAGGCTAGTCTCCTTGCATGACTGAATCCTAGGAGCATCCACTGTCACTTTTCAACTAACACTAATTCTCTCCCAATCCCCAGAGTGACTTCTAAACTTATACATTCCTCTATGACTCCTGCCATGGGGGAAAAATTCAACAAATTTACCTGCTTTCTGTCTAGCTCAATAATATCAAACCACGGGACAGGTCATCTGAATTTCCCTGGATGACCACATAACCAGGCAACATAATTCAAAAACATGACATTAGTTCTCATGGAATGACCTTGACCAAGAGAGACAAAAGAGACACATAATATCTGAAAAGTAAAGCCATTCATTTCTTCCTGCATTTCTGATCCCAAGGGACAGGAACTGCAGACACCCTCTCTAGACATCCTTTCAGGTAACAGTACTCATGACAGGGTGTGTGTGTGTGTGTGTGTGTGTGTGTGTGTGTGTGTGTGTGTGTAGGGGTGTGGGCAGGGGGTGGGGATATCTATAGGTAACTAGTTGTATGAACACTGAAATTACCCAGTAAAGTTCTAGTATAAATGGTTGTCTCCAGCTCTGCTTTCTAGGTAGCCTGTGCTAACTTACGCCATATGTACTCTGATATTTTGAAGGAAAATTGTGATGTATAGTATAAATCTTAATAGACTTCCCGTATTTTCTCTGGCTTTTAATATTTAATTTCCATAATTAGTCTTAGTTAGTGTGTGGTAACCCAGGTTGTACTTTAGATTTTCAGTCCATAATTAATTTTAAATGTTAAGCAGTAGTGATTTATAAATTGCAACCTACATTCTTGGCAAAAGAATAAAGGTTCTTAAAAATCTTAGATTAAATCATATGGAATTTTTTCAACTGGGAAACTATTTTTAATGGCCTTAATAGTGTGGTTTTTTAGCAGCATTTAACAATTGCTTTCCCTTACTGCCTCAATGACCTTGCATACTGGTATTTAATGAGTGGCTACAGACAATACTGAATAGGTGCTTCTTTTGTCCAATAAATAGAAAATCAGATGTCAAGGTGAAAAAAACGCTTGTCCATTGGTGGGTGTTAGAATGTGCTATTGTCTATTCGGGACATTCCCCATGAAGCTTGGAAAATACCCAGAATGGCGACTTCAAACTGAGATCCTGTAGCACCTTTAAAAGTGTAAAATCCAGACATATATTAAATCAGCAACAGAGCTTCTATTCTGCATAAGCAAAATTAACTGCTTTTTGAATCTGTGGATGTAAGGCACACAGTAAATAAACCAAATGATGGGTTCAAATTAATCAAAATAATCACAAATATTTACCTACCCATGAGGCTTAGAAACAAAAGTATAGTCAGATAATAGTGATGTGCTGTAATCCTGTGAGAAAGTGTTCACAAGTCTGGAGCAAGAGGAGGAAGGTAAAGGTGGGGGGAAGAAGGGATGGCAGGGAGAGGGACTAGAAAGAAAGAAAGAGAAAAAGCAAGCAAGCTAGGGAAGTTCTAAGTTTGAAGACGATATTCTGAAATTATTTCTTGCATTATTTAGACCAAAGTGTTAAAACATATCTTTAATGATTACAGATTTACCTATGGTGATGCTAATGCCTACCAAGAAAATAGAAATAAGAGTAACACAGTACTATCTATAATAAGCTACAAAATACAGTCATGGTGAAGAAGATTGTCTGCTTGCATAAAAGATAGTTGCTATCAGCATTTGTGTCCCCAAAGTTATACTTAAAATGGGTCAGCTGAGCATATCAGGTCACTCTTAGCAGGCTAGCTCACTGGGGCAGGGGAATTGCTGTAAGTTTAAGAGCAGCCTGGGTTATAAGGTGAGTCATTCCAGGGCATCTTGGGCTACAGGGACCCAGTCTCAAAATCAGTCAATCTAAATGGGTAAATTTTGTGATTTTTCTCCTTTCATTTGTGAGTCTACACATACACACAAAGATGCTGGCGCACAGGCTAGGAAAGACTGGGTGTTATGATGTTCATATAATATTATGTTGGAAGTCAGTTCTCACCTTCTGCCTTGGCAGTTCTTCTCAGACTTCCTGGTGATTCTGTTTCTGCCTCTCCTCTCAGACAGTTCTGGGATTGCAGATACATGCCCCCAGAATCAGTTTTTCACCTACGTTCTGGGGATCGTAGCACGTGCTTTCACCAGGAGCACCTCACCATCCCACAAAGGTTTTTGTTGTGCTTTTGAAATTTTAACCTTATTTCTGTGCATGTGTATGTGTGCCTCATGTGTGCAGACTCATGTGGCCAGAAGAGGGTGTTGGATTCCTTGGAGCTGAAGTTGTTGTGGGGTGGCTGTGAGCCACTCTGGGCGTTCTGGGAACCGAACTTGGAACCTCTGGAAGAGCTCATGTTGCCTTAATCACTGGCCATCTCTCTAGCCACTCCCAGGTGACATTTTTAAAAAGAGAAACCATAGATTATTGTCAAGAAAGAAACAGATATAAAAGAGTTAGCCTGTTAATGAAACACATTGGACACACACCCTCTTCCTAAGACTAATATGACATATGTTTCAAACGATCTATCTCCAGATACCTACGCAGGTGTCCGTATGACTGACAGTGTGGGTGAGCACCTGGGTGGGGCTACAGATCACTTAGCCAACCTTATAATTCCACTGTGATTCCCAACTCTCTACAGCTAACCTCACTGCTGATCACACATCCCTCTGGCATCGGGTAAATTTTTGCTAGAAGTAAGAGACACTTTGAACTATCCAATTAAGCACCTAGATCTCATCCTTAGAGACCACTGGAATATGCGAATGATCACTTCTTATACAAGAGAGTTGCGTGTACTATAAGAAAGGAACACTCTCAAGGGAGGCGAATTGATGGTATTTCATACTGAAGAAAAGACCTTTGAGCATTTGCCAGGCACTGAGAAATGGTCAGGCACTGTAGGCAATTTTCCCATCTTCCTGTTAATAACACTTGGCATGCTGAGTTGACTTCTCAGACAGATGGTGGACCCCACACCCTTGTGACCAATGCTGCCACTCATGCATGGGCTCCCACACTCAGCTGTTCCGTACTCAGATGTGGCTCTGCTTTTCAGTTCTTTCCCCCGTGGCTGTATGGGGTTCTTCCCTTGCTGATGTCAGAAAGGAAACATCACAAAGGGAAACTTAAAAAAAAAGCTAAAAGTAGTAATTCTGCTTAAACAGAATATTCTGACAATAAAATCCTACTAGAGTTACTGCCCACTATGTCAGTTAAGATTTTAATAAAATAAAAAAAGAACATAAAGTTTGAAGGGAAAGGGTGGAACACAAGGATGAGCTGGAGGGGTTCATGGTGGGTAGATATGGCCAATATACAATTCCATGGCTGTATGAAATTTTCAATAAAATCAAAGAATCAAAATATCCTCTAATTTAAGATTTATAATTATATGCAATTCTTGGATTGATGTGTAATTTCTTCAGAATTTAAAATCAGGTTGAAATAAATTTTAGATTTAGATCTTTCTGAAATTAAGAGACTTTTTCACAAAATGTATTTTGTACATAATTTTAATTTAATTTAAAGGTTTTTCTGAGGGCTGGAGAGATGGCTCAGTGGTTAAGAGCACTGACTGCTCTCCCAGAGGTCCTGAGTTCAAATCCCAGCAACCACATGGTGTCTCACAACTGATACCTGATGCCCTCTTCTGGTGTGTCCAAAGACAGCTACAGTGTACTCATATAATTTTTTTTTAAATTTTTAAAAATAAAAATTTATAAAAGGTTTTGCTAAAACAGATCCTCACCTAGGCCTGCGTTGAACTCTGTATTTATGGGAGACTAACCTAGAATCTCTGATTCTTCTACCTCGACTTTCCAAGTGCTGGGATTGCAGGCATGCATTATGTGCATTATCTGAATCACTATGCATTCTGTGCTTGTTTGTCTGTTTGTTTACTTGTTTGCTTGTTTGTTTGTTTGTGTTCTTTTTGATTCAGGTGGAAGTTTGTGATTTTTACTTGGAGCTTATTTTACTCACAAAAGCTTTTAGACCAGCTGTTTTCAACCTCAGTCAAGACCTTTTTGGGGTTGAATGCCCCTTCACAGGGGTCACCTAAGGCCATCCTGCATATTTATAGTATAACTCATAACATAGAAAAATTACATTTATGAAGTAGCAACAAAAATAATTTATAGTTGAGGGTCACCACAACATGTGAAACTGTATTGAAGGATCACAGCATTAGAAAGGTTGAGAACCACGGGTATAGGTGATAATCTAAGAAATTACAAAATGCAATATGTAGACATGTTGTGAATTGCTGTTTGAATTTTCTGCTCCCTCAAGAGGGGTACCCTGATGAGGAGTAGATAATGTACCCAGGTGATGTCAGGGAAAATCTTAATTAGTCAATTAAAGGCTAGAGTCTATGATTGGCAGTGGAAGGGAAAGGTGGGGCTGAAAGTTTTGGAGAAGGGAGAGAAGAAAAAAGAAGAGAGTGAAGATGAAGTTGACCCACATGACTTGGAGGAGCCTCAAGTAGCAAGGGATCTCATAGCTGGGTAAAAGAGTGTGTTGGATGTGTTGGCCCAATGTAGGCATGTAGCTTGTAATTATATTAACTGAGCTATATGTTCTTTGCACAGGGATTTTGGGGTTAGAGATTTACCTTTATAAATCTGGCTAGTAGAATATAAGTCTCTAGTGTTTTCATTCCCGGGGCTAAGAAGAGACAAGTGAGCAGTAGCAGTCCTTCTGCAAGTCAGTCACAGGGGTGTGGATGGCCTGAAGCTCTGGGTATTTCGAGTTTAACTGGTTTGATTAGATTAGCAAGCCAGCAGAGGGAACCAGAGCAATACAGCTGCCTAGGGCTAGCCTTGGGGGTGGGTTAGCATGGGTTTTATTTAAAATTCTATGCAACATAGATATGAACCACTTTTTAAACTGAGAAAATGGAGGTTTAATAACCCACCAAAAAACATACACACAATAAGGTTTGTATAAGTAGTCCATCAAAATGGGTTATAAAAATCAACCTATAGTAATTTTTTAACGAGAACTAAACCAAATATTTGAGGTATCTTCCTTACATAAATTAGAATTTTTGGAAAATGTTAACATGTTTAGAAGTGTTAGATCAAGTTATGAATAAACACTTCTAAATTTCAGGTGTGTGTTGGAAACATTCAGCTATGTTCTAGTTATGTTCCCACTGTCGCTTATTTATGACTATATCTTGACATATACCACAAGCACAGGCTATACCAGAGATTTTCAGAGTAATCTGTGATAATTACACAGAAGCCATATCCCCCCCAAATTGTCAATAATTATCCTGTTGACACCAAGAAGAGGGAGCTCTACATATTTCATTAAGACAGAAATATGGTCTTCCTTCTCAACCTAGAATAATCTGTTTTAAAATGTTGACACAATATCAGACAGGCTACTATCTATCTTTTGCATAGAGACAGTGTGATGGCCATTGTACTGGTTGCTCTGGGTAATTGGTTTGATGCGGGTATTTGCTTACATAGACTGAATTCAGAGTTTTTCCCTTTCAGGCTGAAGCTGCTTTCATTCACACTTGGGGTCTTCCATCTGTCCATGAATCCTGTTTACTCAACATCACACTGGCTCAAAGGTGCTAGTTTTCCATCTGGTAAACCCTGAAGAGAACCCTGGAGTCAGGGAAGCATGAATCCTGTGGGTGCTCAACTCCAGAGCTTATGGTTCCAAAGGGACAGGGTCTCCTCTTGTGCCAGCACATGTTTAAAGTGATGCAAACTGGGGCTGCATCTGGCTTCCTGCACACCAGAGAGGATGGCTAGTAGTAGATTAGAGAAGACAGTTTTTAAAAGCTGTTAAACAGAAAGGTGCACCTTCTGGTACCCTCCCTCATGTCCTTTCATTGTGCCTCACCCCCAAGGTCTCTAATACTTCACTACTGGCTAATCAACAAGGAGTCTTCATCTCAGCACAATGGCATATGGTAAACAAGAATGGATTAGGAAACTGAAACAAAATTAAAGTAATGACTTGGGTAAAAGAAGACTGGAGAATATTTCTCAAAAACTTCTGTTTCTTTGGCTCTTTCTAGAGTAAGTCTTTGTTCAAAACCAAAAATATACATGACTACTGCTGCTCATAGCATTTAAGAACTGATTGAAGTGGACATTTGTGTGTTGGAAGGGTGGGAAATATAAAGGATATGTTTAGGGCTAAGTGCTAATCCATCTTGAAATTCTAGGCTATTTTTTACAATCTTTCAAAACATCTGGAAATATAAAGGACATGTTTAGGGCTAAGTGCTAATCCATCTTGAAATTCTAGACTTTTTTTACAATCTTTCAAAACATCTGGAAAGGTGAAATAGAAGACACTGAATGGACACCAGGAAATATAGGCAGCATCAGAATTTATTCTACAGCCGGACTTTCAGCTTTTCAGAATAGTAGAGTGTAGGAAAAGTCGGTAAGAGGATTTCCTCTTTGCTGTGCATAGGCTGTGAGAATTGAAGGCAATCATATGCTATCTCCACACAGTACCACAGCACGTGTGTGTGTGTGTGTGTGTGTGTGTGTGTGTGTGTGTGTGTGGTGTATACACACAACTGGCTCCTCCAAAATATTATAACAAAGCTTACATAAAATGTTGCTTCCCAAGAATAAAGATTACAGAAAACATGCAAAAACAATTGCCAATGTTACATATTGCTGTTGCTAAAAGGTGTATCATTTAAATTTTAAAAAATCCAGATCTTACTGTAAGTTCTACATTTGTTTGTTACTAAACAAAGTTTTCATGATTAATTCTTATGTGCTTGGCAGGTTACCTAATCTCTTTGACCTTAGTTTCACAGCTATATAACAGATATGTTAAAATATACTATATAAATGTTTAGAGAAAATATCTGAAAATAGAGACATGGTGCTTACTTTTTTGTAAAATACTAAAGTAATAGTGTAGAAAGGGCAGTCTTCAGAAAGGGCAAATGATACAAGTTCAGTTGAGAGTGCACATGATAAACTCAAAGACCAATCTCTACATTATAGACAAAATATACCACATAAAACCTAAGAATAAGATATAAAATCATTGTAATCTTGACTTTATACAATGATTTCTTACGTAGAATCCTTAATGTACAATCCATACTAGAAAACATTGTATTCACTGACCTCATAAAGCATAAAGAATTTTGATCTATAAAGATACCATTAATACAAAGAAAATGAAAAGCAACAGATAGAGATGAACAGTTTATAGATCTAATGTCTAGTAAAAGACTTAAACTGCATAAAGGAATCTTAGACATATTAAAGGCATCAACAATGCGAATGAAAGATAGGTATATAATTTATGAGGTCAGTTCAACAAAAAGACAGAGTGGTATGGCACCTCCCAGTCAACAACAGACATAATACATGATGGTGTTTCTGGAAGATGATGAAGAACTGAATTTTCTGCCACCTGTTGACATTGTAGCTGCTGTAAGATCAGGACGAAGTGCACTTTGTGTTGTAATGATGTTGGTGTAAACTAATAGACTGTGCTGACAGTTATAGGGAGCCATAAAACACATTCCACATTACCTGATGAGAAGGAGACCGAGAAGTTGGACTGGATCTCAAGATTAAATAACCAAAGAAGAATAACACTGCAAGAAGAATTACCAAGGAATCAAGCAGTAGTCAGATTGAAAAGTTGTTGGAGCATGCCTGGTCCATACATATAGTGCCTTCACTTATAGGTTCCTTATCTAACCATTTAGCTAGAATATATATTATCTCTATTTCCTGGCAGATTTATTTTCTATGAAAATGAACAAAGCCAAATAAGAGTACAGTTCCTAAATTAGATTCAAATGCATTTAGTTAATCTTATCAGCATTAGGACATTTTCACACACACACACACAAAAAAAAAATCCACACACACAAACTCCTTAATCTCCATATCACACTCAATTTACTGAAATAATTTTTCCCATTCTTTTTACCTTCTCAGTTCTCAGGTTAGCCCCTGGTGTGGTTTGAATTAGAATTATTCCCCCATTGTCTCATATGTTTGAATGCTTGGTCTCTGCTTAGTGGAACTGTTAGGGAAGGATTGGTGGGCATGGCCTTGTTGAAGGAGGCATGTCACTAGGAATGAGCTTTCATGTTTCAAAAGTTCATGCCATAATCAATGTCTTTAATCTGCCTTTTGTCTGCAGATCAGGTTCTAAAACCTCAGCTACTGATCTAGCACCACGTCTGTCTACTTCCCATCATAATGATCATGGACTAACCCTCTAAGACTGTAAACAACACCAAATTAAATCTTCTCTTCTATAGGTTGCCTTGGTCATGATACCTCTTCTCAGCAGTAGAACAATACCTAAGAGAGCCTGTCTAACTTCATTCAGACAGTGGCAGCTATGGTCACCAGTAACATCCATGCTGCCACAAATGATGTCTTCTATTTAGCCCATTTCTAATTTGCCTGGACAACACTCAGTTCCTCCTTCTTTGGACAGCCATCTATTCTCTTTGGTTTCTTGAACATCAGAGACTCTCTTTCTAAATTTCTTGTCTCTTAATGATTCCTCTCAGTTTCCATTGGTCACTGACTGGTTGATTCTCAGAATCCATCCCCTACTTCTCCAATAGAAATTATATTATCTCTAGCCATTAAATTATTCTTATATCGAGATTATATATAATAAGCCCATATGATATGTGCAACTTCTATATCCCTTTAAAAAACTCTTTTGCCTCAATTCTTTGTCCTTCTGGAAACAAAAAGTCTATACGTAGTCTGGCAGCATACCATGAGGAAGGCCTCCTGATTTTTTTCTACTATCAATCCCCTTTGTCTGAGAAATCTTCAGTGCTCTTCAGACATGTAAGTCTATTAAGTAGAAACACAAACCAAACACTTATTGACAGTAAATGATGAATAATATTATTTTATACTAATTTTTGGTATGCATATAATTTTAGTATTTATTAAAGACAAAAGCAAATTTATATATTAATGAGGTGGATATGGTGGTGATTTAAATAAAATGACTTCTATATTTGAGTGTTTGGTCATTTGGGCATGGCACCATTAGGAGGTTGGAGTAGGTGTGGCCTTGATGGAGGAGCTGTATCAATGAGGGAGCAGGCTTTGAGGTCTCTTATGTTCAAGCTATACCCAGTATATGCTCAGCTCCTTCTCCAGCACCATATCTGCCTGCACGTCACCATATTTTCTGCCATGACAATAATGGGCTAAAGTTCCGAATCTGTAAGGCAGACCCAGTGAAATGATTTTCTTTATGAGTGTTGTTGTGGTCATAGTGTCTCTTCACAGCAATGGAACACTGACTGAGACAGAAGTGCTCATTTGTTTTCACAGAAAATTCCATCTTGGCTGAATGTTGCTCAATTTACAAATTTTTGGGTTTTTTAAAAATAATTATTAATGCTCACAGAACACACCTTTACATAAATATGCAGTACTAAGTGGCAGATAAACATTTAGGACAATTTCAGAAAATTTTTTTAGAATTCTGTCTTAATTCAGAGCTAAAATCCACTTAATTATTTAAAAAATATTTTAATATTTATTTTATGTTTTACATGTACAAATGCTTTTTTGACATGTGTTCCTGTGTACCATGTGTACCTTGTGCCTGAAGAGTTCACAAAAAATGTATTTCATTTTCTGGAACTTTAGATGGCTGCAATCCTTTGTGTGGATCCTGGGAACAAAACCTGGATCCTCTGCAAGAGCAACAAGTATTTCTTAACCACAGGGACATCCTCTACCAAAATTGCCTTGGTCACAGTGTCTCTTTGAAGCAGTGAAGCCTAAGACAAGGTCTTGCATTTGTCTTTGAGGAGCATGACAACATTAACAAAATGAACTACACTCTCAATTCTTGTGTACAGAACCAATGCAAGGCCACGAAGCAAGCTCTGCCTGAAACACCTTGGGTTACATTGTTATTGATTTTGAATTAGTGACTGGCTGTGTCATACTGTTGTTGAAAGGGGTTTGTTGCCTGCTTCTGGTTGCTGAACACTGTGTGTGGCTCTGATCTACAGTGAGTTGCTGTGGATGAGGAGCAGGGATAAAAACTGGAGAACCAGGGAACATGAAACAAGCCCATGCTCATCCACCTTGAATTCTGTGTTTTTCTATCAGTGTTCTCGAGTAAAAGAAATGGGAGCAGACTTCATTCCAGAAATTTGATGACATTTGTTTTACCATAATAAGAAAGATATTCATAAAACTTACACATGTACTAACTACTTTTCTGTAAAAACCTGCATCGTGAGGACGAGCAACTGGAAAGATCCAAAATGTGTATGTGATTTCCATGACTTTTTAAACATACTATAATAGAGAGGTTGCCAAGTATTGAAGGTAGCTTCTTGAAGGGTATGTATCTCTCTATTCATGACTTTAGCCTATAACATATATTAACAAAAAAAGCCATAAACTTCCAGCCTTGCAGATATAGAAAAGCCAACTACTTGTCAAAGAGAAGGAAATGAGGCCCAAAGTCTGTTTCAACATTTTTTCACGAAACCCATTATTCCTGTTGGTTAGAAAATATAATCCAGCCTATTGGATAAACATAAATGAAGGGTGTTGCCTTTACTAGTGAACCTGTTTTTTCTAATGGTGTCACAGTTGCTAGCTAATGCTGTTAAGTTTATCCATAAAACTGACACCAGCTCAGCTCAGTACAGCTCAGTGCAGCTCATCTTCCTTCCCTGGTACCTATTCTTGATCAAGTTGTCATTACCTCTTTTGAGAATACATTCAAACAGGATTTCCTGCCTTTACACTAAACATTCAGCTATTGGCTTCACAGTCATGGTGACTTTAAACCAACTAAAATTTAACCATGTTAATCACAGCCATACCAAGTATTTGTAGACAAAGAAACCAAACCTTTTCAGGATTGTGGACACCACAAGGATCAAACCCCAACTGCCAACTGCACAACATTTTTTAAACTAGCATTTTATGGACAGTTCTATATTTACAGAATATAAAAAGACAAAATAGAAATCTCACCCACCCCACAGTCTGTGAGCTCTACTAACCACACCTCACAATGACATGGTGCATTTGTTGGAATTAATTCACTAAGTAGCATAGTATCATTATCTAAACATATAGACTATTCTTTCTTAATTTGAAAATTAAGTAATTATTTTATTAACTCTTTGATTATACACACACACTTTGACACACTTTGATCATATTTAACCACATTACTCACCCAAACTCCTCTTTACATATTTACTCCTTCTTTTGAGGGGGGCAGTAAAACACATAGTTCAACTTATACTGCTTACATGTGCATAGATATGGGACCATCTATAAGAGCACGATCTACCTACTTGCCATCACATTTCTAGAAGAAACCCACTGTCCCTCTTAGCAGTTATCAGCTCTCAACAGCTCCTGGGTGAGGGCTGAAAGCTCATAAGCTCTTCTCCATTTTTGAATGTCAGTTGGCTTGTTCTGGTTCAGGTCTTGTGCAAACAACAAGTGCTATGAGTTCATGAATGCAGTCATCATGTCATGGACAGAGGGTGTTACTTCACTCCAGTCCTCACAAGATCTAGCTCTTACACTCTTTGCTGTGCCCCCTTGTTTCCAATTGTCTCTTGAGCCTTAGGATAGGAGGTGTGGTAGAGATGTTCCATTTAGACTGTGCATTCCATAGCTATTTCTCTGCACATTTATCAGTTCCAAGTTTATGCAACCACTGCAAAAGTGAGAACCATCATAAGTTTCTCAGCAGCCTCTACTATATCATAAAACCCTGAGACTCTGGCTCCAACCAAACATAAACTAACAAGCACCTTTAGCACAGCATTCTGGATGTGCATCTGGAGTGTGGGGTAATGTAAAAAAAAAACCTGAAACTCACAGATACATTTTAAGTTTGATTTAGAAATTATTGGTGATATTTTAGAAATTATGTTATATATATGTGTGTGTGCATATGTATATACACACATATATATATACACACATATACATATACACATACACATACACATACACATACACATACACATACACATACACATACATATACATATACATATACTTATGCACACACATATACATATACATATACATCATATACATCATATACATATACATATACATCATATGCATCATATACATCATATACATCATATACATCATATACATATACATCATATACATACACATACACATACACATACATATATATATATACACATATATATGTAGATATATATATATATATATTTGGAAAACACAGCTCAGTGTCATTGCTGCTAGGTGCTATTCTTTCAAGCACACACACACACACACACACACACACACACACAAACATGGGTTGATCCAACAACAGATTTAGCACACTTGTGACCCAATCACCCCTCAAAAGTGTTTATGTATATGTATACATATATGTGTACAGTATACATATATATGTATATATCAAATGTTAATAGCCCATCTTCAAACCACATTTGAAATTGGATCATTCATAGAAATAACATCAACACACACACAAACCCATTATCCCATTGAAATGTCATACAGATAATGAAATTTTATAGAAAGAAGTTTGGATTTTGTCTTTTCAGTTCTCTAGGATAATGGTAGATCTGAGACCATTGGAAAAGACACAAGGTAATTTCATGTCATCTATTATGAACGGAAATGTTCAGTATCTTCATTGGATATTCAGTTTTATTTATGATTTTTAATTTTTATTAAAGTAGCATCCAAATTAGTGGAGTTTATTATAGCATTTTCATACACCCATTCAGTTTTCTTTGTTCTTATCAATCTCTCTCTACATTGCCTAGGTATGGTTTAAAAACAAAGCTGCATGCTGAAGATTTAGGGGCTTGTAGACTGGATAGTATTATTAATTCGATAATTATTTGCTCTTATGTAAAAGAATGTCTATTGTTAGAAAATATACACAGTGTTCAGAGAGAGTGCTACGATTTGTGTAATTTTAAATTATTCAGTAAAAACAAATATATACAAAGAGAGAAGGAGAGAAAGACAGAACAAGACAGAGATACTATGACAAAATTCAAGAACTACTGAAGGGTAGTTCTATGTGATTACTGTGTTACTCTTTCAACTTTTTATCATACATGAAACTCTGAACAATCAATCTGTCAATGTATACTGTACAGAGAAAAGAGTAGGCAAGGGGACACGTGTTGCCTGAGTTCATTTACTCATATGATTCTAGCATGCCAGACAGACACTGGGAGCACTGGTGTTGGAGAATAGAGAAAAATGAAGGGCTTATCCAACAGCTTCCTATAAGCCAATATCATAACAGCTTGCTCATTAGATTAGTGTGATTACTTCTTTATTAAGCCTTATTTGAGCTGTCATCTGGTATCAATTAGGTCAGTTATAGTCTGTCAGGTCTACCAGAGGGAAATGGAAAAAGGTCTATTGTGGTGTGAGTATGGTATGATTGCAGCAACGCAAATCATGGCTACTCTTTATCAGCCTCATCCAGCCACCCAACCTAGACTGGATGTCCACGCAAGTCGCATGCTAAAGAGATGAGAGGAAGGAAAATATAGTGACCAAACAACTCTTTAAAATCATCTTATTTCAGTCATCACATCAAACCACTCATAACATGATGAGTTATACATAAATTCATTGGACTATTATTACAAAACCTAAGCATAGCATATAATGTACAATTTTATTTATAGGTCTGTTCCCAATGGTTTAATTCTATACATATATGTGTCTGTTGTTTGTAGTGCATTGCATATGCATATGGTATGAATAACTCCCAACAAAATGAAGAAAGCTGAATATTAATATTTTGGAAGAGGCAAACAGTTTTCATAAGTAGTGCATACTTAGAAGCGCAATATTTTAAACTGGCAGGAATCGAATTAGGCATAGGTTGATTACTGCAATGTCTAAGCAAAATCCTCATATTCATATTGTACCTGCACAGTAGTGTATTTTACTCAATTTCAATTCAGTAGTAAACATAATAGAAGGCAAGGAATCTGCAGAAATTCAACTTAATAAGGGCATTAACAGAAAATTAAATTAGTGACTAAGTTTAGAAAATGAATGAAGAATTAAAATTTGGTAAAAATTGTATTAATATTCTCTTGATTGTAATGATACATGTGTGCTGACAATTATTATATGTTGTATAAGTGAATTATCAACTTGAATACGTCTTCGTTTTATTAATTTTAAGTTAGGTAGGCCTCAATTTGCACAGTCTTAGAAGAATGCTTTCAGAGAGAGCTGAATGTGGCCATCACACTTCACACTGTCTAAGCTGTTCTCCCAACCAAAGGGTGACATTAACTCTGTTGTTTGTTTTCCACACTGGGCACAAAGGTAGAAAGAGCATAGTTGGAATGCACAGAGTGTGCACTCAGGTCCTTTGCTTACTGACCAGGGTCCTGATGGTGTAAGAGCATCCTACCAATATGTCCTTTCCTTCGCTGCAATGGAGGAAACTATGTAACTTTTCCTGGGACATGTCTCTTCCTATGTCAATGCCTCAGATTAGTCAGCTTAATTAAATAAACTTTGCCATAGGGTACTTGTGTTTCTGTTCAGATGTTAATTTTGATCTTTTTATGACTTAGTTAGCTCCCTGAAGTCATTCATCTTTAACCAGAAGAATCAGGCAAGTACCAGAAAAGGAAAAGTGCCTTCAGTGACGTAGTGGATTTTCTCACTCCCTCTCTTCCTCTCTCCCTCTTCCCTCCCTCTCTCCCTTCTTTCCTTTCTTCCTTCTCTCTTTTCTTCCTCTCTGTCTCTTCCTCCTTCCTTCCTCACCTATTCTTTTTTCTTTCAATTTAGATATGTTTCCTATTTAAGCAACAAAAGGCTCTGAGAATGCAATATATTATGGTAACTAATCTCTTGATTTCTCTAGATTGTCATTTTGCAGGTTGTATTTATCTGCCCATTGCCTAATCCTCATGGTCAGCAGATGGCGGATACCGGTCAATGACATGGTTCTATCACTAAGAGGCTGGGTAGTTCTAGCACTGTTATAAATATATATGTGATATATGTACATACATATATATGTGTATGTATGTATGTATGTATAATGGTGTTGTGGTAAGGCTATTGACCAGCATACTTTGTGCACTTACCTTTTCCTCCTAAAATTCAGAAAAATGTTTTATTTTTTGAAAATGAAGTAGTCATTAAACTGAAGCTTAAAGACTTCACCTAGCTCAGTTTCAAACCCTGACTCAATTTTTATTATTATCTTTTGTTGTGTGTGTGTGCGCCTGTGTGTTGAGGGTTACCCCACAGAGGACAGTAGAAGCCATCAGATCCCCAGGAGCCAGAATTACAAGCTGTGCTGACCTGACCGGCACCACACCTGGGTTGCCTGGATAAGCAGCACAGGCTTGAAAGCACCAAGTCATCTCCCAGTCTCCTCAAACCCTGACTCTTCATTCATACCTCTCTGTCCTTGTATGTGTTACCAATGATAACAGTAGAAGGAAGCTTGACCATCAAGCTTTGAGGAAGATAGGAAAACCATCAAGGCTCCTCCCATTATTTCTTCCTCTATTCCTGTTTGATAGAAAGACACCATGCTGCCCCAGTTACTGCTAACTTTTCCATGGCTTTCCATTCCAAGTTCAATAGGCAATAGTTTTCCATTGCCTCCCAAGTGATGTTGGGTAACCAGCTTACCATGGCTCCCCGTAGTTCTGACAGAGTATGGAGACATTGATCTGTGTCCTGATGTTACCACTGGGCTATAGGAAAGCACAGCTTCACTAATAGGTGCACAATATGCAAGACGCCAGCGCATCACCGTGATTTACAGTATGTCTAATGAGCAAGTCCAATGAAGAGGTTTGTTGTCTACCATAAAACCAGATGGATGTAAGCAGTGATTAGAAGCAATTAACTGTGTTCAGCACTAAATAACGTTCCATCATTAATGTACATTTTTCCACCTCATTAGAGGTACAGAGATAAGGAGCACTCGATTTGAATTTCAGATACACATATGTTTGGAGGGGGGAAAACCCACCAATTTGCAAGGAACACCAGAGCACACGCTGACAGAGCCTTGTTTGGGTTCTAGCATGGTTATGCACTTGAATACCAGCTAGCTACCACCGGCCCTTGGGAGAGCCAGAAAAATCCTAAAGTCAAGTTTCATCAAGAAGCAAAACCCATAGCCAATAAGCAAGTGACTATAAACTCCAATTTTACTCTATTCTAACAATATGATAATGGCATGCTTTTAATAATTGGTAATTTTTCAAAACATAAGTTTAGAAAATATAATGTGGATTACTTAAAGTAAATTTTAAACTCTTTTCAGCCTGAACCATGAAAAATGGTCACCACATTCTTCCCAGAATACACCAAAAATATACCACAGCATGAGAGCCACTTGGTGGCTTTACAGGAAAAGAGACATAGATGATATTAATTTTACTTCTGTACTGAAAGAAAATATTCCTCAAAATTGTATTGAGTTTTTAGAATAAGTTAGGAAATATTCTAAGACAAATGCCTGAGATACAATTGCAAACAAATAAAGGAAGCACATTTGATATCAAAAGCTATAAAAACAACTCAAGAAAATCACTGCAACGGGGGAACTGAGTAGCATTTCTGGATATTCTAAATAATGCAACACTGGATACATTTCCACTCATTGTTTCCCCTGATAGTTTCCAACTTTTCTGTCCATTCCATTTTCCCCTTCACTTATCTCTTGCCTTGCTTCTCAAAAGGATGGGACAAAGTTTAAAAAGTAAAAATTATTGCAATAGTTTTGATAAAAGCACATCAAATTATTGTGTGTAAAAGTTGGTCATTGGCAGGTGATATGCTCATCAACGGATGCATGCAGTCATCTGCTTCCCACTGTGACCTTCTGAGGAAGGATTATTATCATCTCATGTGGATCCAGACTTCCTGTTTGCACTCCAGCTCCCATTTCCAACACTGCTGTCTAAGCAAAATGATAGACACTTCCTGTGCACACTCATTGTCGGTAAAACAGAGCGCATGTGTCAGCCCCAGGATGTAGCTTTATTATTTCCTGTCTTAGTCAGGGTTCCTTTGCTGCAACAGAACACCAGGACCAAAAACCAAGTTGGGAAAGAAAGAGTTTATTTGGCTTACATTTCCAGATCATAGTCCATCACTGGAGGAAATCAGGACAGGAACTGAAGCAGGCCAGGAGCTTGGAAGCCTGAGCTGGTGCAGAGGCCATGGATGGGTGCTGCTTACTGGCTTGCTTCCCCCGGTTTTCTCAACCTGCTGTGTTACAGACAGGACCAGCAGTCCAGGGATGGCTCTACCTACCAGGAGCAAGGCCCTCCCACACTGATCACTAATGAAAAACTGTCTTACATCTGGATCTCATGGAGGCATTTTCTCAATTGAGGCTCCTTCCTCTCTGATGACTCTAGTTTGTGTCAAGTCAACACAGAAAAACAGCATGTTATATTCCCACATCAAAGATATAACAGAAATCTAGGGATCATAGAGAAAGAATCACGTGTGGTCAGGAAAGCTGCCTGGAGCATATTAAATCTTGTCTACACAGGCCAGGAAAAATAGGACCCAAGTTCTTGTTGAATCTCCAGTAACTCCAGTGGTTGCATTCCTATGTTAAATTGTTCTCAAAAAAGAAATCTGAATCAGTCCAAGGCCATCAAGAGCCCTACCAAGAGAGAAAGAGCCAGAAGTCAGCCTGAGTTTTCTTGTTTGTGAAGTGAGGTGTTCTAATGCCCATTTGACTGAGTCATGATAAAAAAAAAAATCAAATATGAATAAATCAGTGAGGATACTTGAAAAGCCTTATATTCATTAGGCTGTGACATATTTTAAGGACTGATGTGTATGTGGGCAGGGGGATATGCACTTGAGTGCAAAAACCCAGAGGTCAGAAGAGTGAGTGGGAATGCCTGGAGCCAGAGTTAAAGTGGTTGTGAGCACTTGGGTGCTCAGAACTAAACTTTGGTCTTCTGTAAGAGCAGTAAATGTTTTAACCACTGAGTGATCTCCCCAGCCTCGGCCATTAGAACATTGCATTTTTTTAGCTAAATGGTCACTAACTTTGCTACATGTTACCTATACATGGACAGCAGCAGGAAACCAGGAGCACATACAAGTACGAGTGTCATCTACGTTCTACCAGTTGCTCCCACTGCACTCACATTTGTTATCAGAACTGGGGATTCTTCCCACGTTCTTTCAGAAGTAAGGGTGAGCATCCTTTCACATACTCACAAAGCTGATGAGAACCAAGCACGTTCCCTTAAATCCAGCATCACTTATAATGAGTGGTTAAATAGTCCACCATTGGCTGGAGATGCGGCTGGATGGTGAGACATGCTTAGTCTGCAGTGCACACAACCCTGGGGTGACCTTCTGCACTCCCATCTGCACATTATCCACCCCGAATGTTCAACCATTAGATAAGGGAGGAATATTTGTGATATCTACCTTGCTCCGTGCATGGGTAGAAATAATTCTACCCTGGTTAATTTAAAACAACTTACCAACCAGACTACAGTAAATTCTTGAAAATATAATAGTGGACTCAGAAAGCCAGCTCCAATAAGTCACCTTTCAGGGGCAGCCTGTCTATATATTTAGACTGGACCCCCCAAAGCACAGATGTCAATGGCTTTTGCTTCTGAAACAAGGCATTTGGCAAGTCTGAGAACCAGGACCTGGGCTAGGCATATCATATCAATGAATGAGAACTGAGGCATGATGGGGATTCTATGTTCTCACTCTAAATGATTTCCAAACCAGCATGAAATAGAAGCTAGACAAGCAAAGAAGTGGCACCTTAACCGCATATATGTTAGGACATCAGCTATAAGATTAATAAATGTAATCAATACAGAGTACAACTGTATGTTCATCCTGTAGAATTCCGGTAGATACAGGGTAGCCACATAACATACAGAACAAAAGGTTTCTTTCCTTCCCATAGTTTGTACAGATTACTTGGATTGTTGCTAATTTTGTAAAATGTTTTTTGCAAATATAAATTTGCAAGTCAATTCAAATTGACAGTGAAACGATCTTACCCCCAAGCCATAGCACTAGTGACCTCTATCCCACAGGAAACAAATAAATGGGTGCCATATTTGGGATCATTTCTACTCATACATATTTGCCTGGTGTGATGGCTCTTCTTGGCTGTCAACTTTACTACATCTAGAATTAACTAAAATCCAAAATTGGAAGGCACACCTGTGAGGGACTTTTTGGTTTGTTTAATTTGAAGTAGGAAGATCTGTTTTGAATCCAGATCTTTGACACAGGAAGACACACCTTTACTCCAGATGATCTTGGGGGGAGGGAATCCTCTTTTTCTGGATTTTGAGATGGTAAAACACACCTGAATCCTGGGCCACACTTCCTGCTGGAAGCCTATATCCATGCAGGAAAGAGAGAATCTTTTGCTTTTTGCCTGCCTGCTCTTTTTAGCAAGTCTCTTCCTTCGTTGGAATTGGAACCTACTTCTTTAGGATCCAGCCTTTCCTGGAGACCAGTTGAGACATCTAGCCTTGTGGACTGAACAACTACTTGATTCTTGGACTTTCAGTTCATAGGCAGCCATTGCTGGATTAGCTGGACCTCAGCCTGTAAATCACTCTAATAATCCCTTTCTATACATAGAGCTATATTATATAAGTTTTGTTACTCTAGAGACCCTGATAATACACCTGGCTGTCACTGTCTCTATCAGGTAGTAACTGACATGTAGTTGCCAACACTCTTTCTCCATTAACACTCCCATCCGGCCAATCAGGGCAAGCTTCTGCCTGCTGAGGTTGCTCTTCTGGATAACGGAGCACCTCACTCCATAACTTCAGAAACTCGAACTACTCTACTTCTTAATACCCTGGACTCAATATGTAAGTAGTGTCTGTTTTATATGGCGGGTATTTTTTGGGGCCTTTTGAAGAATAAGATGGAGTGTGAAAAGGTCTGTGTCTCAAGGAGTTTACAGATTACTCATAGAAATAAAATCAGGAAGCTGGGGAAATAGTTCAGTCTGTAAAGTGGGTCATCATGCCCTTGAGGACCAGAGTTTGATCTTCTAACCTACATTAAGAAAATTATTACATCTACTTGTAATCCTAGTGCTGGAGAGGCAGAGGCAGATATAGGTGTACAATGGGGTCACTAGCAATCAGCCAGCCTGACATACTTGACAAACCCAGGACAGGGAAGAAATCCTGTTGCAAAACCACCCTGTTGACACCCAACACTGGCCCCCAGAAGCACATACGCACGTATGTATGAATACATCCCCAGAAGTATTCATGCACACACACACACACACACACACACACACACACACACACACACTCACACATACACAAATCTCAAGAAATAAAAGCACAATAAGAATTCTACACTTGTGAATTTGTAAAATAAGTTATATATTTCACATATAACTATATGTAAATATATATAAGATACACATATTTATTACACATACATATAGAGTATATTACATCTTTATTTACATGTCTCACAAAACAAAGCAGATGGTTCCTGATGAATGATATCCAAAGTTGTCGTTTGACCTCCACGAGTACGATCCATAATCCTGCATGAACGCACATACAAAATTATAAGAAAAGAAAATTAAGGTCATAGACAAAACTCGAGCACCTTAAAACAATAATAATAGTCAAGAAAGGTATTTCTTTTGTGTTCAGAATTTAGCATCTCATTAGCCTTCTTGCTGACAATCCGAGGAGCAAACAACTGAGAAAGCTATTACACTCTGCAGAACGAGGCCAAGGCAAGGAGAACCAGGAGTCCTCACTTGGAGATTATTCCCTACCTGTGTAACAGCACCACTACTGGACTACAGAAATCAACTGAAATATGACTTCAGAGAAATAGAATAGACCTTGGGAGAAATGGCAGGAGCCAAAAGAGAAAAGAAGCTTTAGGGAACTGGGACCAGGACTACATGTCCCAGCTGCCCACAGGAACCAGATACATCCCAGAAACCCACAGGAAGTCTTCAGACACACCCCAGGTGCTCATGGGAATCAGACCCACACAACCCAGTGGACCACGGGAAACAGTCCTGTTCTTTCCAACGGGCCATAGGAAACCAGTCCTGTACATTCCAGTGTTCCACAGGAAACAGTCCCGCACACTCCAATGGCCTACAGCAAACAGTTGCTCTCATTCTAGTGGCCCACCGACACAGCTCCATATATCCCAGCACCCCATAGGAGCTCCATGGTTTGATTTGCTGCTAATTCTTTTGAGTGATGACCTCTAGGTCTTCAAGAAAGTATGACATTAGAAAAATCTGTCTCAGACAAGTAGGCATTTTGAAAATGTTTCATTTAACAGGTTTAAGTTGTAGCGCTCGTTATGGGACATCGTCTATCCAGAAATTCTTATACTCTCCATATTTGAAAGCAGATGTCTCATTGTATTTTTTTTTTTTTTTTTTTTGTTCTAGAAAATGCGGAGAAGACACCTGGCATTTGGCAGTTTTAAGTTTGTGAGGACAGCTCTCAAGAGGTCATGAAAGTTGGCTTTGCTTTCTAGAACGTCTTCCAAGATAAAGTGTTGACAAACACGCCTTGGGGAAGGCTGTGGAGTTGCACTGTTGTCCGCCCTCAATTATTCTAGATCTGTTTAGAAAGGATGATGTTCTAAGGAATTTTACCTAGTTGCTTCTGGCCTGTTTTTTTTTTTTTTTTTTTTTTTTTTCTTTTTGCAAAGTGAGCCATTCAGGCATTGCATCTTCTCCGATTTCCTCGCCTCTTTCAGGGAAGCATATTGGGACAGAGCTTGCCAGCTGTCTGCTCCCTTTGCCTTCTGCCGACATTATCCCGAGGTACCGCCCCACCTTCTGGCCCTCCAGCTTGTGGGGGGTGGGGAGTAGGGAGGGGAACAGAGCTCTTCCTGCTTCTGACATGTGTAACACAATGAAAAGAGCAGAAGGACTATGTATCTACACATATATATTTCTCTTCTCTACATATACGCATGCATAGACTGATATGGAAAGTGTGTGCATGTGTATGCATGTGAATCCACACACCCCCTGCCAGCATTCCTATATGTATATATACACGGTATATAATCCATATGCTCTTTCTTTCTGCAGCACACATATGCAGCTGGGAATAACTACTGTGAAAAAAAAATTTACATACTCACGAAAGACAGATTATCAAGCAGAAACAAGAATATGTGGAATTTAGCTATTATAAATTCTTTTCATCTGCCTGCCTGCCTTTATTAGAACACACTTCCCCAGCTCCAGCAACTATCTGTTCTTTTCATAGTGCCTGCACAGGAAAGACGTCCTTCTCTATTTTTTTTTAAAATATAGTATGCTGGTCATCTACTCAGTGTCCTGTCTCTGTACTGACATCAAGTACATTCAGAAGGTTAAAGAATGATAATACACTCTTCATGCATATAATATGGTGGCTGTGTAGATGTTGAAATGAGCAAAATATTACGTAGTGTCAGGTAAATGGATGGACGGGCTCCAAGCAAACATGAGTGGTAGTTACTATGTACAGGTCACTACACAGGATGCTCTGGGCATCCTCTGTGTCACTTAACCTCCCCATGCTTTGGGGGTGGGGAAGTGCCCAGCTCCTGCCATTTTGCAGAAAATGGAAAGAGGATGTAAAGAGATGAACTGAGTGACTGAAAGTCCAGGAACTGACCATCTCATATCTGCCTCCATGCCTGTCTCCCCACTTGCCAGGTCTGCTGCCTGATGCCAGACATCTTCAGATGCTCATGGAGAAGTGAGCACATGAGCACATGCTGGAGAGAGGTGTTAACCCTTCCTGTTAGATTCTCTTCTATCTTTTTAATACTGTGAATAGCAGATAAGTTTCATTCATAACATACAATTTGACAAACGTAATCTAAATTCAGTCTTTGCAGGTTCAATCTGATATAAAACATTTTTCTAATTTAAAGATTAATTCCAAAGACTTAAATAAGAAGTGAAACCAGTTTTAGTTTTTTGAAAATGCCACCTTTCCTAGCAATGAATTAACTTTTATTGGAATGGATCAAGACAGGGGGGACCTATTGACTCAGAACACAATAGCAGAATTCCTTCCCGGTGCTTCAGAAACCCTGGGGAACTGCACTGGGTTTCCAATGGTTGTACTAACTATTCCAAGCCTCCACAATACACTGAATGTGCCTTTAGTGGCCCGGAAATGCAGGTGATTAAGCATGCATGCGCCAAGTGACAAATGGCGGCAGTCCTACGGCATTTCTCGGTGAAGGTTTCTTGTTTGGGAATTTATAAGGAAGCAATCATTTAGTAAGATCTATGACCTCTTCAAACGCTTCCATTATTCATCTCATACAGATTGGGCTCAGTCTCCCTGGTGTCTAAATTGCATCCTGATATATTAATGTAAGGTTTGGGGGAGTGTTCTTAACTCATTTAGGCCACTTGGTACCGTTAAGGCTTGAGAAATATATTCATGAAAAGATGTCATTTATCCAATATTTTCAAAAAAACTGTCCAACCCACAAATTTCTCACAAGCCTTCCCTTTTGGGCACAAGAGAAGTAGGTTTAGTATATGAAGCTTAATGCTATTATCAGATAAGAATTACACAAACTTAGCAATGATGCTGTACAAACAAAGGCTATTTTTCTGTACTCATACTGAATTTGTACAGTCTTCGAGGATCTGACCGGTATTCTGGGGTGGGAGTTATTGTTAAATAAAACCCAAATAAGTATGTTTATATACTTGTATCTATACTACAATCTAAAAAGAATTTCTATGAGAAGGGATAATTTTATGTAGTCAAAGTACTCATGCAAATTATGCATAGCTCAATTACTGTAGATATAAAATACTAAGTCATAAATCTGTCATTGATGCCAACTTGGGAACAAAATCAAATGCAACAGTTCAGTCAACAATATGGAATATTCCCGAAAAGACCATTTGCTAGGGGGTTGATCCCAGTACTGCTGCAAGGCTGTGGAGAATTCAAGAACTCCTGTGAGGAGTTCAGCTGCAATGTGCTTCTTCACCACAGGCTCCAAAGCAACAAAACTAGTCGATTACTTGCTGATAAATACAAAATAAACTTATTAATAGGTTTATTATCTCAGGTAGTTTTTTTTTTAAGTAACAAAAGCTTCCAGGCACATGAGAACTTTCTTCCTGCAGTTTTAGAACCACTGCTTGTACTTAGTTTCTCCTTTATAGATGCTTAATAATCGTCTATCCAAGAGCAAGTTTAATTCAGAGAGTTTCAGCTCAGCTCATATGCAGGCTAACGCCTCACCCGTGACCAAGAGAGATGAAAAACATACATGTCTGCTTCATTCGGCCATTCAGAATGTCTCTACCAAATGCCCTTCATAACAAGCCATGCTGTTTTATAACTTACATTCTGAAAGTACTTATTACATAAGAACTTAGTCCAGTAACCATTGCTTTGTGCTACCACAATGTTTACATCAACCTTAGGAGAAGGTTTATATTTTGTATTGTATAATTTTTTTAGATGAGGAAATGGAGATCCAGAGAGTTTAAATGCTCATCTGAAAATGACCCCATTAATGGAGAAAATAAGCAGGAATAAAATTCTAGGTCATCTGGTTCCAAAGTTAATCACTTTGACTTCTATCATTTGGTGCAAATCTTAGTAACAGTTAGTAAGGTTTACCTTTATCCAGACCCTGTGGTTATTCTACGTTCAAACTGTGCTAGTATGCCCTAATTTCAAGTCATAATCTCATGTTGGTCCAGTGCCTTCAAGGGGATAGGAATTATACTTCCATGTTTGAAGCCAGCCTACATTGAAGTTCACTAACTGGCAAACATAGAACACTTGTATTATAGAAGTTGTTCACGGCATCATTAATGCTGCCCAAAAAATAAAAGAAAAAGTATCATCCTTTGGTTTTGTTTTGTTTTGCTTTATTTTTTAAGTGATGTTTTTCTAAAATTTTTCTTATATACAATAATAAAATCTAGTTTAAACAAAAATAGAAAGTGGTTGTCAGGTGAGACATTGTTGGGAACACAGCTGCATGACACGGATTTCAGCTGCAGGAGCACTGTCAACCCGAATAATGCATCTCTGGCTTTCTAGTACACAGATGGCATTGCTCTTCCTTTTATGCTTATCTTTTTTGCCTTTGTCTGTAAAATTTTTGTCCTCAAATATAGTTTTGGTAAAAGTTTATGAGAAAGGGATTGAGGTCATTACTAGAGAAGGAAATGGCTTTGATGTCTACTAGGAACAAATTGCTCTGGCCCTGACCATTCAAGCAGCCAACCCAGGCAGAATGGGACAAAGGACTGGAGGTGGAGGCTGACCCAGTTGTTCCCTGGGAAGTACAAGCCAACTCATGATGATTGAGTTGTACCAGGAAACCTTTGAAGCAAGAAATGTTTTTAAGAAACCTGAAGTTTTAGTAGTTAGGAGAATTGAAGACTGCAAGGAAAAGGAACACAGGACCTGGGTCACTGAGGGCAGGAGTGTCTACAGAAAATACAAGGGACAAGATAGAGCAAGAAATGGCTGGGTCTACTGGGCCAGTGAGCAATGGTGAGAGCCCCCATATGGGGAGATCTCTAATGATAGAGAGTGTGATCCAGAGATATTGTGAGGGATAATTGGAAGATATATGTATAATAAAAAAGATAAAGGATGGAGAGAAGAGTTTCGACCCCGTGAGGCGCCATTGGATTACTGAACTGACCTTTCTGGAATAAAGGACATACAGATTTGGCCCTTTGTCATCACCTGCCTAAGGACGTTAGCGTGCAAGTTTTAAGAGATAGAAATGAGGCTAGTGAATGAGCTCTGGGGGAAGCTGCAAGAGAAATGACTGTTGCATAGGGAGAAAAGTTTGAAGAGTACTGTAGAAATAAATACTTGGATGAACTTAATAACAAGATTTTGCTAATTTAAGACAAATTATTAATGTTAAAATTTCTCAGACCTGCTCAGCACCTTTCTGTTTTCATGCCAATTCTGTAACTACAAGTTTATACCCAGATGACCTATGATTTGGAGGTTGTTATGAGAGGTAAAAATTAATGTATAGCTTCCTGTTTTCCCCTGTGCCTGGAGCTGACCCTGTACCAGAGCTCTCTGTACACAGACCCGGCTAAGAGAGAGCTGGTTTCCCAGGAGAGTTGACAGATCTGAGAGCACAGGTGAGACCACCACTTTTGCTCAAATTCCTGGCCCAAGAGGAGCTTACCTGGAGCCCTCTGGGCACAGGAACTGAGTAGCAGTCTGTGTCAGGATCCTTACAGTTTCTGCCTGGGCCCAGAGCTGAACCTGTGTCACGGCACTCTGTGCCAGATCCCTCTGGGAGAAACCTGGTCTCCCAGAAGTGCTGACACCCCTGAGAACACAGGTAAGACCACCAGTTCTGCTCTGAGGGACTCACTCAGAACCTTCAGGACACAGGACCCTGCTAGGGGAGAGCTTGTCCCCCAGTAGTGCTGACAAACAGGCTTACAGGAGGGTCAAGCCACTGAGAAAATAAGCAAGACCAGCTAACACCAGAGATAAGCAGATGGGGAGAGGCAAGTCCAAGAACCTAAGCAACAGAAACCAAGGCAACTTGGCATCATTAGAATCCAATTACCCTACCACAGCAAGTGTTGGATATCCCAACGCACCAGAAAGCAAGATTATCTTTTAAAGTCACAACTCATGATGATATTAGAGGACGTTAAGAACATCTTATATAACTTCCTAAAAGAAATACAGGACAAAAAAAGATAAAAAAGGAAACACACACACACACACACACACACACACACACACAAATACCCTGGAGAATTATAGGAAAACATGACCAAACAGGTAAGGAAATTGAACAAAACTATCCAGGATCTAAAAATCGATATTAAACAATGAAATCACAAAGGAAGACAACCTTAGAGAAACAAGAGATAAAAGAGAGAATTTTAGGAGCAGAAGATTCTATAGTAAACATTGACAGAAAAGTCAAAATGCAAGAGGCAAAAAGCTCTAAACCGAAAACATCCAGGAAATCCAGGACAAAATCAGAAGATCAAATCTAAGCATAATAGGTATAGAAGAGAGGAAAGATGCCCAAATTAAAGGGCCAGTAAATATCTTCAACAAAATTATAGAAGAAAACTGCCCTAATCTAAATAAAGAGATGACCATAAGCATCCAAGAAGCCTACAGAACTGAAATTGCTGCCATCATGTCATAATCAAAATAAAGAATATTAAAAGTAGTAAAATAAAAAGGTCATGTAACCTATAAAGGCAGACCTATCAGAATCACATCAAACATCTCAACAGAGACTGTGAAAGCTAGAATGGGCAGATGTCATAAAGATCCTAAGAGAACACAAATGCCAGCCCAGGCTACTATATTCAGCAAAACTCTCAATTAACAAATGTACACAATATCTTCCAAAGAATACAGCCCTACAAAGGAAAATAGATGCAAAACTCCAACAGAAGGAGAGAAACTATTCCCTAGAGAGAGAAAGTAATCTTTCAACTAACCCAAAAGAAGGCAGCCACACAAACATAATTCCACTTGTAGCAACAAAAATAACAGGAAGTGGCAATCAGTTCTTAATAGCTCTCAACATCAAGGGACTCAATTCTACAATAAAAAGATGTAGACTAAAAGACTGTATATCTAAAGAGAACCCAACATTTTGCTGCATATAGGAAACAAATCTCAGTGACAAAGACAGACACTACCTCAGAGTAAAAGGCTGAAAACAATCTTCCAAGCAAATGGCCACAAGTAGCCATTCTAATATCGAATGATATTGACTTTCAACCAAAGTTTTCAAAAAAGATAAGGAAGGGCACCTTACCCTTGTCAAAGGAAAAATCCACCAAGATAAATTCCCAATTCTAAATATCTATGCTTCAAACACAAGGGTGTCTACATTCATAAAAGAAATCTTACTAAAGCTCACAGTACATTGCACCATGTAAACAGTTCCATAACCCCTAAAGAAATAGAAGCAGTTATCAAAAGTCTCCTAACCAAAACAAGCCCAGGGTTTAGTGTAGAATTGAATCAGATCTTCATAGAAGACCTAATACCAATACTCTCCAAACTGTACAACAAAATAGAAACAGAAGGAACACTACCCAACTAATTCTTCAAAGCTTATACCTAAACCACACAAAGAAAACTTCAGACAAATTTTCCTTATAAATATTTGTGTAAAAATACTTCACAAAATTCTTACAAACTAAAGCCAAGAACACATCAAAACAATCATCATGATAAAGTAGGCTTCATGCAAGGGATTCAGGGATGGTACAATATATGAAAATCCATCAATGTAATCCACTATATAAACAAACTCAAAGGAAAAAAAACACACACGATCAACTCTTTAGATGCTGAAAAAACATTTGATAAAATTTAATACCCATTTATGTTAAAAGTCTTTAAAAATGAGGATTTTAAGGCCCATACCTAAACACAGTAAAAGCAATATACAGAAAACCAGTAGCCAACATCAAACTAAATGGAGAGAAAGTTGAAGCAATCCCACTAAAATCAGAGGCTAGACAAGTCTTCCCTCTCTTTCCCTACCTATTAAATATAATAATCAAATCCTATCCAGAGGAATTAGACAACAAAAGGAGGTCAAAAAGATACAAATTAGAAAATAAGAAGTCAAAATATCACTATTTGCCGATTATATGATAGTACACTTAGGTGACCCCAAAAATTCCACCAGAGAACTCCTACAGCTGATAAACAATATATAAACAAATATAAAATTAACTCAAACAAATCAGTAACCTTCCTCTACTCAAATGATAAGCAGGCTGTGGAAGAAATTAGTGAAATGACACCTTTCATAATAGTCACAAATAATATGAAATGCCTTGGTGTGAAAGATCTGTATGACAAGAATTTCAAGTCTCTGAAGAAAGAAATTGAAGAGCTCAGAAGAGAAAAGGATCTCCAATGCTCATGGATTGGCAGGATTAATACAGTAAACATGGCCATCTTGTCAAAAGCAATCTACAGATTCAATGTAATTCCCATCAAAATTCCAACTCAATTATTCATAGAGTTGGAAAGAGCAATTTGCAAATTCATCTGAATAACAAAAAACACAGGATAGTGAAAACTATTCTGAACAATAAAAGAACTACTATGGGTATCACCATCCCTGACCTCAAGCTATATTACAGAACAATGGTGATTAATATATATATTAATATATATTATATTTATATATAATTAATACATATATATGTGGTATTGGTAGAGAGACAGGAAAGTAGATCAATGGAATAGAATTGAAGACCCAGAATTGAATCCACACACCTATACTCAATTGATCTTTGCCAAAGGAGCTAAAACCATCCAGTGCATAAAATATAGCATTTTTTAACAAATGGTGCTGGTTCAAATGGCAGTCAACAGACAGAAGAATGCAATAGATCCATGCTTATTGCCCTGTACAAAACTCAAATCCAAGTGAATCAAGGGCCTTCACCTAAAACCAGATATACTCTAATAGAAAAGAAAGTGGGGAAGAGCTTCAAACACATGGGCATTGGGGGAAATTTTCCGAACAGAACACCAATGACTTATGCTCTAAGATCAAGAATCAACAAACGGAACCTCATAAAATGACAAAGCTTCTGTAAGGCAAAGGATTCTGTCATTAGGACAAAATGGCAACCAACAGACAATATTGCTCTATGTGTATATGCAGGTAAGGCCTGGCACTTGTTAGGTCAAGGATGTACATGATTGGATGGTAGAAAGTGCAGTGGGGACAAAGTTTTGGTAAGGCGGGAGCGAAGAAGAAGAAGAAGAAGAAGAAGAAGAAGAAGAAGAAGAAGAAGAAGAAGAAGAAGAAGAAGAAGAAGATGAAGAAGAAGAAGAAGAAGAAGAAAAAGAAGAAAGAAACAAGATAGAGCCAGAGGAGGAGGTTCTCTGTCCCAGTCGTCTTAATTGGCAATAAGTAGATATGATTATTTCTAAGAGTTTCTAGGGGTCGATTTGTTTTATCAAGGTGGCCCTTTTAGATTTTTGTCAAATGGTTGTGAACTTATTGTATGGATGTATTGTTGATTGAAATTTTAACATATAAATCTGTTTGATAAATTGTTGGTTGTTGTGTCATGATTTTACCAGGCTGTGGAGGACAGTGTGTGAAAGCAATGGCTGAGAGGCAGCTGGAGAGTGCAGATCCAGCTCTGTTGCTCACACAGAAGCTGGGCCTGCTGGACCTGAGGTGTGTGTGTGTGCCAGAGCAAGGAGTCTGTGTGAAAATTGAAGCTAAAAGAGAAACTGACAGGAAAGGGCAGCTTGCGGGTTGAATAGCAGAGTAGCAGCTGGGTCCAGACGAGACATGTGACCCTACTGGTGCTGGCACTAGCATGGGATATAAGGCCACCACAATTTTTTTTATTGCAACAGCTCTGCCAGATCATGACAAATACAGAGGTGGATGCTCACAACCAACCATTGAACTGAGAACACTGTCCCCAGTGGAGGAGTTAGAGAAGGACTGAAGAAGATGAAGGGGTTTGCAACCCCATAAGATCAACAATACCAACCAACCAGAGCCCCACTATCAAAAGAGTACACAGGGCCGGACCCATGGCTCCAGCTGCATATGTAGCAGAAGATGGATTTGTTGAGCATCAGTGGAAAGAACAACCCCTGGTCTTGCCCAGATTTTATGCCCCATTGTAGGGAATGTCAGGGCGGGGAAATGGGGTGGGGGGTGGCACCATCATAGTAGCAGGGGCAGGGAGAGTGGGATGGGGGGTTATGAAGGGGAAGCTGGGAAAGGGGATAACACTTAAAATGTAAATAAAATATATTCAATTTTTAAAAGCTAATATATATCTTGCTTTGGCAGACACTGAACTGTGACTGTGGGTGTGCATTGTGGTTTTTGGTGGCATAGTTACACAGGGTGATTTTGGGATAATTAATGGTTTTTGAGAGAAATGATGAAAAACTTTTGATTATGTCTTATATAATAAAGAAAAGTCTGAGGTGAACTCAGAGGAAAAAGAAGACAAACCTGAAAGCTACCTCTGAACACAGTTTTCGAACAACATTGAGTCACCTGTATGAGCTTACAACTGCCTGAGACTATTTTTTGTGCCAATCCAGTCCTTCCATTCTCGGGAACCCAGAGAAGACTGAGGCTGGTTTTCAGCAGACAGTAAGACAACTGAAAAGAGCAGTTACAAGTACACACCCTGTTCCTACCATTCCTGGTCACTACGGTGAGAACCCTTTAAAATGTGGCTTCCTTGGTCAATTACACAAATACATCAGGCATATTAGCCTACTTCAGCTGACTTAACAGAACACTACATGCTGTACAGCTTTAATAGCAGCTGCATTTTCCACAGCTCTGGAATCTGGAAACCCATGCCTGATTGTGGTTCCTCCTGTCCTCAGCTGGTCTTGCCTCTCTGTTCACAGCCATTCTCTAGTGGTTCCCTTGTCTTGCAAAAACTGACCCCTTTGACCCCATTTAACCTCAATTATCCCCTTCTAGTCCTGTCATCCAGAATGGTCACACTGGGGGGGGGGGGGATACAGTCTCACAAGGGTGAGCTATTAAGACTCAACCCAGGACAGTAGGTGCAGAATAATCTTTTACATTTTCTCTTGATTTTTCTAACTTTTCTTTAGATTTTTCTCAGGACATTATATTATATACACATTGTTATGCTGAGAAAGGTTTGTCATATCTCAGTTATCATTTGGCTATATTATCTATCAGTGTCTATTAAAACTTTTATTGAGTATGGTTGAATTTTCATATTGTGAACAATTTTGTTGATATATATATATATACATATATACATATATACATATATACATATATACATATATATATATATATATATATATATATATATATATATATGCATCTATGAAGTCCTTGACCAGTTAAATTGTTTCTGCACACAGTCTTTCTAGTAGAGGAACAATGAATGGAATTACTGTTATCGTGATATTGCATATTGTTGAAATGCCCTTCACTCACTTCATGGTATCACCTGCTCTGATCCAGCCAAGACTTTTTGAACCCTCACAAAGAATGGCTATTTTAATTTATAAACATTTGTCGTGTTATGTGAAAATGGATTTCTATTTAATGGAACAATTTGCACTCTTACAACTTCTAAAGAGAACAAAGTTGGTTTTTGTTTTTCCGCCTTGGGGAATTGCCTGTTTAGTTGCCTTGTCTCTTCTGTGGTTAGAGAGATTTGACTTTTCTGTCATTGAACTCCGTGAAAGCTATTTATTAACCATCTGAATGTTACAACTACATTAAACATTTCCCCAGTTTATTTGTGTGTTCCGTGTATGTTTTACAAATTATTTTAAACATAGATGTTTCTACTGGGCTCTCTACAATAGCATCTGCCTCTAAAATTCTGGGCAGAAAAGCAAGATAACACAATCATTATCTTTAAAACAAGTCTTTAAAAACAACAACAACAAAGCTTTTTTTAATCCTATAAACTGTGTGCATCTTGTAGATCCCATTTATTCTTTTCTCTCTGTTGACATTAAGTAAACCAGAAACAAACTTATAACCAAACCCAAATTACAAAAGACACGGTGTATACAGTTATACTTGGCAGGGCATTTCTTTGGCATTTTCTCAAATGTTTCTTCAGACCAGGGGTGGTGAGCATCCTAAAACTTAAAAGGAAAAGGTAGCAAGACTGTGAAAGTGAGGCTAGCCTGTGCTACAGAGCTTTTTCCTGACCAGCCTGGGAATGGAGACTTTACTTACAGCAATGTTTCCTAAGCCATGTGTGACACTTTGGGAGTCTGTGTGCATGTGTGCACATGCATGCAAGTATGTTTTCACAAGTGCTGTGAATAATTTTGGAGTTTGGAATACATTTACTTTCATTAATGGAATCAAAATTTTATTGTTCAATCAAATATTAAGAAATTACCTTCAGTTGTCAAGTAGTAAGAAGAAGAGATTACATTCAGTTGTTGTGATTATTTCTTTTGCTTTTGAGCCTTTTCTAGTTTCTCATAGCTTGTACATTCATTTAAAGTTAAATCTAAAAAGAAGATCCAAAATGGTAGTGCTAAAATATCAATAATTCCATTCCACAAAAAGCACAAATTTTTTAAAGTGTTACAAATACATGTTCAAAAATCACTCTACTTCATAAACTTGTAGGAATAAAGTTACCTTACAATTTATACATACAGGGTTATGAACATGCCTATCTAGACTGTGTGTATGAATGTGTGTGTGCATGTATCTCACAAGACCACTGAAGTAAAACAGAGGCATTGCTTGTGACTTGACTTCGCTAATAAGAAGGCCACATTAAATAGTGTACCAGGCGATTATATGGCTGGAACAGAAACTTCAATGGCCATAGAAATGCTCTGTGGCTTTGAATTATTGTTCCGGTGGCACTGTAGTGAAGCGCAGAACCGCTAACACATGAGTGTATCAGCATTGACAATCCTAAATTACAAGACTTCCTGAAGGCATATAAACGGGTCCTGTTATTAACCAGCTACCCCTTAATCTCGGAATATTTGCTCTGTGTACACTCTCTCATAATGGCCACTAAAAAGAATTTCCAAAGATGAATTCCATTTTATGTTCACATAAAACCAGAGACCTGAAGTTCAATTAAGAGCAACAGTATAAAGCGCAGGGAAGGGTAAACACTGCTTACGCATCTCAGGATACATTTGGGCTTTTTATCTTTATTTATGGATCAGGGCTCTCAGAATGAAACTCAGAACCTCATACCTACGGACCTTCCCTCCTGCCACTGACCTACACAGCTGCCATTGCACACCTATTGACAAATGCATCAAGATTAGCTGTATTTTCCCCTTTTATGAAGTATATTTTATTTATATTTCAAATGTTGTCCCCTTTCCCAGCTTCCCGTCCATACTCCTATTCTATTCCCCCCCCTGCTTCTATGAGGGTGTTTACCCACCCTCCTCCTCCTGCCTCCTTGCCCTAACATTCTCCTCCATGGGACATCGAGCCTTGGCAGGACCAAAGGCTTCTCCTCCCATTGATGCCCAATAATGCCATCCTCTGCTACATGTGCAGCTGGAGCCATGGGTCTGTCTATGTGTGCTCTTTGGATAGTGATTTGGATACAGAGGTGGATGCTCACATCAATCCCTGAGTTGAGAACAGGGTCCTTAATGGGGGAATTAGAGAAAGAATTGAAGGAGTTGAAGGGCTTTTCAACCCCATAAGAACAATACCAGCCAACCAGAGCTCTCAGGAGACCATAGGCTGAAGTTAGAACTTCAATAATCTTGCAATATTGTACTTAGGCAGACATGTCTAAGTAAGTATCAATAGACACTTTGAAGGTGACTTTTTAAAATCCTAAGTCCACAAATTTGCACACATGTGTGAGAGTAATGCTGGGGAGGATGAAAAGAGCCACATGAAGTAATTAATGGGAATACTTAATGAGTCAGATAAGAGACATAATTACAAAACTAAATGGAAGTAAACGAAATCACCATAGAGTTCAACACATAAAATTACAGTGTTGTGGCTGTAGAGGTGACTGCCACTGTAGAAGACACCCTGCTGTCCTGCAGGACTCTGATGTAGTTCCCGGAACTCAAACCGGATGGCTTACAACCACCTGAAACTCAGGTTCCAGAGCCCTCTTCTGGCTTCTGTGGGTGCTGCACACGCATAGAGAAACACAGGTTCACACACATATCTAGGGATAAAAATAAATATTTTTTAAATGTACAGCCTCAAATACTAAACAACATGAACAAAGAAAGAGAAAAAAATAAAAAAGAAAAAAAATCTGCCACATGGTATTGTCTGAGAGGATGACTGACTAACTTCTAATAGAAAAGAGGACAGTAGGCAATTTTAGTATTATACTAAAAGAAATAAAGAAACAGAGGAAGGAAGGAAGGAAGGAAGGAAGGAAGGAAGGAAGGAAGGAAGGAAGACACTGTTGTAAGACCCCTGAGGAGGTCTTAGCTCAGGAGCGCGACCCACAGAACACGATTAGACAATAGATCACTGCAAAGGAAAGAGGTTTAATTCCATGTACATGGGGTTGTTCATCCTCACATGGAAAGTCAACCCTGAATTTAAAAAGCACACAGTTGTTATTCTTTACAGCGGGCAGATTTCAGCGACAACATGGGGTGATGACGTCACATTGGTGGGTTACAGTGACGTTCCGATTCATTGGATAAGGGGGTTTAGGCTGATGATGATATATATTTGAGTCTTTTCCATGAGACCTTGAGGCTGTCAGCCAGCAAATTCTGTGGGATTTTGTCCTTGCTTTGTTTCTCAGAACTGGGTGATTAGAGCATGGGCCTCCCGGGGAAAGGTTTACAGAGGGCCTAGGAGTCTAAGTGAAAGATATGAACACCAACCAATGACAAAACCTCACAGGGTGGGGATCGCTGTTGTTTCCTGCCACAAGATCTCTAAGGTCTCTGCACTTAGCTTTCTGTCCTTCCCATGATTCTGTGTGCCAACCAACTTTCTCCACACTCCTGTGACATTTCCTGTCCTTAAGTAACACCTACCCATCCACACATTTCAAACGCCATGCCCTGTGTAAGGCCCAACAGTGTCCAGAGAAAGTCAGGTTCCTGTGTCACAGAATACTCTTCCTTCTGTTCCTTCTTTTTGTGCTCATCAAAAATGTTATTAAGTAAATAATTAATTGCCTTATTTTTTTTCTCCAGAACAACTTGGTTTATGAAGGAAGGGGCCAAGGCTGTCTTACCTCTGTGTCTGCAGGAACCACCAGGTGATAATAGTAGACAGCATGGTGATATGTGAGAGGAGCAATCCTGAGATATTCAAATGTCTGACTGACCTAAATTTCACATCTATGCCCCATTAACAAAAGCATCCTTTTGTAAGGGAAGCATCACCAGAGTCTCACTGTAGCCTAGAATGGATGACATAATCTAAGCTGGGCCTCTAACTCCTGGCAATCCTGCTGCAATGGCCACCCAAGTGATGGTGTTACAGGCATGAGCCCCACACTCAGGTAAATTTTCCTTGCTTTAAGAAGGGGGGAAACTGAGGCACTGAGACCCAAAGTTACTCGTCCATCCAGTAAAAGATCCAAACTCACTTAACCCAGCACCCTTAACTGAATCTATGCCTCTCTAGTGTAGTTTTCCCATAAATATTAGAAGAATGAATGGGAAACACATTAGCAATAAAATGTATACTTGGTATAAATTAAGCACCAGCAGGGAAATGCCCTGTAACAGCTGTAAGCCATCATTCCATGGTCACCTGACCAGAAGAGAGGCAGAAGACCCTAGGCTTACTATGGAAACACCAGGAACAAAGCCCAGAAGACACCCTCACTAAAAATTCTATTATAATGACTTCTTGAGAATAATAGACTGGTTGGGGCTTTCAATTCCAATGGCAGGAATGAAAGCTTAAAAGGTTTAAGGAGAGGCAATGTTATCTTTTGTAAAACACATACGCACCTGCAGCACTAAATATAGCCACTGACCAACCACAAAGCTCAGTGCTCCCTCCCTCCCTCCCTCCCTCCCTCCCTCTCTCTCTCTCTCTCTTTCTCTCTCTCTCTCTCTCTCTCTCTCTCTCTCTCTCTCTCTCTCTCTCTCTCTCTCTCTTCTGCTCTTGTTTCCTGTTAAAATGAGCTTTAAAAGAGGGTCTGTAATTGCAAACAAGTTGTGCAGAATAAACAAGCCATTATTGTAATGAGGATGATTCTTGCTAAGGCCTATTTTTTAGAAAGCCAAATTATAGACTCCTGGTCTAAATTGTATCTGGGTTTTCTGTCACTTGCTTTCAAATTTGGTCCTGATTTGCATTTCGCCTGACCTACTAGTTGGAGCACAAGTTCACACAGCCCCTTCGGAAGCAGTAATGAGCTTAGGCACGAAGCAGTATATAATTGTGTCCAACTGCGTGCAAGTGTTTACTTTTTACTGCTGCGCGTCTGCCTTGGAGATTGTTGAGATGCAATTATGCATTGAAAGATTTGCAAGTTGCCAGCCCTGCCTGGACTATTTTTTGCCGTGTTTCACATTTAAACTGCGTAAGTGCATAAGTAGAGGTATAAACAGCCAGGTTTTCCAGACTAGAAAATTACTGTGACTTAAATGGCAGAATTTCTGCTCCATGGTTTCCCATTTCCATGCCTTTCCTCGGTTGCATATCTTTTTAACCATCTGTTTATTTCTGGCGACCAGTGATAGGGAAGCAAGCAACTGTATCTGCATTACTGTGTGGTTTGACATCTGGTGTCTAAATCCAACCATGGCATTTATTTGTGAGTCATTTAAATATGAGATCATATTAGTTACACTTGCAGATGACGTCTCTCCAACATCCTCAACCCTGTTCACGCCCAGATTGCATGGCATTTTACACAGAGAGAGAATAAGCATGTTTTCCTGCAGGTTGTGCACAATTTGCATATGTAGATATAAACATGTGTGCATGTGAGTGTCAGTACATTCACCTGTAAGGCATGGAGGCCAAATGTTGACACCAGGATCTCTTCCTCAGTTCTTTCTCTATCTTGTTCTTTGAGACAATGTCTTTCGTTGAATACAGAACTTGCTGTGTTAGAGAGGCTGGGCCCACAGGCCCCTAGGTATTGACTGTTTCAGCCTCCCAGCACCAGGCATCACAAGCAGCCTTTACAGGGATTCAGGGGATCCTAGCTCAGGCCTCATGTGTGCATGGCAGCCATTTTATTCACGGAGCTAACTTCTCAGCCCAATATAAACTTTTCTAGATAATAAAATTACCTATTAATTAAAATAGAAATGCCACATATAATAGGTGATATTCAACGCATGTCACAGTATTTACCAATGTCTCCAGAGTTCCCAACCTGTTCTTGGATAAGTGTAGATGCTATTGAATCGTGACATATAGCAATGTACTAAGAAAGTATTGCTGAACAGGGCTGACCTGGAAATGGGCACTGTTGTCCCAGGAAGGAAAGGATTCTGAAGGCCCCTCTTTTCTTGTAGCTACAAGTGTGCATTTAGAACTAACAGAAGGAAACTTCATAAAAGTGTCTAATGTCCTTCACCACCAGAGAAGTCAAAGAAAGACCACTCTGAAACTTTATTATATCCCGGTCAGAATAGCTAAGACAAAACACAAATGCAGAAACAACAACTAAAAAAAAAACCCTAACAAACAAAAATAAAGAAAAACTAAACCAAAACAAAGAGACTACAGCAAACGCTGTGGCTATGACTGTGGTGAAGTAAAACACTGTCCACTGTTGCAGAGAGTGCAAACTGTCCCTGACACTATGAAAGCCAGGATGGAGGGACGTCACCAAACTAAAGACAGCTCTACCTCAGGATGCAGCTATGTCACTCTTGGACGTATATCCAAAAGACTCTCTAGATATTCTACAGCAGAGACAGATGTTCACCCATATTCTTTGTTGCTCTCTTCACAACATCAAGGAAGTCAAAACGGCAGAAATGCCCATCACCTGGTAAATGCGTAATGAAGATGCGGACATTTACACTGAAATTTTCTTACTACTAAGAAAAAATGAAATTCACAGGTAAATGGATGGATCTGGAAGCAATCATTCTAGCTAAGGACCGGGGGGCCGGAAAGACACATCTCACATTTACTCTCATTTGAGGAGGTTAGTTTTGCATTTTCAGATATGCATATTTTTGGTATACCCTTGGAGTCCATGAAATTCCTAAGGGCTGTGGGGAGGGTCTTTCCAAGGAGGGAAGGTAGAACACACTGTTGTATATGGTGAAAGGGAACAATGGAATGGGAAGGCTTGTATTGGAGGGGGGCACAGAGTACAGGAGAAAACACCGGAGGAATGCACAATACCAAAGAGCTCAAAAAAGTGGAAACCTACTACTGTAGAAGCTTCCCACTGTCAATGTAAATGTATATATGTATATACACACACACACACACACACACACACACATATACACATACACATATACACACAAATACTTAAAATAGAGTTGCTCTAAAACAGAGCAGCAAATACACAATACAAATACTTAAATATTCATACATACAAACATACATGAATACCTACACACAAACAAACATACATGTATGCACAATACATACAAATAGTTAAAACAGAGTTGCTCTGTAACAAAGCAGCAATGCCTCTTCTAGATACCAGAACATAATACAAGTTCCAGTGCCCGGAAAGGGTTCTGTAGGGATTGTTACCCTGTGATGTTTCATGGTCCATAGAACTACTGGAGAAGTAATCAACAGACTTATTCAGTTGCGATCCCTGGGAACTGCAATGACCAGCCTGATAACATATGCTCTTGCAGTGGTGTCATGGACAACTTGGGAGTAATTAACCTCTTTCTGAGCAGATTGTCTAAACTCACACCTGGCCCCATTATCAGTCCAAGAACTAAGGGAAAACTTAGTATTCTTCTAAGTAGATATATTATTAAACTGACTCCAAATGACATATCATTATACCCATAATGTATATCTCAATCTCATCAAAGCAGCTTCTATTAGTAGTTGGTGGTGTTTAAGACAGTGATCTGCAACTGGCCAAAATACAGAGAAGAGACTATAGACTGCTCAGTCCTAAACAGAACACATATAGGGCCCCTCTTTCTCCAGGGGTGTAGGGGTCAATGCAGAGGAGGAGGCAGAAAGATTACAAGGGCCAGGGCAGAGGGTGACTATAAGGAAACATTTTCTGGGCACAACAGAACAGCTGCAGGTGTGAACTCATTGCCGTTGGGACAATACACAAGACCTTAACAAGTCCAAACCAGACCAGATCTCTGCATAGAGAGGGGAAAGGAGCACCAAGTCCCAACTCTAGCTGAGAATCTAGCGGGACAGGGAAAACCTCTAAGAATATATAGCCCCTAGTAAGCTAAGCACACGTCAGTGGGAGGCCACACAGCTAGGAATATGGGGGCAGCACCATGGAATTTGATTGATTGAGAAGAAAATGTCACCAAGTTAGATAAATTTGATCGAAACACATATGAAATTCTCATAAAACTAATAAAAGTATTTTTAATGAAAGTGACTATCAGGCTGGCAATAGGCTTTTTTTTTCTTTTTACTTTTTTTTATTGGATATTCCCTGCATTTATATTTCAGATGTTATCCACTTCCCCCAATTCCATCTCCCCTCCCCCACCCTTTGCCTCCATGAAGGTGCTCCCTCTCCCACCTAAGCACATTGACGTTCCCCTACACTGGGAAAACGAGCCTTTGCTGGACCAAAGGCCTCTCTGCCAATTGATGCCAGAAAATGCTATCTTCTGCTGTATATGCACCTGGAGCAAACTCGTTGGTTGGTGTTTTAGTCCCTGGGAGCTGTGGTGGGTTTGGTTAGTCGATAATTATGTTCTTCCCAAGGGGTTGCAGACCCTTTCAGCTCCTTCAGTCCTTTCTATAGCTCCTTCATTGGGGTCCTTTTGTTCACTCTGATGGTTAGCTGCAAGCATCCTCCTCTGTATCAGTATGTCTCTGGCAGAGCCTCTGAGGAGGAGCATCCATATCAGGTTTCTGCCAGGAAGCACTACTTGGCATCAGCAATAGTGCTTGGATTTAGTGGCTGCATATGGGATGGATCCCCAAGTGAGGCAGTCTCTGGATGATCTTTTCTCCAATCCCTGCTCCTCTATTAGTCTCATTATTTCCTCCCATGAGTGTTTTGTTTTCCCTTCTAAGAATTGCTGAGGCATCCACCTTCTGGCATTCCTTTTCTTTGAGCTTCACACGTTGTATGAATTGTTTCTTGGGTATTCAAGCTTTGGGGGTTAGTATCCACTTATAAGTGTGTACATACCATGAGCGTTCTTTTGTGACTGGGTTACCTCACTCAGGATGACAGCTTCAAGTTCCATCCATTTGCCTAGGAATTTCATGAAGTCATTGTTTTTAATAGCTAAGTAGTACTCCATTGTGTATATGTACCACAATTTCTGTATCCATTCCTCTGTTGAAGGACATCTGGGTTCTTTCCAGCTTCTGGCTATTATAAATAAGGCTGCTATGAATGTAGTGGAGCATGTGTCCTTGTTATATGTTGGTGTATATATATATATATCTTTTTGGGTGTATGCCCAGGAATGGTATAGCTAGGTCCTCAGGTATGTCCAATTATCTGAGGAACCACCAGACTGATTTCCAGAGTGGTTGTACCAGCTTGTAATTCCACCCACAATGGAGGAGTGTTCCTCTTTCTCCACATCCTCACCAGAATCTGCTGTCATCTGAGATTTTGATCTTAGCCATTCTGACTGATGTGAGGTGGAATCTTAGGATGATTTTGATTTGCATTTCCCTGATGACTAAGGATGTTGAGCATTTCTTTAGGTGCTTCTCAGTCATTTGATATTTCTCAATGGAGAATTCTTTGTTTAGCTCTGGACCCATTTTTATAGGATTATTTGATTCTCTAGAGTTTAACTTCTTGAGTTCTTTTTATATATTGGATACTAGTCCTCCATCAGATGTAGGATTGGTAAAGATCATTTCCCAATCTGTAGGTTGCTGGTTTGTCCTTTCAACAGTATCCTTTGCCTTATTTTTTGAAGTGCTTTGCAATTTCATGAGGTCCCATTTGTCCGTTGTTGTTCTTAGAGCATAAGCCATTGGTGTTCTGTTCAGGAAAATTTCCCCTGTGCCTATGTGTTCTAAGCTCTTCCCCCTTTTCTGTACATTTTAAATGTACCTGGTTTTATGTGGAGGTCGTTGATCCACTTGCACTTGAGCTTTGTACAAGGAGATAAGAAAGGGTCGATTTGCATTGTTCTGCATGCTGACGGTCAATTGAACCAGCACCATTTGTTGAAGAGGCAAATGGTCCTTTTTCCATTGAATGTTTTTAGCTCCTTTGTCAAAGGTGAAGTGAGCATAGGTGTGTGGGTTCATTTTTGGTGATTTGATTCTATTCCATTGATCTACCTGTCTGTCTCTGTACCAATAATACCATGCAGTTTTTATCACAATTGATCTGTAATATGGCTTGAGGTCAGGGATGTTGATTCTACTGGAAGGCTTTTTTTTTTTTGAGAATAGTTTTTGGTATCCTGGGTTTTTTATTATTCCAAATGAATTTGCAAATTGCTCTTTTTATCTCTATGAAGAATTGAGTTGGAATTTTCATGGGGATTGCATTGAATTTGTAGATTACCTTAGGCAAGTTGACCATTTTTACTATGTTGATTCTCCCAATCCATCAGCATGGAAGATCTTTTCATCTTCTGAGGTCTTCTTCAATTTCCTTCTTCAGAGATTTGAAGTTCTTGTCATAGAGATCTTTCACTTACTTGGTTAGTGTCACCCCAAGGTATTTTATATTCTTTCTGACTATTGTGAAGGATATTGATTCTCTTATTTCTTTCTCAGCCTGTTTATCCTTTGAATAGAGGAAGGCTACTGATTTGTTTGAGTTAATTTTCTATCCAGCCACTTTGCTTTTTCTAACATGCAGAAAGTCTTAGGTTCAAAATTACATTATATTACTTATTTGTGTGCACGTGTATATATATATATGGGCACATGCCTGTTTCAGTGCAGTGCGGAGGTCAGTTCTTCTCACCTTGTGGGTTCTGGAAATTGCACTCAACTGAACCATCTCACAGGTCCAGGGCACTGGCTTTCATCTCTAATACCCCCCAGATATGCAGAAAGTGACTAACAAAGGCTAGAGTACAGTAGAATGTACCAGGACCTTAGTAGTGACTTAAATATGAAGGGAGGAAGCAATCACTTTGGTCTGTCTCATGAACATCATTTACATAATTTACAAATAATAGTCATGATCTTGTTAACACATCAATTGTTTTGGTTATTGTTTTATATGTTTGTTTAATGTTGGTTGACAATCCAAGTAGTTTAGGGACAATTCAGTTGAAAATAATACTCCTGCATTAAAATGTAATCTCAGAAAAGCAGCAGGATTTTGGTGATGCTCTCTGATCCATGAGGGGGAAAGAAAGGATGAGATCCATCTCATGCTGGAGAGAGAAGCACTAACCCAGACCATGAGAAACCTTCAAAAAATAGATTTTCCTTTTTTTAGCTCCTCAAAGATGTATGGGACAAGTTTTGTGATCTTTATCTTGGAAATTGGACATGTTATCTGTTTTAGAATGTATCTGAGAAATATTACTTTGTTGCTTCTATGTACATAGTTACTTAAATTATAAGAAAGCACACTTCACCTTTCTGAACCATTCTGTGTTAAGGAGGGGAACACAGAATAAAAACATCTGAGCATGTAACTCAATTCACCACCATGCCATGTAATTGAAAGAGACTTACTAGAAGAATAAATGAAAGAAAGGAAAAATTATCAGAATAAATCCAAAAGCAGTGAAAAAATAAACAATGGGGAAATCACATTGTTTAAACTTCTCTTGGATAGCCTTTGTTCTGTCTTTACATGGACTCTCGTCCATTTCCCGTTGCTACTATACTCAATTATTACACATTTAGTAGCTCAGTGACCAGGAATCTGTTTTCATACCATGTGAATATTGGATCGGAATGGGCCTCAAAGGCTGGGGTCAGTGCTGGTGTTCCTTCTAGAGATTTGGGAATAACGTCAGTCTGTCTGTCTTCTTTCCTCTTTCAGTTTTCAGGTTCTGTACAGACTTTGGCCCGTGGCCCCTTTCACTTTCAGAGGCAGTGATGTCAAGCCAGGAATTTCTCATGTCTCCTCTTCTTGACATCCTCTGCCCTCCTTGTTTATAAAGGACCTTCTGGTTACATGGTTCTGTGGAGATAATCTGGAGTCATCAAAGCTAACTTTATCCAACTCACATGCTCAACTGTCCTTTGTCTCATTATCTCACATCTTCTTCGGTATCGCAGAAGCATAGAAGGACCCCTCTGTGTGCTACATGGCAGAAATCTATTCTAGGAAGAAATCACAGATCCCAGGAACTGTTCTGGTGTGAGCTCTATGACTAATCAGAAATAATAAATTGGACACATTCCTCAAATTTTCAATTATTTCTGGTAAAGTGAGTAGGCTGTCCTTGCTGATCCCAACTGCTACTTTCAATTCTAATCTTCTCAATCCTGTGAATACAGTATATCTAATTAAACCTTTGAGTTAGAAGAGATTAAAGCCTAATTCATCATCATGGAAGCAAACACTTAGGAGAGAACCATGCAGTGCTCTGGAAACAATGGCAGGGTCACCATTAATGATTTCCAGGGGAGTTATCTGGGCTTCATGGAAAATCCAAGCCCCAAGTTCACACCTACAGAATAATAATATAGCAAATCTGGGTCATGAAGTTAGCAAAGAAGAGAAAACCATGTGTGCTGGGGACAAATGATTTTGTATTTTACAGCCAAAGAGAAACATTAGTAAATGTCTTATAAAATAAAATATGATTGTCTTTCATGTGTGTTACAAAGACAAGACTGGAACGGCAGATAGAATTATTTTTAGTCACCCTGCTAATTATCATTAGTTTCCTATCTTGCAGTGTTGCATTTCACTAGCTTACCATTCAGATATCACAAAAACAGTTCTACAAAGCCTTAAAATGGTAATGCTTGCATTTAGACTTACCAGATTTAGACTTACTTAGATCTTCCTATGCAAAAAAAATTATTTAGAATAAAAGCATATTTAAACACTTCTAAGATTTCAACTTTATAAGCTGAGAACGATCACACATAAGCGTCATTCAGAGAATAATCATTCAGATCAAAACCACGCTGAGCACCAGGCTACAAGAGAGCTCGAGGGCTCATCTCTCACCTAGGTTCCATTGTTATGTCTCTGATTGTCCTATTTTTAGTAGAGTCCAAATTCTTGGTTATCTCACTGCTATAATTAATCTCACCCCGGCTCTCAGTGTAAATACAAGGGGTGTGTCATTTTCACAAGTAGCTGACCTTTGTATACAGGTAATGCTTACATATGATGGTACCTTCCCATCCCCTTTGTCTTATGTGCCTTGGTTTTTTTGTTTGTTTTGTTGGGTTTTGTTTGTTTTGTAACCGGTTTATAGAGGCAGAGACTGGGTGGTTAAAATACTCTTGAGACAAAGCACTCACACTTGAGCCTGTTTCTAACTCTAGCCTAAAAACTGCATCCTAGTTTCTTCATCAAAAGAAGTTGGCTTTAGAATAATACTTCAAAGCATCCTTATACATATCAGACGAGGTCATATTTTAATGTGCTTAAAAGCAACATTGAGAAATTATCAGATAAACAAGCCAGATTGCCAGAGAGATGAAAGAGAAACTTCAAGAGTAGAGTAGGATTTTCCATTACTAATAGCAGAAAGTAGCCTAGGTGATCCACATGCCAACCACAGGATCTTTAGAGTATGGTCCTTTAGTTCCTTTTCAGCCTCATGCTTTGTTCTTCTCTCTACTTCTCATCACAGGTTCTCAGAATCACACGTTTTCTCTGAAAGGCACACCTGAAACCTTAAACCTCACATCATTCAGGAAAATATTCTCAACTCTCATTTAGCAGTGAGTAACCTTTATAATGCTTGTGTACTGGCTGGTTCTGTGTCAACTTGACACAAGCTGGAGTTATCAGAGAAAGGAGCCTCCCTTGAGGAAATGCCTCCATGAGATATATCTGTAAGGCATTTTCTCAACTAGTGATAAAGGGGGAAGGGCCCAGCCCATTGTGGGTGGTGCCATTCCTGGGCTGGTAGACCTGGGTTCTATAAGAAAGCAAGCTGAGCAAGCCAGGGGAAGCAAGCCAGTAAGTGACATCCTTTCATGGCCTCTGCATCAGCTCCTGCTTCCTGACCTGCTTGAGTTCCAGTCCTGACTTCCTTTGATGATGAACAGCAATGTGGAAGTGTAAGGTGAATAAACCCTTTCCTCCCCAACTTGCTTCTTGGTCATGATGTCTTATGCAGAAATAGAAAACCTGACTAAGATATTTATCTTGACTCTGACTTTGCAAATCTAGACTTTTTTATAGTGCATTCTATTGTGTGTTTCCATCCTAATAGTGAATAATATTCTCATTCATTCATTTAAAATTATTATGCAAGAAAAAGTCTGTCAGGTAAGTCACAAGAACAATGAGGTTGCCAGCATAGGTACATGTTTAAGGAGGAGGACTGTTTTCAACCTGAACTGTAGAGTAAATGAAGAGGAACCGTCTTCCAGCAGAAAAGATAGCTCACAGGTAAAGTGGTCTTGCCACTTTTGGAGAGGACCTGAATGCAGTTCCCAGAATCCAGTGGGTGGCTCTAAACTCTGTGTACGTCCAATTGCAGTGAAGCCAAGAAAGGCCCTGTGCTGACCTCCGCTGGCATCCACACACGAATAAAATACAGACAAATCTTCAAGATGGTAACCTGTTGACAATGTGCTCACAGCTGGTTGCTTCGGCAAGGACTCTACAGTGTCCCCAAAACAAGCCCGAGTTCCCAGTGTCACTTTAGATGACCAGAAGGAAGAAAAACGGGTGTAAAGAAAGGTGAGAAAATTCAACACAAGTGAAAGCAAACCGCCCACTCTCAAAGCAGGACATTTCTGTTAAAATGTTTCTCACGAGCACTCATGAAATATTAGAAGGAACAAGTCCGATTTGCTAAAAGCCCACACAGCCTGTACTTTAAATACTAGATGTTAGAAAAATAAACACGTTTCATTCTCTGCAGCAATCGCCAAGTAAAATCCCATTCCATCCATAGACGGACATAGGTTGACAAGTAGATCTCCTAAACTCCGGGAAATCTTTCCTAGTCTTCAAGGAGAACGAAAACACTACTTTTCTCTGGACATCACGTTTTAATTTCTTATTTATCTTGAATAATTCGAAATGCTGCAGTTCCCCGTAAGGCCTGCATACCACGTTATTAAACAAATTACGACAACGCTGGGCAGCAGCAGGCCGTGGCGAGCAGCAAGCCTTTTATACTCACGGTGTAAAACAAGCTGGCTGGGTGAGCCTGGCACTGCGCATGCTCACTGAGATAGTCGTTAGCCCCACTTTACAGCCGTCAGAAGCAATAAATGCTATTCAGCCCAGACCTGGGCTCTGAGGAAGGAGCCGAAGAATGTTGATGGAAAACATGGAACACTGTTCGAGAAAAACCTGTTTAAAAAAAAAAAAAATTCTGACAAACCAAACCGGGAAATGGGGGGAAGAGGTGATTATCACAATATTGGAGTATTAATGTGTAAGTTTTAAAAAGGAATTACAAGTTAGAGTCAAACAATGGAGACACATTCAACCTGAGCGGAGAGGATTGTGACGACTTATTACAGCAGCCCACAGATAATACACCTAATTTTTCTAAACTTGTCCTCTCTCCCTGTGGGTCTCTCAAGTATAAACACTGCACAGCACTCGTACTCCATGGATAGTCCATGTATTCTGAAGCTCGGGCAAGTTTAAGAGCCCCACAGTTGTTCATGTGAGAGTCCAGACAATTCAGAGATTTGAGGGAAGAGGCGGCAAAGTCCTCAGAAGAATAGAAGCCCGGGCTCCCTGGACCGCCAGCCTGCCAGCCCTTCTCAAACCCTGTAGCTCCTATACATTTTTATCACCATTCAGCAAAACCTATCTCACTTGTCTAATTTCACGTTTACGTTCACAATGCTGGCACATCTGAGACCATGCTTCCTCTTTTCTCCACAAGTGCACAATGGCTTTTTTAAAGCACTCATTTCAGCTTGAATAAATAATTGTTCAAAGCAAAGAAAGGGAGGGAAGAAAACCTAAGATGGCTGCAGATGCACACTCCACATGTCCAGAGTTCTCCATCTCCCAGGGACCATCTTACCCTGGAGACTTTATTTACACTGTTAAATATGAAAGATCGATTCTTCTGTCATCTGATGAATTAAGTGTCAACTCTGATACTCCTGCTGGCGAGAAGAATCTTGTAAACAGCTTCGGATGCCTGAGCCCTTGTCAGCATTTCTCCTCAGAGTTACATAGGTCAATATTTGGGCCCAGCTTCAGCACATGACATCATTACCATAGTAACCAGACTCCACAGGTACTTTGCAAATAGATTTATTGTCTCTTTCAAGAAGTTTCAATATGTTGGGGAGACAGGGAACATGTTTGAGAGTGAGCAAGCTTATAGCATTTTTAATGTGATGTTTCCTGAACAGCAACTGACCTGAAATATCTCCACATGGATCATATGCAACCTTTAACAAGACATTTCTCAAGAAAATGGCACCCCCCAAACACATATATGTGTGAGGACACACACACTATTCACACACAAAACACTGTTTTTAATAGCCAAGGGCGCTTTGGCACAATGTGGGGCGGTGGTTGTCAACATAAACAGATGGTCAAAGAAGTGGGCAAACACATCGTGTGAACTAGCTCCATAAATGAAGGCTTTTTTCCATTCCATTCTAAATGCCACACTTACCCAGCTTTTAGACAAGATGATACATGTAGCCAGTTGGAAAGAGTTCCCTGCCAGGCTTCTGTGTTTTTATGACAAAATTAAAAGTTCACAGATGGAATAACTCGAAGCTAATTCTTACAGAGTTTGTTTAGTTAGAATGGGGTGGGGAAAAGAATACCATATTGCTTCAGATGAAATCCACATCTACAGAATGACAGACTTATAATTGGGGAGGAAAGACATAGAAATAGCTTTTACAAAAAATAAGTCTGTCTTTTTTTTAAAAAAAAACAAGTGGAATTATTTACTCATTGAAATAGCAACTTCCCTCAAATAATTTAAGGATCATCTATAAAACCCCCATTTCCAAACTCAGCTCCAAGCACACTTCCTGAAGGATCACAGTTGCCACTTTTGTGGACTTTTCCAATATGCCTCTTCCCATTACATTCCCATCAGCATTATGTTTAGAAACACACACACATACATGCATTCACACACACACATACATGCACACACACATACATGCACATACACATACACACATACATGTATATACACATACACACACATACATGCACATACACACATACATGTATATACACATACACACATACATGCATATACATATACACACATACACAGTACACACATATATACACCCAGGTAAACACATACATGCACACATGCACACATCTTATGCATATGAGTTCGGTAAGGCAAAGAGAAGGATAGGATGAAAAAATGAGAGAAGAATCCAGCTAGGCATTGTGTGTTCTGAGAAAGATTTGGGACTTTAAATACATCACTGTTTTCTTTAGTGAAGAATGTACAAAACATGGTGGCACATGTCTAAGACAAGGAAAGTACAATACTACCTACCAGATGAAAAAAAAATTCAAAGTGAAGGGGAAAATCTCTGATTGTAGTCATAGCAAATAAAAGGTGGCCCAGGCTTCATGGGGGGGGGTAGGGGGGCTGGAGAGATGGCTCAGCAGTTAAGAACATTGGCTGCTCTTCCAGAGGTCCTGAGTTCAATTCTGTAATGGGATCTTGTGGGGAGCCGAATGCGGACAAGATGGCGCTGGCTCCCTCAGGGTTTGAGGTAAACAACTCCATATATACTAATGCTCTCGTCAGCTAAGGCGCTGCACCCTGCACATGCGCAGTACATAACCTATCTCTGGCCAATCCCGAGGCCTCTGGTGTCAGCAGACTGGTAACAACCAATCATGGCAAGCCCCGTATGCGCTTCTCCCTATATAAGCGGACAGCTAGGGTAGTTCGGGCCCCCTCGCTTCCTGCTCTCCCCTTCAATCAAGAGGCTCCCACAATAAAGCGTGATCTGAGAAGAATCCTCTGGTGGTGGTCATCTTTCCTCCCTGGTCAAGGAGCGCGCCGCAGGATCTCATGCCCTCTCTGGTGTATCTACAGTGTACTCATATACAATAAACAAACAAATGAATAAATATTTTTAAATCAGAAATATAAAATGCAGTAGCAAAAGCTTCACTTTAAAAATGTATAAATGTATAGTTTTTTTCAATGTTATAAATGTTCATAATTACAAAAGTGAAGGAGGGTTTCCATTGCTGTGAAGAGACACCATGACCAAGGCAACTCTTAAAAAGGAGAACATTCCATTGGGGCTGGCTTACAGTTTCAGAGGTGTAGTCCATAATCATCATGGCAAGAAGCATGGCAGCATGCAGAAAGTCATGGTGCAGGAGGAGCTGAGAGTTCTACATCTTGATTCAAGAGCATCCAGAAGGGGACTTTTACAGGCATCCAACAAAAGGCCCTCTTAAGCATAGGACCTCAAGGCCCACCCAACAGTGACATGCTTCCTCCATCAAGACCACGCCTACTCCAACAAGGTTACACCTCCTAATAGTGCCATTTCCCATAGACCAAGCATTCAAATACATGAGTCAGTCTATGCAGGCCAAACCTATTCGAACCACCACACTCCACTCCCTAGCTACCATAGGTTCGTAGCCACGACATAATGCAAAAATACATTTAGTCCAACTTCAAATGCTCCCAAAGTCTATCACAGTTTCAACAGTATTAAAAGTCCAAAGTCTGAAGTCTCTTCTGAGATTCATACAATCTCTTTTCTGTAATCACCTATGAAATCAAAATAAAAAAACAGATCACATACTTCCAACATCCCAGGATATACATTTCCAATCCAAAGCATCATCCAGAAAATACTGGACCAAAGCAAGACCAAAAACCAGCAGAGAAAACTTCCAACTCTGTATCTCCATGTCTGATGTCCAGCTCCTTTCAGCTTTGTTGACTGCAATATAGTATTTTCTCTCTTGGACTTTTTCCACTCCCTGTTAGCTGCTTTCATCAGCAAGCATCCCACAGCTTTGGCATCTCTAATATCTTGGGGGTCTCCAAGGAAACTTCAACTTCACAGCTTCATGTTCCAACATGTGGGATTCACACATGATCTTCGAAGGGCTTTGGTCACTTCTTTAGCTATGCCATCTGCAGCACTGTAGGCTCTGGCTGACTCCACTCTATCACTGCTGCTGTTCTTGGTTGTTATCCCATGGTTCTGGAATCTCCAGTACACTGGGGTGTTCCACAGCAACTAGGCTATGCTTTTACCAATAGCCTCTTATAAGCTTTCTTCATTGTGCCAATCTTCAACATCTTGGCATGACCCCTTCAGTTCTGAGCTTTCAGCTGCACCTTCTCCAATGGCCTTTCCTGACCTCTGACAGTACCAAGCCTCAGCTGCTGTCCGTGACTCCTTTATGACTTCAAAACCAATACCACCTGGGTATTTCTTATACATTACCAAGTCTGGCTGCCAGCAAGATACCTATCTCTGAAACACAGCTTCTTTGTGCTCCGAAGACATTTCCCTCAGTGATGCTAGTCTCTTCTTAATCACCACTAGCTTCTTAGTACCAGCTGACCAGCATCAATTGGTTTCAATTAACCCCTTCTATTCTTGACTTTGAAGCCAGAGCCATATGGCTGAAGCTGCTTAGTTCTGATGCTTTCTATTACGTTCTTCATAAGATTTCTGTTTTTAGTGGTCCTCTTCACTGCATAAGCTCAGCTATCCTGGAACTTGTTCTGTAGACTAACTTTGAACTCTGAGATCTGCTTGTCTATGTCTTCTGAGTGCTTGAATTAAAGGTCCACATCACCATGCTTGGACCTAAGCTTTTCTTTAATTCTTTTCCACTAAATCTAACTTTAGCTTATTGTAGCTCATTCCAAGAATAGTCAAGTTGACAACTTAAATTAGCCATCACAATCCATCCCTTATCGATTTGACATGAAATCGTATCTTCTTATATCCAAATGAAAACAATAACCAGTCCATAATAACACCTAACATGCTATAATTATCCCTTGTTCAACTGCAAACACATAAACATTAAACTTAGTGGATGAGATCTTGTTCTTAATTTTTTTATCTCTTCAAACACAGAATGTAACTCCATTCTACTTCCTGGTGCCTCTTTAATCCTTAAACTACACATTTTGTAATTTTCTTTTCTGAGCTTCTTACACTTGGTCAAAATGTTCCTCATAAGAGTAAACTACAGAATAGAGTCAATGCTAGGTTGTTTTGTGATTTTCTTCATCAATATAATTAATTTAAACCTCTTCACTTCAGCCTCAGGCAAACTCTTCAGACAAGGCAAAAAAAAAAAAAAAAAAAAAAAAAGCCACATTCTCTGAAACTTCTTGAGCCAAGTCTCCATAGTTCAAATCATTTTCAGCACCACTATCATCCATGTTTCTAAATGGCCTATTAAACCCTACTTAAATCATTCAACTTGTTTTATAATTCACAGGCCTAAATATTCTTCCAAACAAAAGTATAGTCAGGCCTATGACAGCAATACCCCAGTCCCTGGTACCAACTGTGTCTTAGAGTTTCATTGCTGTGAAAGGCCATGACAAAAGAAACTCTTATAAAGGAAAACATTTAATTGGGGTTGGCTTACAGGTTCCGAGGTTTAATCCATTAGTATCATGGTGGGAAGCATGGCAGCATCCAGGCAGATAAGGTGCTGGAGGACCTGAGAGTTTGAAATCTTGATCTGAAGGCAGCCAGGAGACCTCAAAGCCCACTGTCATATTTCTTCCAACAAAACCACACCTACTATACCAAGTCCACACCTCCTAATAGTGCCAGTCCCTGTGGGCCAGGCATTCAAACACATGAGTCTATGGGAGCCAGACCTATTCAGTTCACCACACAGGGTTTCTCAAACATTAACATATTCATGTCAAAATGAGTCTCCTAAAATAAGAATTATTTTTTTATTTTGAGTTTCTTTATGAATGAAACTAAATTCTTTGATATGAAGTGATAAACATTCACTCTCCTTAGATGTCACTAAAAAGAAAAAAAACAGATACTCCTACTATGTGTTTTAGGAATATTATCTTTACCTCAACTCTATTTGCTACCTGCATAGCAAGCAGTTAAGACACTGAAGTTATAGTTTTCTCCTGAAAGACTTTGTTTCATATATTTGACATCCTTGAAATTATTTATGAAATCAGGACAGCAACCTTTCCGCATGGAGACATGAAAGTGACAGAGAATGGAAAAGCAGAAGCCTTCAGGGGGATTCATGGGGATAATTCGCACAGTGCCTGACGGGCTGTTAGGATCTTTCCCATTGCTTTCATGGACTCCAGATTCTACAGTGAGAGAAGACAGTGTTTCAGCCACAGAATGAGAATTAGATACCAAAGAAGAGTCTTCCTCGGCATGTCTCTATAATTCCACAGCGAGTCTGTGAGGCCAGGTCCTCATACAATTATTTCTTCAGAAAATAAAAACATAAAAATCAGTAGGTATTTGTTAAATCATCAGTTAGATAAAACAACCTAAATATGTAGTAGATACATTATAGTAAAAATTGTAGTTTGTAATGAGTTGGGTTTTTTAAGTATAGCAGACAATAATTATTTTGTGTGTCTGTACAGTCTCCGTTGGCCATAGTTCCGGAGAAATTGTTTTATTTTTCTCATAGATGCATTCCTTCGGATGGCAAGAGGAATGCTCATTAGCCAGCCTGCATTCTTGAGATAGTGTAAGTTAGCGTGCTCAAAGCCTGACCTTTCTAAACATTTCACATCTTACATTTAAAAGAGAGGGACAGAAAGACTCTACTTTCCTCCCTATCTCTCACACTTTGATCCTTTGGTTAATTGGGGACAATCCCTCTTTTTAACTTTGCCAAATACTGCGGAATATTTTCAGCAAATGTCACCATAAATTGAAAGCCACATTAACATAGTTGGTGTGTTTCCTTTTTTGATCCCATGTAACCAACTTATTTATTGTTCTATGCTTCCCCCATTAGTATTAATTTTCCAGATTGATAAAGGGTGTCAGGAAGAGACTCATTTAAGATCCTCACCCTTTAGCCTGACCAGGATTTTAATCATTGCCATAAATAGAGAATAATTTTAATTATTTTTTATACCTTAAAGAGAAATATGTTTGCTACTAGTCTGACTGCTCTGTGCCCTCATTATGCATGTATTTAACATTACACAAACGATTAGTCCAGCATACTGGTAAAACAAAAAAAGGAAGGAAAAAAAAAAACCAAAAACAGCATCTTGTGGCCAATAATCTCATTCAGGCATAAGACAGTTCTGCTTCGACAGCTCTTACCTGCATCCTGGGAAGTTTATTTGATCTGATACTTGTTTTGGGTTTTGCCTGTGAATTTGGGAGATGTTTTGGCTTGTGGATTTTCTATAAAACCTGGTTCAGAGAACACACATGCTGATGTCCCTCAAAATGTGTTTTAGTAATTTTTCTTCTTCTTCTTTAACTCCCTGTTTTATTTTTTATTTTTATTTATTTTTTGATTTTATTGGATATATTTTGTTTACATCTCGAATGTTATCTCCTTTCCCGGATTCTCCTCCACATCCCCTATCCCATCACCCCTTCCCCTCTTCTATGAGGAGCTTACCCACCCACCCCTCCTGCTTGTTTTAGTATTTTTATTCAGACACTTTCTCTGGGAGACGTGGCAAAGCTGTGAGGGTATCAGGAAATAGATTTTAATAACAGCACATTTTTTAAGAAATTACTTACACATCAACGTCAACTCCCCCTTCCAGCATAAAATTCATAACTGTTTGTTTATTCTCTCTATACCTAGAGCAGGTGGAAGCAGAGGACACAGCACAGTGACAGGGACAAGGTCAGAGACTCATAAACTACAAGTCTGTTAAGCAAGGAACTTAACTGTAATGTGCCCCTGGAGTAAAATTTCCCCTTAATGGAAACTACCTTATGGTCTTTTGGTCTCCTTGCCGTTCCCTGTAGTTAATCATGACCACAGCATGTGTGTGTGATTTCTTCTTTGAATTTCTAAAATGTGAAGGAAAAGTAAGGACTGGCCTAAATTTCTACTGCAAACTTCACAGTGTCCCTGAAGTACCAGGATATGGCCTGAGTTGTTCAGAGAAATTATTCACCTAGGAGAAGAGTCATGGGGTGTGAGCAGATGATAGGAAAAGGTGCCTCCCTAGCTAATGTATCTTCTTCTTCTTCTTTTTTTTTATAGAACAGAAAACTGTGTGCTGTAGACCGGAGGAGCTGACAGACATGCTGTGTGTCTATTCCAAGGTCACGGACAATGCTAGAACTCAGGCACACTGCCAGTTACATAAACTATAAATTTGTGATCTCATAAAATGTGTTTGTCTTTATAGAGAAAACACATGTACCATATATGTGTGTATGCATATATATATATATATATATATATATATATATATATATATATATATATCAGATATATGAATATGTATATTTCCCTCTTATATTTAGTTTCCTCTTAGTATAACACATTTCCTCTTTTAAAGGGTAGAATATAAATTTTTTAATTACTTTTATTTATTTTTTTACCGTCCATTCGTTACTGCTCCCTGATCGCTCCCACAGTTCCTCATTCCATTCCTCCTCCTCCTCCTCCTCTTCCTTCTCCTCCATCTCTAAGAGGATGTCCCTAATGCCCAACCCTATCACCCTGCCAGGCCTCCACACTCCCTGGGGCCTCAAGTCTCTGGAGGATTAGGCGCATCTTCTCTCACTGAGGACAGACTAGGCAGTCCTCTGCTGTGTATGTGTCAGCCTTGGACAAGCTCGTGTAAGCTGCTTGGTTGCTGGTTCAGTGTCTGAGAGATCTCAGGGTCATTACTGCATTTTATCACTCACTATGACAAACCCCACTAGTTCATCTACAACATACTCACTGAAAGTGCACATGTGAACTCAGTATCATCCCAAAAGCCACTGTCATTTTGAGTGGGAACAAATATGTCCTCACCATTTGGTCTAGGTTTCCACTTGGAACAGCAGTTTTAACTCGCTTTGCTCTTTTATTCAAAGTCTCTAACCTTCCGCACTCACACACAAAACCAGCAAGAACTCATTTCAACAAAATGGTTCTGCAGGTGATCTTTTGAAAACCATGTGTGGATCAGGATGCTTTAGTTAATACCCCCTAAACTAGAGTTTTAAGACAAAGAGATGCAGTTCACTGATGGGCAGTATTAGAATTTCAAATGGGGAGGGAAGGTTCTTTTCTGCAGTTCTCTATATACTGTGGTATTAACTGTCCATCTGAAGCATCGCTGACTTGTTCCTCAGAGCATTCTCAGACCAACTTTATATTCCATGGCCACCTGCCTAGGGGTGGCATTATTCACGACGGTCTGTCCCCTGTCCTGTTCTGCACGTTGTCTCTCTGCTCTGCAAAACTGCCATGCCATGGCAACCACTAATTAAGAAAATTCCACAAGCTTATCTACAATTCGGTCGTATGAAGGCATTTTCTCAAGTGTGGTTACCACTTCTCAGATAACCCTAGCGTGGGTCAAGTTGAACAAAGAGCAAGCAGAAAAATAAAAGGACACCCTCTCAAGCAATTAGAGGTACATTTGATTCTTTACCAAAAACACCATGAATAATATACCTGTTTTGTCTCAAAAAAAAAAAATACTGAACCATGAAATAAATATCCTATGCGTTGTCACCTACATATGATCCCATCATACATGTATTCATGAAAAACCTTTTCAGCAAAATCCTTACACTTGGATGTAGACACTAACCCTGTGGGCACTGTAGACTCACCTGGATCAAGCTCTCCGTCCTTCCTCATCCCAAGCCTACTTCCCTGGTCTCTCAGAGTTATCCCACTGAAAATATACATATTAGTAACCTTATTCAGACAGAGCAAGCTATATTTAGGAACACACACGCACACACACACACATGCATGGAATAACAAATTTATTCTTAAAGGCCATGGAATTGAAAAAGAGCAAGAAGGGGTATATGGGAGGGTTTGAAGTGAGGAAGAAGGGAAAATGTGTAATTATATTATAATCTCAAACATGGAAAAGGATAATTTAATACAACATATTTTAATCATTCCTTTCCCCTTACCCCACCAACTCCTCCAAGATCCTCCCCAACCTCCCTGCCCAACCAACTTCATGTTCCTTTTCTCTTAGAAAAAAAATGGAACAAAAAAAAAAAAAAAAAAAAAAAAAAAACAGAAGAATACAGAATCCAATTTGTGTTGGCCTATTACTCCCAAGCATATGGCCTGTCCTGAAGTGTGGCTTATACACAGAGTCACTCTGTTGAAGAAAGCTGGTTTTTCCGTCTCTATCCACTGCAAACAGCTCCTTGTCACTGACCACCCTTTGACTTGGGGAACCTGCCTAGCTCTGTGGTACTCATCATGGTGTGTGCACAAGTGTGTGTGGCTCATCTTCTCTAGACTTCAGACCCCTGAGAGCAGGTCATGCTTCATCTGCTATGCACCCAGCCTAGCACACAAAGACTGAATAGATTTCTACCAGGCGAGTAATAGACTCATGGCTTATAGTTATTCTTCCTAGCAATCTGCTCTAGAATGTGCCAGACTAATCACCACTTGGATTATTCTTTAAACCTTATATCAAACTGTCAAAAGGAGCATTTGTAAATATACAGCTGATTTGATCTAGCAATGTATATGTTCATCTCTGTGAAGATATTAAACATCCTAAATTTAGTACCTATTCTCCCCCCCAAATTGAACAGTTATTAAATATATAATTTATCAATTCCATAGTTCATATGTCAGGCTTATACCACCTATTGTTAAAATGAAAAATATCTAAGATTCTAAGGCATACCTTATGATTATAAAAGAATAAAACTAAGAAAAAAATCAGGCTTTCACTAGACTCATCTTTCTGGACCATGGCACTTAGTAAAGGAGTTTTAAATTTTGTCATGAACATTACATCAACTGATTACTAAATGTCAATGCTCAAAGGGTTTTTTGCATCTAAATGTTCTCAGTTTCTATCCTTCCCACTTTTCTCAGATGCACAAAACATTTCCAAGTGTGAGATCATACAGCTAAATATTTTCAATTTTTATTTATCACTCTGTATATTAATTTTAACTCTTCATAAGATTTCCATCTGGTTATCAGACATTATTATAAAACCTGGCTGAAATCATAGTAAGACAAGCAATAAACTTTGCCTTTCATCTAAGTTAAATATTTTCCCAAGAAGCCAAACTATTTGAAAGAGACAATTATCACTTCATGGGGACAATTACCTTCACAAAAGTTCATCCTATACTCTCTGTTCTCTGCAGGGTCCATTGACCAGTTCTGTGTGCTATAATCGTAAGTCTTGTGTGATACACAACAGATTTGAGCTTAGTGTGACTCCACTTAATTGTATGATCATTTACATGCTATTAATATTAATCACATTTCTCAGATGAGCTAATTAGTGTTCATTCTCAAAAACAGAAGCATACTGAGCTCCCGTTTTTCACTGTGTGCACAAAATAATAGTTTCTTTCTTCAGTGTGCTCATTTCCTTCTTCAGCATCATACAATACTGCTAGGTTTGTATGCTTCGTGTGGGGAGTAGTAGTAGTAGTAGTAGTAGTAGTAGTAGTAATAGTAATAATAATAAATATTGATATAACTTATTTATTAAATAAATTTTATTATAATGACCAAAACAACAATGATGACAAAAATGGAAGCCTGAGAGGGTGAGTTAAATCCTTAGTTTAGATATTCCCAAAGGAAGGATCAAATTTAACCAAAAGATTGGTCTATCCTCAAAGAATTATAAGCTCAAGAGGAAGGGCCTTTGAATTATGTACACGTTACTGGAGCAATAGCAGCTGGAATTGTGAGGAAGCATAACCCAGCATCTAGTGAGAGCCTTAGGCAGAGATTCTATCATGAGGCAAAAAAACATGCCTTTGGCTGAATCCACATGAGCTCACATTGTATTAAATGGTATCAAAAGGAAAAAGAGATAATTATAAGACTAAGAGTGGTCACCATAAATAGGCTGTATATTCAGTCTGTTGCCGTGCTGTAGTTAGAACTCTCAGCTCCAAGGTTTCCATGGTATCGGGAGGAACTCAAGAAGAGCTGAAACTTGAATGGGGGTAAGGGTTGTTCTACCAAGGATAATGAAAACATCATTCTCACTGTTACAAAGCAAAAAATTACAGATGGAGAACCAGAGCAACAGCAAGACGTGGAAGTCACAAGAAATTGAAGAGGTTAAGGTTAGAATGAGCTTACATCCTTGAGACTGGAGTTTCTGAGATAGGTTGTATCAACAGAACACGGGAAGAAAGAGAGTCTAAGACCCAGATGGCTTCTGATCTCAAGTACAGAGATCACCTGACCCACTTCTCAGAATGCAGGATCAGGCCCCAGCTCCTGCCTCGGGGTTTCTTCTCTACTTAGGCTACAATATCCTTCAAGGCCATTCCTAACTCTGGGAAGGAGAACTGGCCTCCCCTGCTTACAGGTTCATTTGTTGGGGATTTGGGGATTTTTCTGGTGCTAAAAGAAAATGTTTCCCTTTTCTTTTAAGGAGACTCTAACTTAGTAAATAGAATATTTAAACATTTCCTTTTGTACATTATTTGCATTGAGATAAAAGTCAGTTTCTGCTAGCATCTGAGTTCCTGAATAGCTTCTGTCTTTGTGTAAATGGATGCATGCATTGTTTGCCTGCTGACTAATGTGATTCCCACTTATTTAGCATTCACAGATGTTTTTCACCATCTTAGCTAACGTGCATCTTGATCTACGTCATACTTTGTTTGAAGGAAGGAGGCAACTGCTAAGTGAGCTACAGTAACTGGCTGTAACTTAGCCATGGTAATTTTGCCTCTGCAGTCTGGAGTTTTTGAATGTAAATGTTCCTGTTACTTTCTCTAGCATCTACATGGCCTCCACCGATGGCCTGCAACCTGAAGGAACAGCAATATTTACTATAACAACAATATTTAATATAACAACACAGAGAGAACAATATTTATATCTTCTGAGACTTAAGCCTTATTTTTCCTAGTGATTCAAAGTCCACAGATTTTTATGGGGCTTTAAAAGATACGGATATATTTAGGGAGGGAATGAATATCTTTAATGTAATTCCCTATCCCCTCTTCTTTCACCATTGTTTTAAAAATTCCTAAATATTAGTAACGTGCCACTCTTAAGAACTACATAAGCAGATATCAAGATAGTTTTATATATGTATCTTTAAAATGATTTGAATTTCTCTTCAAACCCTGATGGTATTTTCTCAAATTATAATAATCTGTCTAATTACAGTGCTCACCAGATCACTCCTCACACATACACTTTCAATACATCATTCTGCACAGAAGCATGTGTACCTGTGGCACCTGACAAAATACTAGCATGGAGTCAGATATGGTAATAAGTAGACTGTCAAGAGCCCAGGACTGAGCAAAGAAGCCAGGGGATGAGGAGAGTGCCTTCTGACTGTCTAGGCTTCTTGTGCAGTAGATCCCTTCCAGAGACTTGTGTCCCGAAATGACTACCGTCGGGAAAACTCAAAGGCATCAGCATCATTATCCAGTCTCTCAGGCCAGGGTCTTTTTAACTTCAGAGCCAGTGCAGTCGGGGAAGTCTGCAAGTCTGACTTTATCTATAAATAGCACCCCTTGTACTATTCCAGGTGAAAAGAACTAAGCCACACTCAGATCTCAATGCCTAGGAGAAGGCTGCATTCATGTCCCCCTCCACTGTCCATCCACCTTCTGTCCCCAACCCAAACATACTGAACCCTTCTCCCGCTTTCCTATGTCCTCAATGATTGAATTGTTTGTGTCCCTAGCTGTCATATCCTGAGAAGTTCCCCCAAATGACCTGTTCTCTTTCCAAACTCCCAGAATCTGACCTGCCTATGTGATTATGTAGTGATTTGTTAGATAAATAGTTACGGAACACAAACTCTGTAACACACACTGTTCAGGGGTTTGAGGCAAATGGTAAGCAAAACAGACATTATTCTATGACATGTAACAAACTAGCCGATTTCAGTATAGCTCATGTATTTAAACACTTCCTAGTGGATTATGAAACATAATACCAGCCGAGGAGTATCAAACCCTTCTGAATTAGCTACTGTAGAGCTCAGAGTGTGATTGAGTGAGTGACTGGAGACACGCTGTAGAAGATCACCTTTACCTTTGTCTTCACACTTACCTGATTCCTCCCATGATTCCTTCCCATTGCATTTTCATCTAAACCAAACTGCTGATATAGTATTGTCTCTTATGGGGTGAGAGAATCTTCAAAAGATATCCTTTTCTTTCATTACGAATGTGCGTCCCCTTGATTTTTTAAAGTTTCCATGCTGCATTTGGTTGGCTACACCATCTAATGTGAAGTAAGAGTGGAAAGTAGGTCCTATGGGGTGAGCAGAGTAAGGAGACAGGGCTCTGTTGGAAATCTGTCAAGGAGGTTTTCAAGCCCTGTGTCTCCGCATGCCTAGTTGTAAAGAAAGGGTTAAGTAGGGGTGTCTTTAATGCATTCTTTGATTTTAAAGATCAGTTTTTACCTTTTAACTGAGGGTATATTGGGGGTGGGGGTTGCTCACAGAAGGGCAGGTACCCAAAGTGCAAAAAAGAGTATCAGAACCCATGGAGCTGGTGTGACAGACACCTGACATGGGGGCTGGTAAATGTACTGGGGGTCCCTGGAAAGAGGTACGTGTGCTCTAAGTTATATTTCCAGCTCCAGACAGGACTAATGGTCTTTTTAAAGCTACTAGCTCTACGTTATTGCTTTCTATTTAGCTCTAATCATTTTTTAAAACGACCTGAATTATTCTGATTTATGGTTTTTGGTCTTAAGAATTAAGAGTAAGGTACATAGTTTTCTTTTGTTTTGATGTTTTTAATTTCTTGTATACCCTCAAATACTGTTCCTGAATAATTATTTAAAGATAACATTAATAAAAATTAAAACTTATAAAACCTTAACCGGTAATGAAGTAGATGGTTGTGTTTGCATTAGCTGAATGCCTGTCTTTTATCAAGTGCTTGGAGATTTATTTTATTTGAGAAAGGGAAATTAGTCAGTGCATCAAACTTGAAATTTGGGATAAGGTTATTTATCATAGCAAGGCATTTATTACAAATTGGATTTTCAATTCTGTACTTTCATTCTCTTGAAAAGTAATCGCCAGGAGATCTAGTACCAAGTCACCAGAGAACCAGATGATGTTTAATAAATTGTTCTTAGAGCTTCTAGTATTGTACCCGGTAGTGTGTTGTGCATGGAGGTCCAATGGGAAAACCTACTAGTCCTTCTTGATTCACTTTCCTTGGTTCGTCACACTCGTATGTCACAATAACCAGGACCACTCACCTGGCCATGGCTCTTTGGAGCCTAGTTCAGGAGCCACACAGGGTGACAGTGTCTCTACAGTTGGCAGCCTTTCCAGTGTTCCGGGTGATGATGGTCTCACACCAGTGTAGTCTAAGTGGCTCCCACAAGACCAACTGCTATTGCCTTTTCTGGTTGGACTCTGGTTTCCCACCCAGCACACAGGTTAAACATTTGGTACACAGATAGTGCCACAATTTTTGGAGATCCTATAAACTTTAGTACATAAAACTTGGCTAAATTAGCTAGATCACTGGAGTGTGTCCTTAGTGCTATATCTTCTCTCCAACTCACTCTTCTTCCTCTTCTTCTCCTCCTCCTCTTTCTCCTCCCCCTCCTCCTCCTCCTCCTTTCCTCTTTATCTCTCTTCTGCTCTTCTGTCACATACTCTGCCCACAATACTGTTTTTGGCTCCAGGCCATTGTCATGTAAAATCTTTCATCTTTCAAATATTCTGTCAGGTATCTTCTGTGACAATGACACAAGGTCTAAAAACACTGGAGTCCCAGGTCACTTAACATATCAACTCTAACATGCTGAACCCCCACCCCCATTATCCTTAAAAGGGAATGACAACTGAGAGCTACCTGGTGAAGCAGCCCTTTGTTCCCAAAAGAGCACCTGGATGTCACAGCACAGAACTCTGTAAGCTGACATCATTTGAGCATAGGTGGGACACTAGTGAGTGGCCAAGGCAGGCATTTAGGCAGATTCAGAACCAGGGCCTTTTATCTACACCTGAATAAAAAGACAAATGGAGACATAGTCCGACAACTCTGAGATCCCGGGGTTTCATACAGGGTCTTTGGCATGGTGACTCTTCCTTGGTGTCTGAAAGAGTCTTTATCCCAAGAAAATCATAGGGATAGGCTGAATAGTTGCTCTGGTAATCTTGATGACCATGTCTCTGCCCGAGTTGGAAACCCTTCATCTGTATGCAGAGGAGTGTCAAGGAAAGCATTCCTGGAAATGAGTTTTTAGTGCTGTGTTTGAATACAGTGCATGTTCACAGACAACCAGAGGTGTGGGGAAAATAGAACAATGAAGAGTTGTGCAATGTCTGTGAGGAGGTATTGAAGTGTGTGGCAAAACTACCAAATGCATTCACACATAAAACGATCTTCCCTTAGGAAAAGGTCACTATGTCATTTTCTAACACAATTGGGGTATCTTATTCATTTTTCTTTTGAAACGGAAATTTCAAGAACAATTCAGGGAAATTATTCTATTGTCAGCAAATAGGCCTCAAGAGGGCATTTTTATTATTGAAATGGTATTTTCCTACCACTTTATTCCTATTATGCTCAGTACTCTGGGAGTCCTTGGAAGTGCTCTCTTCTCAATGTGCAATTGATAAATCCACACAGTCTTGGAAAGGTTATTAAACTCGGCGCAGGACAGGCAAGGTCTTTATTTTACTTTTTCCTGATCATTTTGCAAATTGCTACTTTTTATATTCTTCTCAATGTCCTAAGTGCCAAACCAGCTGGCCTTTTCCTCCATAAAAGAAGATTAAAACCCTAATAATTATAATTCACTTCCCAGACTTCTTACTGATCACTTTCTCATTTAAAACTTCTCAACAGGGTATCAAGCAAATGCTGTTGGTATTATTTCTCATAATTCACTTTGGGTAATAGTATTTTAGAGTAGATTCAGTTGTCATTTGCTAAGTGTTCCTAAATACATGCCTGGTAAAGAGGAGAGGGCAATCTAAGATTAATCACTGATCATGGGATAAGCCACAAGGTAAATAAATAATCCACAATAATGTTTTCACTGAAATGATAAGCTCTACCTTACCCCATTCAAGAGTAGCATCCACATTAAAATAATCCCTGGTTTTATCCCAAATCCATGTCAGATGCTTCAAGTATCTAACTCCCAACCCCTATTCCATAATGTTTCTTACAGTATATCTATACAATTGCTATTTGTTTGCCTGTATTTTAACCAGACTTTAAAAATAGCAAAAAAAGCAACCTGTCATTCCCCTGAAGAATATAACATTTAGATCAATCAATAGATCAATAAACAGATGTGATAGATCAATAAATAGATATGATAGATAAGTAATTTTGAGAGATAGATAGATGGATGGATAGATAGATAGATAGATAGATAGATAGATAGATAGATAGATTGTATGTGTGTGTGTCTGTGTGTGTCTCTGTGTGTGTATGTGTGTCTCTGTGTGTGTATGTGTGTCTGTGTGTGTGTGAGTGTGTGTGTCTCTGTGTGTGTGTGTGTGTGTGTGTGTGTGTGTGTGTGTGTGTTGCATGCAGGAGTCAACTCTTAAAGGAAGTTTCATTTTGTGGGAGAGGTCAAAATGCTCTTATTTATGGTTTAATGCTATGTTATAGAGACATCTCAATTGTCTATAGTGGGTAGTAAGTTTTCCCTTGGTTTATTACAAGCATCAGCATTTTATTTGTTTTTTTTTTTTTTTTTTTTTTTTTTTAGCATCCAGTACATTCTTTTTAAAGATGGAATTTCAAAAAAGGAATACCTTCTACTGATCTTATATAGATCACAGATACAAAAGTACTGAGAGATAAAGACAGAATGAGGAAACAGTCAAGTAACACACCTAAGGAAACCTCTGTGCCTCTGTTTCCAGAGAGGCAAATAAGCATATCCCTTTAAGTTTGCTTCATGTTTTTATAGGTTTCTTATCCAAAAATTTTCACTAATTAGAAACAATTTCCTCAGTCATGACTCCTGCAATGAGCCCAAATGCAAAAGTCATCAGGACTCTTGAAGGGTCTTTGAATACTGCAGTCCCTGCCAAAGACACACTACCCAGCAGCCCTGTTTAGATTCCCTCTCATCCTGTAGGATTTGCCCTGAATGTACCTCCTTAAGAAGGACCTCACTGAATAGAAGGTCTACTCTACGGTCATCTCCTCTCTGCCTCTCCGGAGTGCTGAGTTCAGAACGGCTGGTCCATACACATGCTACATGTGACTCCCCAGGTAGAAACATTACCTAATGCTGTTGAGGTGAATTTCCAAAGACCCATTTGAATAGGACTGTGCTCTTTCGTTTACTCCCATAAAGACTGGGTAAACAGTATCTAAAAGCAGTCGTCGAGCATAGCACACAGTTTCCCTTTCTCTGTTGATTCGTCATACCTCCTGGTGTTCCCACCGTAGATAATCACATGGATAACTGTTGATATGAACCAAAGTCTCTCCCCTGGAAGAGAAGACAGAGGGGAAAGGAGAAGGAGAAACTGGCTTAATTTGATATCTCTTCTAGGTCTCACTTGGGTTCTTTAAAGAGCTCTGTTTTTCCATCTTGTATTTTGAAGAGAATAAAAAGTGGGTTTACAGAAAAGAAGGAAATGAAACAGAGGGAGGGAGAGGGAGGAGAACTAATGAGTTCATGTCAATCTTCAATTCCTGAGTCCCAGTCCTGTGACATTAGTCTAACTTCATCCCAGGTCCTGTGATGTCATTAGGAGGCATTTTCATGGTTTACTATACTTGGCCCATTATTTACTTGCAAAAGAGATAAACATATAGATAAACAATGCTTTTTAAGATCTCTCAATAACAGGGTGGGTTTTTTGGGGGGGGGCTTTTGTTTTTGTTTTTTGTTTGTTTGTTTGTTTGTTTTATATAAAACCAGTATTGTAGCTTTGAGAAGCTCTGTAGATGGCCAATTCTTTTTTTTTTTCCAGAAATAACCAGAAATTGAAATTCTATGTGTGGAGAACTGGTTGAAATTGACACCTGTGCTCCTTGTTTGGAAGAAAAAAAAATCACACCCAAGCCAAGCTAAAAAATTTAGGTTATCCTTAGGACCAGGAACTAAAAATATTTACCCTCTGAAACTGACACTTTTCTTCCAATAGCTCCAGTCTCCTAAAAGGGAGGCCAAAAAAATTATGTGTCACTTCAATCTCTTTCTGTTTTAGAAAAAAAAAAAGCATTCAGTGAAACATGGTAACTCACCCCACCTCTACCCCAGAGCACTCACTTCAGTGACTGACCCTTTCCTGGTTCCTGTAGCTCAAGACATATCAGTACAGGTCAGATCTGCTTTACACCAGATTCTGTGCAAAGGGCTAAGCAGCTCTCCATCAGAAGTGCCCAGTTCCCCTTCTCTCTGAGAATCTCCACCCACCCCAGGCTTCCCTCCTCTTACCTTGGAGAACCATTTCCCAAGCCTGCAGTTTAGGGAGGGAAGGATGGGAGGAGGAGCCTGGATGGGACTGAACAGCTGGGGCCTATCACTTCTCATTGCAGGTCTTGGGGAGACATGGTTGACAGAGTGATGCACAGAGTCTGTCCCAGTTAATGACTTCACCATTCTCCATCATTATCCCCATCATTAGGAAATTAGGAGGACAGAAGGTATTTACTGTAAACCTGCCACCTCCCAAGGAGAGATAAATAGAAACTGATAAATGGGCTCTTCTGGTGCTGTTCGTCTATTAACCTTCTGCTTCCCAGCTCTGGCATATGCATGCCATCCTGCCATTAATATCCCGTAATTGGCATGGCAGTGGGCACTATGATCATACCTTTACTCTGAACGCTCCCTCTGTGTGGTGTGCCTGTGCAAGCGCACAATTACAACCGTAATGAAGCTTTGCTAAGCAATCCAGTTGAAATGGCATTAGGCAGTTGTTCCCCAGCTAAACCACCAGCCTCCCACAGTTGTTCAAGATGCTTAACTCGTTGCTAGCCCAGCCACTAGGTGCTGTTGCCCGTACTGACCATTGTATACCTGCTAGTCTTTAAAGACACACTTGGTTTTCTGGCTTTATTAATATATTCTTTCTCTTTACAAGCGAAGGCACGGCCAACCTATGTGTTGGATCCACCTTGCCTGATTAATTGCCTACTCTTCGTGAGGTTAGAAAAGAGTTTCATTCATATTATGACTCCTGATAGCCTCTCCTTTCTTGCTGGTTGAGAGAAGAACATTTCAGGGATGTTTCTCAATGAGATGTTGGTTCATTGGCACATTTCTAGGTAAATGAAGGAAAGATGGGATGTAGCTCTCTGCCTGAGCTTCTGAACAGTAGTATCAGGACAGACAGGATGGTGACAACCTCAATCCTAGTACCACTGTCCATTCCAGGGGAGCCTGAAAGGAAACCATGTCCCACAAGGACAGCTGCTTCCTTCTGTCACCCGTCTGCTAACATTGTTGCTACAAAGTAAACATTTGGTTTCTGCTTCCCTGACCTATTTCTCCCCAGTTAAAGTGTAGTGTTTATGATGAAAATGTTCTAACACTGACTGCAGTAGGTAGACAGCTTCCTAGGATGCGAGAGAAAGACTTTTAGAAGCACAGTTTCTGGTAGATGAGTCGAGCTGACCCTAAACATATCTCTAAAAAAAAGAAAAGAAAATTGAGAGTCGGTTCCAGTGGCGGTATGGGGACAGGGTGAGTGGTAATATTAGCAACGGAATAAAAAGCAATAAAAAGCACAAGAAGAAAATGACATGACACCTTATTACTAGTGTTCAGGAGCCATAGCATCTCTGTCAGAGAAATACCAGATCACCCATTTGAGAACTTCATAAAACCAAACGACCAACAGATTATAGCTCTGGCCCTCCTCATGCATAAAGCAAATAATAATATCTCCAATAAATATAACAAATAGGGTGATCTTGCCATCTTCTGCAGACTCAGGACAAAACATGCTACAGGACCTTACACTTCCTCTTCAGAAAGATGCTAAGCAGCCTCCAGCTCTATAGGTCAGGTTCTGTCTCTCCAGCTACCTGCCCAGTATCTGTATTTTAAAATAGCATCTAGATACAGCTGGACAGTCTTCAGTCTGGAGAGTCTAAGAGCAGAGTCTCCACATATCTCTCATGATAAGATAATAATGTGGTCAGTGGTGACCCAGTGGCCAGCAGAGGTTTCTGTCAATTCTTTATTTCCTATTTTGATGTGTCCTTATCTTTTTTTTTACAAAGTTCTTTCACACAATATCTTCTCATTCACAAAACAAAGACTCAAATCTTTGCTCTCTCTAGAAGGTGGCATCAATAGCGTGTCCCCTGCCAAAGGCTCTCCTGAGTCCAGCAAACTGTGTTGTCAGGTGAAGAAGTACAATGTTTCAGAAATAGAAAGGGAGTAAACACAGTACTTCAGAAGTAGAAGTTGTTTTCCTTCAGGGAACCAAATCGACCGGTATCGGCTGAATTAGCCTGGGTACAGTTTTCAGTTTTCTGTACTTTGGTTCGCTCATAAATGAGAAGAAAGTATTTTATCTAAAAAAATAATGAGAAGCGTTTAGAGTGTAAAATGTCAAGATTGTTAAATATGATGGGAAAGTCACAGGAAAAGAAGGGCAAAACGGAGCAAGATGAAGAAAGCACGCACTGTGTTCGAAATGTGAAATTCACATAGGGTAAAAATGATGCTCCATCGAGGTGTCACCGTACAGTGCCTATTGGAAGGCGAAGCACACGTGGACTGTCCTAGGAAACAGTACAAATACAGGTTCTCAGCCCCGTTACATTAGAGTCAACTAAAAAATAAATGTGTAAGCCGGGACATTGCCCTGGCTTCTTACATCATGGTTTAGAGGCACCGCAGTGGCCAGAACTGCTGGGTTCAATAAAAATAAAGGTGTTCCCATGACTCGTGGAGGAAACCAAAAAAGAAATGGTTAAAGACGTAAAAAGAAAAGTAGGAGGGGAAAAAAGTACACTACCTCTTTGGTTTGACGAGATGAATATGGTGCCATTATATTAAAAGTAAGCTGTAAGATACAGGACTTCGCTCCCCTTCAGAAATCGCTGACTGACAGTTCCGGGTCTGGTTACCAACATAGAAGTCGCAGGCTGGTTAAACTGCCTTATGAATGGATCTCTGAAAGTTTAATTCCCTCTAAAACTTGGCAGAACATACACAATTCCTGTTTATCAGGTAAGTGTAATGTTTATAAGAATTTCAAGATAATAAAGATTTTCCCCTGTTGTGTTTTTTTTTTCTTAAAAGATTGTTAATTGGATAGAGAACTTAGACATATTACAGATTGGAAGTTAAAATGTAATGCATGCATTTTTACATTTATATTTATAATATCCCATAGCTAGTATATTTAAAGCATTTTCATCCCCCCAAAATTATCTGACATTTTATTGACTGAGGCAATAGAAACACACTGCTTTTGGATGCGATGGGAAATGTGATTATGACCTCCAACAATGGTAATTTAAGTATTAATTTCCATCCATCTCAGCCACTGGCAGCATCCATCAATTACACCATTAGCTGCCCAGTGATTGCAGCTGCAAAAATCAGAATTAGTGCTGAAGCTGCTGTCACTCACCTGAAATTTTACAGTTCTAATTAGGGAGCCCGCAAACCTGTCAACAACTAAATGTCGAGTGATTGGCCTGCAAGGACAGCCTTCCCCAGCCCTCGCCCAGAATCACTCACCCAGCATTCTTATGTCCCCCTCACACACACACACACACACACACACACACACACACACACACACACACCAATTTAGAACTGAAAGTGTCTAAAAGAGAGAAAGTTTTCTATTTTGGCAGCACCCTGGCAAGATGGCCACCAGGCAGGTCCCATAGTCTGCCCACAGTCTCTGCCCAGTCTCTGCCCACAGTCCCTGCCCACAGTCTCTGTCCACAGTCTCCGTGTTCCCATTACCTTTTATGTGCCACTCACTTTGCCAACTACTGGTGTGGCCGTTATTTTATTCATTTGCTGGAACGGAAGGGGGGGGGGTTGGGGGGGGAATGTGGGAAGAGTGGCTGTGGCTGTGGTATGCAACTCCATTTACATACAATCCATGGTTGCAGGGAACTCAGGCAGGACCTTAGAGCAGCACCTCCACTGTCTTGTGCCTAGAAAGAATAAGCCTCTGGATCTTAGCTTAGTTTCCTGTTGGTCCAGGGGTGGGTCTTCTCACCTCAATTAATAATCAAGACAATCCCCAGTAGACACGCCCATGGGCCAACTGGTCTCCATAATTTTTCATTAAGTCGTTCTTTCCTTGTGATTCTAGGTTTTATCAAGTTACACATAAAGCCAACCAGCCCAGAAGGGTATTGTGGTTATACCAACAACCAGCCCAGAGGGTATTTTAGCTATTTCGGCAAGCAGAAGAAAAAGAACCTTCTCTCAGGTCAGTTACATTCAAAGGGAAAAACTAAGCACACTGGCCATCAATAAATTGAAGAAGAACACTATAATTTTAACAACTCCATTACAATAATGAACAGAGCCATATACCAGGAAGAGAATGTTAAATGACACTGGAGATCTGATCACTAGAGCAGGCTGCCTCGGGGTATCCGAGGCTAGCTGGGTGATAACATGATAAGGTGAAGTCAAACTTTACAGGCCCTATGAAAGATCCTTCTAGAAATAGAATATAAAAGGCTGGGGATAGGGGGCAATGAAAAGCGGTGGATATAGAGAAAACTGTGGAACAAAACAGGCAAAAGTGAAAGAAGATGCAGGAGCTGGAAGGTTATTTGGATTTCATCCAAACCCAGTGAGATGTTGCTGGAGAATTTTTAGCTGATTGACATTTTAAGAGATTACTCACCCTGGACACTCTATAAAGAAGTGGTTACAATCCTTGACAAATATCACATTTTCAGCAACTAGAATAAATCTTTATCATCCCCAGAATGATAAATTGATCTGGGGACAGTTTTGTAACAGACTGCAGTATAGAAATGAAAATTACAACTGTGGTTGAGACCTACATCTGGCCATGAGCAAATAAGAGCATAATTGTGTGTAGAAAACCTAGATTGCAGGCTAATCCATGTAGCATGATCCCACTTAGGTCAATTCAAAAGTATATGCAGTCTACACATGTCTGTTTTACGTGCATGCATGTAGTGGTGAGAGGGTAGGTAGACCATGTAAGTGACAGATACCACACCACTGTGTGATCTCCTGGGCAGCTTGGCCCCTGACCACTGCCAACAAGAGGAACTGTTGCTCCCCGACTTCTGCTGCATTCTGTAAGAGTCTACCACAGCAGGGCAAAATAAGACCCTTTCTTTCCTGGCCCCGAAATAGGTGCACCTGTAATGAGAGCCTATGAGAAAGCATGCAAGATGCAGACTTTCAGGAGCTGAGGGAAAGCCCAAGCCTGGGGACCATCAAAGATCAGAACCTCAGTCCTGAGGTCACCAGGAGATGAACTGGGCTGGCAGCCTCCAGGATCTGGGAGGAGCCCTGTGCTCATGGGGGTTCTCATGAGAATCTAGCCCAGCCAAAGAACTCCAAATTTATTCCTTGTCAGAGAGCAGAGGACCCAGCTAAGATAGATCTATTCATACCCTCCATGCAGCTATGATATAATGAATAGGGTGTTTTAATTCCCTGATTTTGTGGTAATCTGTTATACAATAAAAAATACATAAGTAACATACAAACTATAGAGCAGGGGTTATCGGGAGAAGGAAGAGGATGTAATCCTCACAGTACAAGCATCAGAGTTACTAATGATATATTACTAGTGTATATATATATGTGTGTGTGTGTGTTGTATATGTGTGTTGTATATATGTGCATGTATATGTGCATATGTGTTATATATGTGTTTATATATTATATATAATGTATGCTACATAATTATGTCTTCTGGGCTTTACAAATGGGAACATAATGGTTTCCTTATTCCTTTCTTAAATACACAGCTATTTTTTTCTAGGAGTCTTAGTGGAGGCTAAACTCCTGATATGATGAGGCCCCATATATAAAATGAATTTATAATTATATATAAACTATACACATTTTCTATGCACCCCATACCACCTCCACATCACTCACAGTTTCTTACTAGGAAAATATTATTACTTTATTAATTCAACTATTATATAAGTAGATACTAGACTATATTGTTTAAGAAATAATGGCAAAAATATGTATATGATCACTACAATTGAGGGATTTTTTTTTCAAATATTTTTGTTCTACGATTGGTTGAATCCATGCCTGTGAAGCCTGTGACTAGGAAGGACATATTACCATGATTTTATAGTCAATATTTCTTTTTAAAAGTTATATCTCTTGTATAAAATTGGCTGTTTAGTATTTTAAATCAAGTCTTAAGAATGTATGACTTTAATTGACCTGACTCATCAATTTAGTTATATTATAATTTCCATTATTTGAAGAATAATATTGCTATCATTTAAAAAATATTTTGCATTTTCTGTGTTAGCTAGAAAAGTGTCCCTAGAGCTGAAGGAGAAGGCAGCAGTCTATTTGGATTTCTTTTTAGTTAGAATAACAAAGTTTTAATTATAATGCTTGGTTATGCACTACTTCTTAAGCTATGGGTCAAGCAATATAGTGAGAATTTTGATTTCTTAAAACACCCAGTTGGATTATATGAATGTCTTTGTTTTACCCCAGGTGTAGGATTTGGGCTGCTTCAGCTTGTCCACAGCTCCTAACTATGAATGACTGTCTTGTCTTCTAGGGGTGGTATTATTTCTGCCAGTTGCAGACAGTTTATGTTTGGAATTCCAGGGACTCTTGAGAGGGTATAAATTTAAAGGCCCAGAGATGGCCTATGGCAGGAGCTGCTTCTCCCTCTGCTGTTCCCTCCTGCTGCTTTTGCTATTGCTGGACTGCAGGTTGTAGATATCTAGTCAATGGAAATTGGACTTGGTCCAAGAAATCCACACCCCTAATCAGAAGGAAGTAGTCAAAAGAGTTCTACACACCCTCTCTTATCATCTTTCTCTTATATCTAGTAGTTTTTCAGGCCTAGGATGGATTAGGGTAGAATAAAATTTGAAGAGCAAGATATAAATATCCAATTTAAAAGAGAGATTATAGTAGCTTCATATGCATCTAAGAGACAGCATCTTAGTTAAGGTATTGCTGTGAAGAGACACCATGACCACAGAAACTCTTATAAAGGAAAACATTTAACTGGAGCTGGCATACAAGTTCAGAAGTTTAGTCCATTATTGTCATGGTGAGCAGCATGGCAGCATGCAGGTAGACATGGTGCTGGAGAGGAAGCTGATAGTTCTACATCAAGATGGGCAGACAACAAGAAGAGAGAGAGACATTGGGCCTGGCTTGAGTATCTGAAACCTCAAAGCCCACCCCCAGTGACACACTTCCTCAAACAAGGCCACATCTACTCTAGAAAGAACATACCTCCTAATAGGCCTTTCCCTATGGTCCTATTTGGGGCCATTTTTGTTCAAACACCCACAGATGGTAAGGCCTAGAGACTTCAGTAGGAATCTTCCTACATTCATATAAGAATCAGTAGATTGCCACTTCTGAAAAAGAAATATTTTGCACACACCGTAGTTTCTAGATGTTTTACCACAACGTTGAATTGACTCCTGATTTCATTTGTAAAATAGTTTTAATTAAGCCCGTGAAAAAGTAGATGTTTCTTCTTCTTCTTCTTCTTCTTCTTCTTCTTCTTCTTCTTCTTCTTCTTCTTCTTCTTCCTACTCCTCCACCTCTCTCTCCTTCTCCTCCTTGTCATCCTTCTTCCTTCTCTTACCCCCTCCTTCTATTCCTTCTTCCTTCTCCTACTCCCTCCTAGTTCTCCTTTCTTCTCCTTCTCCTTCTCCTTCTTCTTCTTCTTCTTCTACTTCTTCTTCTTCCTCTCTCCCTCCTCCTCTTCCTTCCCTTCCTTTCCTCTTCTTACACCCCTCCCTCCTCATTCTGCTTCCTCTATTTGTTTTTTGAGACAAGGCCTCATCATGTAGCCATCACTGGCCTCAAACACATATACTTGCACCTGCCTCTGCCTCCCAAATGTTAGGACTAAAGGTATGCACCAACATGCTTGGCCAATTTGTGCTTCTTGAATATACTTACTGGCCAGTCAGTCTAACTAAGCTGATTTCCATGGGCAGTAAGAATCATTGTCTCATAAAATAGATGGACAGTGGTTGAGAATACACATAATATTCAGCTACATATACATGCACATGTATACCACATGTATGCATGTATACATACATGAGGCAGAAAGGGAGAGGAAATGTGTGTGTGTGTGTGTGTGTGTGTGTGTGTGTGTGTGTGTGTGTGTTTCCAGTACTGATAGAATGTTTAGCAAGTTGTGAGTCATAAAATAATTGGTGAAGATTTTCTAAACCATCAAGACTATACTCTTCAAGGTTACAACCTTTCCCTGAAGTAACTCAACAATCAGCTTCACAGGCTTTTACAAGATGATATGCACCTTCTGTGGGTTACTCGTGTGATGCCAGAGTTTCTGAATATTCTAAGCCATGTGTCTTCCCTAGGAAACTATATACAGGTATATTAACAAAGTATGTAGCACCAATAACAAGACATATTTTCAGACCTCAAGACCTGGTGAAACTGTGCCGTGAGTGGCCAATATCCAGAGAGGTCTGGGTCGAACACAAAGAAAGCAAAGCTGGCCCCCCAATTAATTCAGGGGAGAAGAAACCCTGGAATGGGTACTTGTTGTCCACCCAGAAATCCACCGAGTGGGGACCAAATGCTTGGGTCATTTGCCACCGGGAACAGTGGAGATCCAGGGACACAGGCCTTGCGAGATTGCACTGTGAGTAGCCAGGGCACAGAGAGGACTAGGCCTAGAACACGGTAGGTGCGGTCCTCCGGTTGGTCCAGAGGAGCAGGAAATCTGCCATAGGGACTCGGTGTCCACCCAAAAGACTCTTGCATGTGGACCAAATGCTCAAGTCATTTGTCACCTAAAACAGCGGAAATCAGGGACACAGTCCAGGAACACAGGACAGATGGGAACCAATCACTGACAATAAGACCACATGTAATCACAGACAACAAGATGGCAAGAGGAAAGCAAAAGAACTTACCCAGGGAAACCAAGACAACCTGGCAAAACCAGAACCCAGCTCTTCCATCACAGCAAGCAGCAGAATGCCAAACACTCCAGAAAAGGAAGGCTCAGGCCTGAAATCATTCCTCAAGATAATGATGAACATCTTTGAGAAGAGCGTGAATAACTCACTTAAACAAAAACGGGAGGAAAAGCATAAAGAAATAGAAGTTTTTAAAGAGGAAACACGAAAAACACGAAAAGAAATCAAAGAACTAGAGGAAAACAGAACCAAAGAGATGAAGAAATTGAAGAAGAAAATGAAAATGAAAATGAAAACAAAAAGGAAAACACTAAAAGAGACAAACCTGGAAGTAGAAAACCTAAAAATGAAATCAGGAGTCACAGATGCAAGCATCTACAAAAGACTACAAGAGATGGAAGAGAGAATCTCAGGGGCCGAAGACAACATGGAAAACATAGACAATTCAATAAATCATCAGATACTACTACAAAAGCTTATACTCAAGAAAGATGGAAAATCTGGAGGAAATGGATGAATTCCTAGACAGATACCAGATACTAAAGTTAAACCAGGATCAGGTAAACCATTTAAATAATCCCATAACACCTAAAGAAACAGAAGCAGTCATCAAAAGCCTCCCAACCAAAAAGCACCAGGTCCAGATGGGTTCAGTGCAAAATTCTATCAGACATTTATTGACAACCTAATATAAATACTCTCCAAACTATTCCACAAAATGGAGTCAGATGAAATACTACCTAACTCATTTTTCGAGGCCATAATAACCCTCATTCCTAAACCACACAAAGACCCTACAAGGAAAGAAAACTTCAGACCAATCTCACTTATGAACATTGTTGCAAAAATACTCAACAAAATCCTTACAAACCGAATCCAAGAACACATCAAAATGATCATTCACCATGATCAAGTAGGCTTCATCCCTGGGATGCAGGGATGGTTTAATATATGGAAATCCTTCAACTTAATCCACCCTATAAACAAACTCAAAGAAAAAAACCACATGGTCATCTCACTAGATGCTGAGAAAGCATTTGACAAAATCCAAGACCCCTTCATGTTAAAAGTCTTCAAAAGAACAGGAATCCAAGGCCCGTACCTAAACGTAAGAAAAGCAAAATGCAGCAAGCCAATAGCCAACATCAAACTTAACGGTGAGAAACTTGAAGCGATCCCACTAAAATCAGGGACTAGACAAGGCTTCCCACTCTCCCCCTACCTATTCAACATAGTACTGGAAGTCCTGGCCAGAGCAATTAGACAGCAAAGGGAAATCAAAGGGATACAAATTGGAAAGGAAGAAGTAAAAACATCACTATTTGCAGAGGACATGATAGTGTTTGTAAGTGACCCCAAAAATTCCACCAGAAATCTTCTACAGCTGATAAACAAGTTCAGCAAAGTGGCTGGTTATAAAAGTAACTCAAACAAATCAGTAGCCTTCTTCCTCTACTTAAAGAACAAACATGTGGAGAAAGAAATTAGGGAAAAGATACTCTTTACAATAGTCACAAACAATATAAAATACCTTGGTGTGACTCTAACTAAGCAAGTGAAGGACATATATGACAAGAACTTCAAAACTCTGAAGAAGGAAATTGAGGAAGATCTCAGAAAATGGAAAGTTCTCCCATGCTCATGGATTGGAAGGATCAACATTGTAAAAATGGCCATCTTACCAAAAGCAATCTACAGATTCAATGCAAACCTCATCAAAATTCCAAGCCAGTTCTTCATAGAGTTGGAAAGAGCAATGTGCTATTTCATCTGGAATAACAAAATACCTGGCATAGTGAAATCCATCCTCAACAACAAGAAAACATCTATGCAAATCACCATCCCTGACCTCAAGCTATACTACAAGGCAATTATGTTAAAAACTGCATGGTACTGGTACAGAGATAGGCACATGGATCAATGGAATAAAATAGAAGATCCAGAATTGAACCCTCATATATATGGTCACTTGATTTTTGACACAGGAGCTGTAAACATTCAACAAATGGTATTGGTTCAACTGGCACTCAGCATGCAGAACAATGAAAATAGACCCTTTCTTCTTTCCTGTACAAAGCTCAAGTGCAAGTGTATCAAAGAGCTCCACATTAAACCAGGTACACTGAAACTATTAGAAGAGAAAGTAGGAAAAACCTTGGAACACATAGGCACAGGGAAAATTTTCCTGAACAGAACATCAATGGCTCATGCTCTAAGGTCAAAGATCGATAAATGGGACTAAAAGAATTAAGTAGTGACAAAATTATTCATATAATGTTATTCCAAATTGCATTTTAAAATCTGCAAATGTTTCCTTCCCTTTTAAATATAAACTGGTATGGAATAATAAAAAAATTTCAGACCTCTCTTGTCAGAAAAAAAAAACATGAATAATAAAGGGTGTTTAAATAAATATTTCTTCTGACTATGACATAAATTTTTGATTCAAAAGATATTTGGCTAGAATCAAGAAAATCACCATCTGAAACTCACATAAGCAACTTTTAAAAATTGCAGAATAAACTAACCCCTCTAATTTGAATTAGAGTTGAATGTCTGAGCATGGTATAAGACAGTAGGGTGCATGTGCGTACTCCTCTGCTCTCTGAATCTGCGATACCCCTTGCTTTCTCACACATCCGCCAGAAAGTCAAAATATTAAGAATCCACCTATAAAGGGAGGTGACTCATCTGAAAATATTTGCATTACACATCCCAGTGAGTAAGGGCTTCAGGAAGGACTCCAGTTTAGAAATAGAAATACATTGGCTAAAGCCAAATCAGGGTTCAAGGAGAGCCCAACTTCTGTGTGGCCACTTCTACCCAACTCTGCAAGTTGACTTAGAGCAACATCTCTGTTTCTTTGCCTTGAGAGAGGAGTTAACACTTGGATGAGACCTACCATTCATTTTTATTTTCCAAATCATAATTCTGCCCTCTCGTGTCTAGGGAAATAATCAGTGTTATCTTTGGGATTTTTTTTTTTTTTTTTTTTTTTTTTTGCTTTTGTGATAGTTTTAAAGGCTTAAATGTATCATAAGGAAAGTCTCTGAATTTGGACCCAATGACCTGTCCAAGTGTTTACTGATGAGCCAATACAGCGTCCATGCCAGACTCAGCTTCTTGATGGTAGGAAACATCTGTGGCATTCTTCAGATTCCCCCACAGGGGCTATCTCCACAAGCATTGATAGCTTTCTTCATTACTGACTTATTTTACAAGAAACAATGGTGATGCCCTGAAGTAAAATGAAAGAAAGGTTTTGACTTGATGTTTGCAAATAACATAGTCTTTTCTGCTGAACCAGGAAAATCTATGTAGAAGAATGGATAACTTGTTTTTCTAAGAAAAGACAAAGGCTGCCAAACGCTCTTGAGGAGGCTGGAGCACCACAGAACTGTGAAGGCCCAATGTGTTGAATGCAGAGACTATGGCAGTAGTGTGTTGGACCAAGTATAGCTTTTGAATGAGATAAATATTGATACAGGACGACTGACACTATCCTAACATCTCAGTGCGCGTGCGCATGCTACTGCACACGTGGCAGTCAGAAGACATCTTGAAGAGTTAGTTGGTTTTTTTCTTTCCACCTTCTAGGTTTCAGGGTCAGGACTTGTCTCCCCCATTGACTGGGACTCAATAGTCTAGCAACAGAGGTGCCTGAAGTTGTTCAAAGATCACGAGAATCCGAAGTGTCCATGAACTGATGGGTAACAAAGCTTTCTGTACAGAGGTGAAGAGGAAGAGGGAAAGGAGACATTTTTAGAACTTCCTCACAAAGACATCCTTTCGCACCAAAAAATAGAAGTAAAAAAAAAAAAGTATTGAGGCAAATCTGTACCTGCAGACAGAACTGATGCTCAGAAGGGTTGTCGTCCCCTTAGCTTCCGGTCCAAGGCCAGGCTGCATGGCTCTGGTAGGAGCAGAGAAAGATGGAATCCCTTCTGGGGCAAGGCCAGGTTCTGATGATGCCCAAAGGGGCATGCTTATGCGTGGTGTGTCTTCCTGCAGTATGCTGAGTGAGATACAGTCCTTCTCTGGCTATCTGGGCTGTTCCAGAGGTTGGGGTACACGACCTCGGCAGAAGCAGCCATTTTCTGCAGGTGGCATGGCTCTTTTGCCAAGAAGGGCAGGTGGATTAAATCTAGAGATCTGGAAATGATGGAACTAGAGTCTGTACCCCTCCCCGGCCTTCTGAGCAGGAACAGGGCCTCAGCAGCCTTCTTGCCTCTCAGGCAGGCAGGGGTTCCTGCGTCCCCCTAGTGACACTAACATCTGGGTGGTCCATTTTCAGTGTTTAGCCCTAGAAACTCCAGAGATGTTGTGCACTTGATTTTTGTTTGGCTGATTGTTGGTGGTTGGTTTTTTGGCTTGTTTTGGTTCGTTTGGTTTTTGCTTGTTTCTCATAGTCTTTGGTAGACTTTTTACTATGTCTTCAGATTTCTCGCTATTAAGTAAGTGCTTACAAGTTAGAGTTGGGAAGATAGAGAAGGTTGGAGGCAGGGTCCTCTTACTTTTCAGGATCAGTGTTGGCCTCTCCTGCTGGCTTCAGAACCTCCTTGTTATCTCAGCAAGCAGGTCAGCTGGAAGGCTTCTGAGCTGTGTTCTAGATCTGACTGTAAAGGAACAGAGCTGAGAATCCTTGTCATCTTTGATGGTGCCTGGGAAAGAGAAGACAAACTGCTCCCCACTGCTCTGGGTGACTTGCTACCCAGAAATTGTCACCAAGCGGGTCTGCTCCGGGTTTGACACATCTGGAAGCTTAGAAGGGCCTGCAACCTAAATGACATTTCTTCAAACACTGGATACATCCTGTCATTTTTGTCTGGGACCTAAACTGTCTCCTGGAACCATACTGTGTAAATAACCAAATATGATTTATCTCAGCAACAGGCTAAATGAAGGGTTTTTTGTTTGTTTGTTTGTTTGTTTCTTTCTTTCTTTCTTTTTTTTTAGAGCAGCCCTTGAACTTTGGTCACCAAAAATAGAATTTTGTAAACTCAGCTAGTCTTGGTGAGCTTACACATGAAGGCATGTCTGTGTGTTTGCGACATGCTGTGATCTTACCAAGACACATGCAGGTATGACTTGAGTGTCATTGATTCAGCATGGTAGACTGGGTGCTCATTGTATGGACACACCATTTTAAACATTAAGACAGCTACTTAAATGCTATTTTCTCTCTTTTGCAACTTCCTTCATTCTACTTCTTCCTTCCTTTCTCAGTAACTGCTAAGCATTCACACTGTCTCATGTCTTCCCATAGCTCTATGGGGTTGTGTTTCATTCATGGTCTCTTCCCTGCCACCTCATTATTTTATGTATTAATGTTCTTTTAGGTTGAGCCAAGTATACCATTTACTTACTCCATCTACTAAATAAATCATTACAACTACTATGTCTGATCAGTTCCAATGTTTCTAATTCAGATTTGTTCATATTTAGCTGTACTGGTTTGCTATATTATGGTTTTTATGTATTTCATTTCTGGCTTTGTTTATAGCAGTCTTTAAATTACTTTGTCATGATATTGATCACACTTATGTTTAAAATTACAACATCTTTACATGCAGATATATACAAAGAACTCCTCATGTTTGGGAGTGAATAACTCCCAAGAGCTATTAATTGGTCGCATAACTGTGTAGGTGTGACCCACATGCTAGCTTCTGAATTAGCAGTTGTGTGAACCACAAACTAGGTTTCGGGATTAGCAGCTGTGTAACCCACGTACTAGGCTTCTGGATTAGTAGCCGTGTGACCCACAAGCATCACCTTTCATTCAAATTTCCCTTTCAAAATATAGAATTCAGTAGCTTTTAATACATCTATAGATATTTGAATCCGTTCACACTATCTAATTTTATGGTGTTTTTCATCATATACTGTAATTGCAAATAACAAGCTGCATATACATTAACAGTCACTCCTAATTACCTTCCTCACCTACCTTCTGATAATTATTCTTTTTCTGTACCCAAGGGTTTTCCCTTTCTGGGCTACTTATACGAATAGAATCAAATAGTTTGGGATTTCTTATCTGCTTCTTTTAATTTAACATTTCATTTTCAATGGCTACTCACGTTTAGCAAAAATCAGTCTTTCATTTCTTTAATAGTTGTTGGACCTTTGGATTGTTTCTATCTATGGGTCATCATGAACTAATCTTACCATTTTAATATAAATATTATATTGGTCATTACCTACTCTTATGTTTTGTTTTGTTTTGTTTTGTTTATCTAGTTGGTGGGTTGGTTTCTGTTTGGACTCTGTAAGACAGTCTTATATATAATCCATTCTGGACAGAAACTCTACATGTTGTAAAGGCTGGCCTCCGCTGTGGTCCTTCTACCTCCACCTCTCAAGTTCTGAAGGTGCATGCTACTATGCCTGGCTTACAATTTCTTTAATTCATTCATTCACTCATTCATTACTCATGATTTAAGTATCTTGTGGTGGCATGCCTCAAGTCACCCTGTCGATGGCCCCTCTGAAAAGCTAGAGATTGTCTTGGTTTTATAACTGTATCATTTGATCAAGACTGTGCCAACCTTTGCTAAAGCTGACAGCACTCTCACCCAGCTCTGCTACCACACGATAATATCTTGCCTTATAAATTTTAATGGACTTGGAGTTCATTAATTGTTACTTGCAGACTTTCTGATTAGCACAAAAGAAGCCATAACAATTTTATTGCTTTTATTAAGGTCAGGGGCTACCTAGTTAATCTATAAATCACAAAGCTTAGTATTAGATATAGACCTGTGAGTTTGTAAAGGCATTTCAGAAACATAAAACTCAATAATTAGTCTACATTTCCTTGGACTTATGTTACTAGACCCAGGGCACCATTTTATGTGAAAGCCTTTTATTTTTCCTGGAGGAGTTCTTAATATTATGCAGTTATTATGGTCACAGTTTTGTCTTAAACATCTATGATCATGGTTTTGGGGAAATAACTATGGACTAAATTTTAGTAGTCATGTGATTAGTGCCAGTGCTCTGTTTTGATTCTTTTAACCATCAAAAAGATCAAAAAGGAACACAAAGGAATAACAGTAAGAGGGAAGGCAGATGAAGGAGAAAGAGAGCAAGGGAAAAAAATAAAAAGAGGAGAGGATCAACACAGCATCACCTTTCTGTGGCTCCTCAACAGTTTCATGGTGGAAATTTCCAGTGATGTCACTTTCAGACTCCTGGTAGAGCCTTCTAAAGTAGGCTTCAGATGCACATTTTCTTAGATGCCCATTTTGTTTGTGGGCAGGTGAAACACTGGCCTGTGTTTATATGAGCCCTAATTCAAAAGAATCAAAGCCAGTATTTAAGTTTTAAAATGACCAACAAGGATTGATTCTAGAGCCCACAAGCTGGAGTTATGAATCAGCAACTGTGTGACCCTCAAAACAAAGGCTAACCTAGATTATAATTAGCAGTTCTTCTTTCAAATATTAAAACACAATAAAGAACTGTGTGAATTATACCTAGAAATTTAGCCTATAGCTTAAAAATAATCTATGCCAATTGGACATCATACTGGTCATCATTGATAAATACTATAGTATATTATCAATATGTACCAAGTATTCAATATATAAATTATATAAAAATGTTAAGTCTGTATATGAAACTTATATACATAGTGTATACAATTATGTATGTAATTTATAAATCTTACAATGTGAAACAAATATCAACATTATTTCAGTTCCTCTAAAAATAGGTACAAATAGAGCACAGAAACAGTGTCAGTAGAAAGTCCCTTGTCATACAGGGTGACATTATGAATTTTCTTCAAGTTTAAGATGAATGGTATTGAGACATTTGATAGTCAATCAAATTCTGCCAACTAGAGTGTGAATCCACAAGCTTCCATAGCAACATCCGTATTTTCCATTTTAATAAAATTCATAATTTTTATATTTAATTTTGTTACTCTCAAGTGCTAAACAGTTCTTTCTAGTTTCTATTTCTTAATATTATTTCCTTAATTGACCATGTTTTCAGCTATCATTGCCATTTCAATCGATAAAACGTGGTTGGAAATGCCGTACGCCTAAACCATTGCCTTCATTATTGATGATGAGAATTTAGATGACCCTCAGCTGGAACCTTGCTCTGTGATGCCTTGTTTCATGTCAACTTGACATCAGAAAGAATCATTTTGAGAGAGGGAACCCCAGTTGAGAAGATACCCTCATCAGATTGGCCCATGGACACACCTATGGTTCTTTTCTTGATTGGTGATTGGTGTAAAAGAGCACATTTCACTGTGGACAGTGCTAACACTGGGCTGTCGGTCCTAGGTACTATTATTTAAAAAAAGAATGCTGAGCAAGTCATGAGGAGCAAACCAGTAAACAGAACTCCTCCAGGGCCTCTGTTTCAGTTCCAGCCTCCAGGTTCCTTGCCTGAGTTCTTGGCCTGAATTATAGACTACAAGCTGTAAGATTAAATAAACCATTTCTTCTCTACACTGCTTTTGGTCATGATATTTTATCACAACAATAAGAACCCTAACTAAAACAACATCTCAATACAATCAGAGGTTCTAAATAACGAACATGGCAATTTTTCTGAATTTCACTGTGGTTACCAGACTGAGCTATCATTAGCTCTGTTGATTCAAAAGCTTCTTCATTTTCTTAGTTCCTAATTGGAGCTTAAAAAAATGTTTTCTTTTTGGGCCTTCTAGAATATAATATTCATATATTATACTTTCATTCATTCCTGTAAGTTTCTATCATTTTTTCTTTTATATAATTCCATAGCAATGCACCCAATACCAAACAACATACACTTTTAAATATAGAGAGCAAGGAATCCCTTAGAAGGTGGATTACAGAGTGATCATGATCTGCTGGTGTGTGTGGTCACACCAAAGACACTCTAACCTCAGGCCCAGCTGGAAGGCATGGTGTGGGGTGGAGGGTAGTCTTCAAGTATGTGTGTTGACCATGTGTGCAGAAAATACCCACTATATCTTTCTACCCCCAGAGATTGATGACTTAAAGACCACTCCTGTGCAGAGACTGTTCTGACAGAAATGAACCAACCCTGCCTCTTTGATTCAGCTGAACGCTATAAATTCTGCCTCCTTCATCTGTAGGTAATAACCTCACCATTCTGCTCAACTGTATTTAACGAACACACTGAACTTCCAGGATGCTCTATTCAAAAGCCCAGACAGATTTTCTGTGTGTCCATTTGTCTAACTGTCTGTCTTTTCTTCATTCTCTAAACATACCAGTGGTCCTTCCTTGGGGACTATTAAGGATGCAGCCACTAAAACTACTTTAAATGTACCAAGTATTCAATATATAAATTATATAAAAATGTTAAGTCTGTATAGGAAACTTATATACATAGTGTATACAATTATGTATGTAATTTATGAATCTTACAATGTGAAACAAATATCAACATTATTTCAGTTCCTCTAAAAATGGGTACAAATAGAGCACAGAAACAGTGTCAGTAGAAAGTCCCTTGTCATACAGGGTGACGTTGTGAATTTAACTAGGCTAAAATGTCCTTAACCCTTTTCCCGAGAACTGCAGGTTTCTATTGCATCATCTTGTTCCACTTCCTCTTCAACAATCCAACATACAGCAAAGACACATGCACCACCATGTTCGTAGCAGCCTTATTTATAATAGCCAGAAGCTGGAAAGAACCCAGATGTCCTTCAGTTGATGAATGGATATAAATACAAAAATTGTGGTTCATTTACACAATGGAGCTACTCAGCTATGAGAAACAATGACTTTATGAAATTCTTAAGAAAATGGCTGCATCTAGTGAATCTCATCCTGAGTGAGATAACCCAGTCACAAAATTGGATACTAGCCCCAGAAAGCTCTGAACACCCCAGAAACAACTCATAGGATATATGAAGCTCAAGAAAAACAAAGGCCAAAAAATGAAAGCCTCAGTCCTTCTTAGGAAAAAAAAAATGTATAGCACCCTTTCAGAGTGTGGTACACCTGGACCTTAAATCATTAATAATCCAAGAGCTAAGATAATAGCCTTGTGGCAATTTTTGGTATTCACAGATCATTACACTTAATCTATACTCAACAAGAAATTTGTTTCTATGTTACGTTCTGTCCTACAAGTACTTTATGCTTATGGTAACTAGTGGGATTTCTATGCATGCTATCAAACCTCTAAAATAATTAAGTACTGACAAAAATATTCATATAATGTTATGCCAAAATGCCTTTAAAAATCTGTATATGCATCCCTCTCTTTTTTTGAAATAAAGTTGTAAAGAAAAAAAAATCACTTAAAAGAAAAGAAAAAGGAGTTCTTTTTTGTTTTTTTTTTTTACTCTTGTTAGTATCTTAGGACCTTGTAACAACCCTTTTATATTCACCATCCCTAAACAGTTTCTTCTGTGCTTCCCTTCAGAAAGCTAAGTCCACATTATCTACGTCCGTCTGGATACCATCTTTTGTTCTATTGTAATAAGGTAGGATGTGCTGTGTTGAAAAAGTGACCCCATGACTTATCACATAAAGGCGTATTTCTTCTTCAACATGTGCTGGAAAATGGGGCTGTTAATCCACTTATCAAGGTTTTACAATAACTTAGTGATAAAAATTGAACCTTAATATATAATTTTAAAAACCTCTGAGAAGACAAGAAAGTATCACAGGAAGCCATGTACAGGTTCTTAGTCTTTGCAAAGGTATGCAACATAAATCACTTAACTAGACTCATGCACATAGTTATACACAATAGCAGGAGGTGGGCAGGTGAATGCAATCTTACTGTGCATGAAGAATGAAGAAATCCAGAAATGGTTGGCGATCTGCATATTCCACTGGTTCCTGTAAGAAAGAACACAACATAATATTACCCTTTTTTGGATATTACTATAGTTTTACTATAATAGTTTAATGTTTATAGTGATATGAATATAAAGTAAAATTGCAAAAATTGCACTGAATTAAACAAGAAGGTATGTCTACCAATTATAAAGATGTACAAATTAATAACTTGATTTGGCAGATCAAATCGCAAAGTCAGAACAATGAACATAAAATAATCTCAAGATTTTTAAAAAAATATTAATGTGCACTTGGAGCCCATGTCAATGATATGGCAAGAGAAAACATATTATATAACTTATTTAACTAAAGATGGGGTAGGATTATTGCTATATAATTCTTTCAAATACCTATCATTTAGGAAACATTGAGATAATAGATGACCATTCACATAGCATTCAATCAGTACTTAATTACAGGTATATAGCCATATTCTTCATATTCTTTAGTGTTTCATAAATAAAGTAGTGTACAGGGTGGTAATTACTTGTACACATCGCTTACCTATTCCCGTGAAGAGTATAATTCACACACAAAGCAAAATGCTCAACAGACTAATCTGAATGTCTGAGTACTCTCGTTGCGCCGTTTTTATGGATGTCAGCAGCAGTCAATTAGTTACCTATTTGAATGACTGGAACCAAAAGCAGTAAACAGTTCCATACAATAAACAAACACCAACATTCTTTAATAAGGTTGTCTGCAGCCACAGTTTACAAATCCCGTTTGAGAATATCTTGAAATTCAGTAAATGAACAACATAAGAGTAGAAATGTCTGTCTTAATGAAAACCATTATGATTCAAAAGTTGTTTTTAGGACAAAGAAACCCTTTCAAAGAAGAGTGTTCAGTTTTAGCATAAACAGGACAAAATATGAGTATCATATACTTTGCTATTAATAGGAAGATAGGTAGATATATATTATATAGATAGATGATAGAAAAAAAAAGATATGATATGTCATATGTAGATAGATGACAGATAGATAAATAGATAGATAGATAGATAAAAGTATGCATGCATACATGCATACATACATACATACATACATATATACATACATACATACATAAAGACAGATAAATGTTATACCTTTTTAAAAGTCTCCATAAGACTATTCGGCTTAAGCTGAGAGTCTTGGCCTTAGGGGTTGTGAGTCAGCCTCCCTCTCCTATCACAAGTATAATGAATACAAGAGCTGCAAATCAGATACAGATTTCAATCAACAGTGCTAAAGATTTGCTTCTCTGGATGCAAAGTGCATGCCCAGGATACATGAATATGTAAGCAAGCTACACATGAAAATAAAACAAAACTACAAATAAGTCTTCTTGTAAATAGAGAAAAATAATAAAAAGAACAAAAGTTATTTAGAAGAAGACAAAGATATTCAGATTCTATCCACATGAGAAAGAAAGGTGAAGAATCAGGTAATTAATATAAGCTGTGTCCTAATTCTAATAATATTCTAATACCATTCTAATTCTGATAACTTTTATGTTAATTACATATTTCTTACTTTAACCTGTTTCTAAAAATTATTCAAAATGTTCTTTTTAATATTATTTTAAAATATGTGTGTGAGTGTGCATGTGTGTGTGTGTTGTGTGTGTGTGTGTGTGTGTGTGTGTGTGTGTGGTATGGTGAGTAAGTGTATGTGTATGTGAATACAGGTATCAAGAAGACCAGAAGTATTCAATCTCCTTGGAAATGGAGTTAGCAGCAGTTGTGATTTGGTTGTTGGGAAAAGAAATCAAGTCTTCCACAAGAGCCTCTATGAAAGTTCTTAACTATGAAGCCATATTTCTAGACCCTCAAAATGTTTTGGATTACATAAAATAAGAAATTATTAATTAGCATAAATTATTAAGGTGATGTCATATTCAAATAATGAGTTTTGAGATTGTATCAAGATTGGAAAGTCAGTATATGTCATAATGATGGTGTTTATTCCAAAGTTTCTGACATGACAAGAAAAAAAAGAATAAACATAAAATGTTTTGGAAAAGAAAATAAAAGGTGTCATTAGGCATAACCGTTAAATACATTAAAGTATTAACGTAGACAGACTTGACTTGTAGGAAAGTGTAACACAGAATGCCAACACCTAAGCTTCATGGATGGAAAAAGGAGAAGTGTGGTCAGGAAAATGCCAAAGACTAAAAACAAAATGGAGTAGAAAGAGGCTGGTGGATATCACACAGGCATTTTCTGCTAGAATGTCTGAGGAATGGACCTGGGGAAACTATACAACAGCTACCAGACATGCAGGGACTGAGCAAAGATCTTCACATGTAACAGAAAGGGAAATGGCAAACTTTAGGACACAGAACAGGTGACAGACCAGGGTTCCACCAGAAAGCACTTGTGAGATTCATGCAGCATTTCTCTCCCAGGATGAGTCAGGCAAAAAGATAGCAGGACGCAGAGCTCAAGTGAGACTCACACAATCTTCATGTGCTTTCAGCAACATGTAGTTTTTACTTCTTTTGTACTTTTAAAAAGTAAAATATGAGGTTTCCATTCTTACCTCCAATCCCACTTGTTGCACACCCCCATTCCCTCTCAGAATCATGGCTTATTTTTGTTATTGTTTTACACACACACACACACACACACACACACACACACACACACCATATAAACAGGCAGGCAGACATTTCAATAGATATAAAAACTACCTGCTTAGTTCACTTAGTGTTACTTGTATGTATATATTCCCTGCACTGAATACTTGGTATTGCATAATCAATTAGGGGACTCATCTACAGGAAGACATTTTTCCAAGATGAACTCTCCAGTCTTAACACTCCTAAACTGCCTATAGTTCTTTGTATATGGGTGGGACCCCATGAGATTTCCCCCTTCTGGGTAAGCATGTTTGTGGCTGTTCTTGTTCAGGTCTTGTTTAGATAGCCGAATTATTAAGATATCATGGATAAAGCTTCCCTTTCATTTATCACATCAGATTCCATAGCCCTCTGGCTTCTAAGACTTCCCTCCTGCTCTTCCATGGTGTTCCCTGAGGCTCGTGGGCAGGAGTCGTCTTGTATATGCATTGACTGGCAATGCCTTCTCACCACCCTTGCTCTCTGCATTTTGACTAATGATTTTCTGTAATGGTCTCCATCTGTTGCTATGCTTATCTGTGGACATAAGGGTAAGTGTTAACACAGTTAAAGTTGTGTTGACTTAGGAAACTGGTAATACTGGGTTGTCCTCTAAGATCCACTACCCACCCAGCTCCAGAAAGATGACTAGGCTTCCATTACTGATTAAGATTTTTTTTCTATTGAGTTGCCCTTATGTCCAATCAGAAAGCTGTTGGTTACACCAAGACATAACTGCTACTCTTGCACACTTAGACTTGTTGTTACCATGTTAACCATTATTGTAGCTCATAGCTATCACAGCTGGGTATAAATATTACTCCCACTCCTTGGCAGCTTGTGTATCACCTCTTGTGAAGGCCAGTCCTTGGAAAATAAGCTTTGAGTCAGACCCCACTCAGGTTCTCCAGGTCTTATGTCCAAAGTTCATGGTGTCTTCAGTGACAGAGACTTACTTTCAACCTCTGAAAGGCAACCAATGGCAACAGAATAGCCTTGATTGCTTGGGGAATCTCTGATAAGCAACTCAAAGGGGGCTTTCACGTGCAAAGAATTTATCCCTTTGGAGGTTTTATTAGATAGCCGAAGGCTCTTGAGGGAAGCATTATCAGCCCAAGTGGGAAATGTTTATGTACATATATGTATACCCATAAACTTCTATGGAGAGAGGAATAGCAGGATACACATGATTTAAATAGGGAGGTGGTTAAAATTGGTTGTGAGGCCACTTTAACTAGAAACAGAAATGGGAGGTCAATATTTAAAAAAAGGAAAAAGGGAGGAAGATAAAATAGTACCAAGCATATCAGGAAAAGCCATAGGAAATAATGGTATTGTTTATTTCCCTAAAATTAATGGGAATTTTTTAAAAAAGAAAAAAAGAAGGCAAAGCAAATACAAAGGTACTGGCAGAAGTATGAAGCAAACCACCATTGCTGGGCATTCAGTCACTGTCTTTTATAAAAGGTGTGTGTGTGTGTCTGTGTGTGTGTGTGTGTGTGTGTGTGTGTGTGTGTGTGTGTGTTTGTGTGTGTGTGTGTATGAGTGTGTGTGCATGTGTGTGTGTAAGGGTAAGTATGTGTATGTGTGTGTTAGTGTGTGTGTGTGTGCATGTGTGTGAGTATGAGTGTGTGTGCATGTGTGTGTGTAAGGGTGTGTATGTGTATGTGTGTGAGTATGAGTATGAGTGTGTGTGCATGTGTATGTGTGTGTGTAAGGGTAAGTGTGTGTGTGTATGTGTGTGTGAGTGTGTGAGTGTATGAGTGTGTGTGTGAGTGTGTGTGTATGTGTGTATAAGTGTGAGTGTCTGTGTGTGTGAGTGTGTGCATGTATGAATTGTGTATGTGTGTAAGGGTGTGTGTGTGAGTGTATATGAGTGTGTGTGTGTGAGTGTATGTGTGAGTGTGTGTGTATGTGTGTGAGGGTGAGTGTCTGTGTGAATGTATGTGTGTGTGTAAGTGTGTGTGTGTTCTTATGAATATATACACATAAAGCCAGAGGCATTGGGTTGCCCAGGAGCTTGTGTTACGAACAGTCGTAAGCCATCTATGTACACTCTTAACCTCTGCGTCATCACCTCAGCGCCTAAATGTCCTTTTTCAAAAGACACCTACTGAGTTAGAGTTGTTGGCGCAGCCACCCCAGACCCTCATGAAACGCACACTTAGGAAAACTCAGAACAAGCATCACATACCGACTATACCTCTATTCTGCAGGGAAGAAATGTAGTATGGGAACCGCAACTGAAGTTGAACCTGGTCATGCCAGACAAAGGTTCCAGTCACACGCTGACCTTGGGGAGGCCTGGAAAGAACACTCTTCGTAGCCCAACTAAGGACCTGACTGGACAATAGTACGCCTGGTGTGACTGGCGACTGGCAGCCTAAGAATGCATGCTGAGAGTCCAGGCTGGCACCCGGAAGCAATGAGAAGCCACATTGTGATCTCTGCTCCCAGAAGCTCTCTCACTCCCCTGCCTCCCAATGCTCCTTCCCTAATCATGGCACCTGCTTGTCAGGCCGGCTCTCCTGCTCTAAGCCATGATGCCTGATCTTCTGTCCTCCGTTTGCCTCTCACAACCTCTACTCTTTTCTTTTCCTTTCTTCTTCATGTTCCTTTTGCTAGGTTTTCCCAAAGAATAAATGCTGGTCTGCTTTAGGGGATTGCCCTGCCTCAGCCTCCTGAAAGCTGAGATTGTTTTCAATTATTTAATTGGATCTCTTCCCTTCTCTTTAGTCCCCCTGTAACCAAAGCCTCCTCGTCACCCGCCCCATCTCTCGTGTAGCCGTTTCTAATCCTTCGTTGTTCCCTTTTTCTCTTTTATACCAATATTTATCACTAGTCTTTTTGTTGTTGGTTTTTTCCCCTTTTCCACTTACAACCACAACAGTTAACATCTTAGCTCTCTGTGTTATGGCCTTCATATCTCATTTTACTTTTTATATTTATCAAGTATATTTTAGTGGTTGGTTGAGAAGTTACAATGTGTGTTCATGTGGGTTGATGTAAAGGTGATACATGATCTCGTAATATTTACCGCAACATTTTCACACTTATCCAGTCTCAGCTTTAAGATTATTTAGTTATGAAATGAGTAATAAAGCCATAAAGTGTGTCTTACTTTGAAAATCCAAAGATTCGACTTCCTCTACTTACTAGCCTACATAAAACTACTATTATACCAAGTACTAAGTAATCAATTAGCTATGTAAAATGATTAATCAAGGATTGCTATACTTTGATGATTTCAGCATCATTTTGTTTGTTTAACACTATGAGAAAAACAGAATTACTTTAATATGTAGGGTGTACACATTTGGTTATTTTAGGATAGAAATCATTACGCCTTTCTCAACATGGTGAGAGAGTCATGATCTTGGTTAAATTTCAGTGGCAGAATCAAGGCTTGAGTTTTATTAACAAACTGTTTCTATTTTCCTTAACCCTTCAGTGTTCGTTTAGCATATTGATTATCAGGGAGTCATCATCTACATGATTCAGTAAAACCTTCCGTCTTCCCAACCATCTGGCATCAATTGGCGTAAGTCACAAGGTCAACTGAGTGGGCATGTGTGGATATTTCATTGTAAATTAGTCACCAATAGAAAAAAATAAATCACAGAGCATATCCAGTTTGCTAGTTAGGTTTTTTGTTTTTTGTGGGGAGGGGTATTTGTGTGTGTGTGTGTTCTCAACATGGCCCTGATGTGTGTGAGAAAGCAAACTGAACATACCATGGGAAGGAGTCAGGAAGCAGTATTCCTCCACCACGTTTTCTGGTTTTCTGCTTCGGTTCCTGCCTCCGGGCTTTTAACTGCATTCCTGACTTGATTGTCCCTGGTGGTGGGGTATAAAGTGAGGGTCTTACAGTGAAATGAACTCTTTCTTCCCAGAGTTGCTTTGGGTTGTGGTTTTTATTACAGCCACGGAAGGCCTAAGACACCCAGGGTACTGCAGGCTGGAAGTATCACTTTCATGAGTGAACACGGGACACAAAACTATGTTTTCAACACATGCTATTAAATCTGCAAGAGAGGGGGAGGGGGAGAGAAGAAAGAAACAGAAACAGAAAAGCCTTCTCCGTAATTTCAAACTCTGCTCAGATATCTCTCTACTGGTTCAGTTGCAGCATTAGGTGAGGACTAAACACTCCCTTCTCACTTCTGCTACCCTGATTGTTTGTTAACTTTTTTATTTTACTTTTTTATTAAATTATTTTATTTATTTACATTCTAAATGTTGCCCTCCTTCCAGGTCACCCCTCCCAGATTTCATCACCCCATCCCCTCTCTCCTTTGCCTCACTCACTCACCCACCTCCCCCCGCCCATCCCTTATTCCCCCACCCACCTACCCACCCTCACCTCAGTCCTGCACCATCCCCCTTCCTGTGGGCATCAAGTCTCTACAGGATTAGATACATCCTCCCCCACTGAGGCCAGACAAGACAGTCCTCTGCTATATATGTGCCAGCATACAGACCACCCCATGTATTATTCTCTTTAGTTGATGGGTTAGTCTCTGGGAGTGGTACAGGTTAATTGACACTGTTGGTCTTCCTATGGGGGGTTCCATCCACTTCAGCTTCTCCAATCCTTCCCTTTACTCTTCTGTGGGGGTCCCTGACCTAAGTCCAGTGGTTGCTGTAAGTATCTGCATCTGTCTCAGTCAGGGGCTAGTAGAGCCTCTCAGAGGACAGCTAATTCAGGCTCCTGTCTGCAAACACAACATGGCATCAGAAATCATGTCAGGGTTTGGTACCCACACATGGGATGGATCCTAAATTGAGCTAGTCGTTAGTTGGCCTTTCCTTTAATCTCTGCTCCATTTTTGTCCCGAATTTCTTTTAGACAGGAACAATTCTGGGGCAAAAAAAAAAAAAAAAAAAAAAAAAATTGAAGATACGTGGGTGACCCCATTCCTTCTACTGGGGGCCCTGTCTATCTACTGGAGGTGGTCTCTTCAAGTTTCATCTCCCCACTGTTGAATATTTTGGCTATGGTCACCCACATTGAGTCCTGGGAGCCTCTCACATCCCAGGCCTCTGGGACTTTCTAGAGGTTCCTCCTGCACCCCGCCACCCATAGTTGCCTGTTTCCATTCATTCTCCTGGCCCTCTGGGTATCCTTCATGTCTCCCCCATACCAGATCCTGCCCCCTTTTCTCCTTGTCTCTCCTCTCCCACTCAGGTCCCTTCCTCTGCCTCCTGTGGTTCTTTTCTGTAATGATTCACTGAGAAGATACTTTGTTACTCTTCATCAAAGGCTTGGTAGGTGTAAAAATCTAAGAATGCATGTATTTTCAGGTCTCCTGAGCTTGTAGTAAGTAGGCAGATTCTCATCTCCACCAATCTCAGTGGTACTGTGATCCAATACCTACACACACAGCCCTGAGGGAAAAAAAAATCTTCTCAGTGGCAATGTGCTTGCGAGGCTTCCACAAGTACAGTCATCTTACACCACAGTGAATCTAGATGAAATTTGAGTATATTAAAAATGTATTTCAAACGATGATCAAAACCATTTCATTTCATGATCACACTGAGGCTTCAAATGAGAGCCTTCTTCCTGTAGTCTTTCCAAACGGGACTTTGAATAAGCACAGAAGCGCTCTTGACAATGAAACCACTCTGCGGTGCTCTAAATAGCTGACAAACGAGGACACGGAGCACAGACCTGCATCCTGGGGACGCACCTTTTACAAATGCCGGGTTCCCAAAACACGGGGAACCCTTGGGGGACCTGTGATCGGCTGCATCGGATGAGATTCAAGTGTGTTCGGGTCTCAGCCGTTTTCTATCAGATGAAAGCAGGACCACCATGGGAGAACGGAACTCATTCTGCCTGACTGCCGTGTTAATCACGAGCTCCCTTGCTCTTGGTCAGCTTTTGCAGAGCCTGCTGCTCTTCAGCACTGCTGACCTGGTAGGTCTGATTATGAATGATCAATGTGCCTATTTGCAATAAAACTCTTTGCACAGATCTGGACCCTCAGCCCTTTCCACTCATGCAGATAATAACGGCAGTTCGAGGCACTTGGCCATAACTCCAAGCTTCATTAAACAAAGGGAATGTCACCAAAAGTCTCTTTAACTGCCTTTATGCTGCCACCAAAAAAAAAAAAAAAAAAAAAAAAAAAAAAAAAAAAAAAAAAAAAAAAAAAGGAAATTCTAAGAAAGAATTCATGGTGATGATAAAATAAGGATTTGTATATCCAAGTGCTGGTCTTTGTGCCTTTCTTGAATGTCTAGCATTTAAAATCCACCCTTCCCATGGTTGGCAGAGAGGAATGTGAAAAGGGAGGATGTGTCTGTGGGACTTTTCTTCAGATGTTTTCAATAGGGGTTCTCAGCTCAGCAGAGAATAGGAAGCTGCCCTCCCCCTCACTGCGGACATGAGCAGGGTCAGGTGGTGCCTTAGAGAACTGGAGGGTTGAAACAGGGCTTCTCTCCCAAACATCACAGCCTGACAGGCTGCTCTCCCCGTTTTGAGAGACCTGCAGATTCTGCAGCCATTTTGTACAGACACACGTTACGAAGTGCCTGGTGCTCTGAGGAACACAGGAGCTGAAGCATGCAAACACGGGCATCTCGTCTTAAGATACAGACTCCAATTCAGACTCTCACCCGACCTCCTGCTCACCTTGGCAGGACTCAGTTTACCTCCACTCCTTCGGATGTTTCCTTAAATGCGATAGCCCATCTGTCCACTCTATTTGGTATTCTTCTCCCTTAGTACCAAACGCCAGGGAAATATTTTCGTGGCTGATTGACTAACTCAAACCCCAAAAGGAAATGTGATCTCAAAGGGCAAGTTGATTTTAATATACAAGTTAGAGTCTCAGTTTCATTTCTATCAAGTGTGTTTCTATCTGGGTGATAATGAGTATTCGCGTTTCAACTCTCAAGCAAAGGAAAATCCAGTGGTAACTGTGTCCATGTGGCCATTGCTTTAATTTTTCATTTCTTATTTTCATTCCTGAACAATGAGTAAGCTTGGTTTTAGGACAAATGAATCTCAGAACAAGATGCCTTACTACAGAGGAAATATTAACCTTAGCCCTATGGAATGTCTTCTTGCTTTGAGCCCTCAAAAGATTACCTATAAGATACAGGTATAGATGGTCACACACAAAAAATATTGACAGATATATCATATTGTGTATATTCGCTAGTGTTTAAGAAAATGAACTACCAGTGTTTTCTGCCCACTCAGAAACTGATTAGCAAACGGGCCATAATAGGGCATAGCATAATCCACTTTAAAAACTACTTTTTCTCTGATCCCCTCTCAAATCCTGAAGCTGGGTACACTCATCTCATCCAAAGGCCTACTCACTCCCTCAAGTCACCCTGCTAAACAGATTCCTGAACATGGGAAGAGGCTTGTATTCTGCAATCAAGATGTCTCTGAAAGACAGTAAATTAGACAGGAAGAGGAGGGGGGGGGAAGAAAAGAGAAAGTTCACTCTTCTGTTTCCGTAGACAGTATGGTAAAGGACAGAGGGCTGCCAGTGTTGAAGTCACACAGGACCAAGAGTATCCCTGGAAACCTGTGAAAAACATGCCAAGGGAGGAATGACCAAAGGATGTGAACACGAGCGATCTGAAGAACAGGGGCCAGGGGACAGGGGAGGGGAAACCCAGCTGCAGCTACCTGGAAGAAATTAAGTCCACAGATGAGAAGCGTGGCTCTAGACAATCTGCCTGAAGTTCAAGAACCAGACTGGGGGAGGCTGTTGTAGGGAAGTATGGTTTTATTTTTTTCTCAACAGGTGAGCCTTCTGATCACCAAAGACAGCAGAGCTATGGTGGGTTCGGATGTCACGTGTTCCCCCTGGTTGGAAAGATACTTTAGCAGAAGACACAACTAAGACTGGTGACAGATGCTTGTCCTTTAACGCTAAATCTATGTCAAGCCCTAAGAATCCTGTAACGAGTTAGGAACTAAGAAATTTTGTGAAGCAAATAAACGTGTAGCCAGCATTGATTTGCTTGCCAGCTGACACACTCAGTGCTGGCTAGAACCCTGTTGGATATTTTTATCATGGAATTTGGTTCTTTTCTGATGGGGACAATAATAAGAACTTTAATTTTGCTTAAAGAAACACTTAAAAATCTAGAAATGGTGCTATGCTATAATACAAAGTTACTGTATTTATGGAAATTCCCTGTGGCAAAAAGATGTGCAGGTTTCATTATGGAGTCGCTCACATACTTAGAATAAGTTAGGTCTCTCATTTAAGGGGACAAGGAATCTAGTGTTCCGACTTAAAGCTTAGGGATAAAGTATAATTGCCGTGTTAATAATATATTCTTCTTCGCCCTCCCACACATTCCAGCTGAAAACGGGGCTATTGCAAGCTCCCTGGGGTACCTTGGGGATGTGTGCTCTTGTCCAGCTGTGTAGTAGTCAGTGGATCCTGAGTCAGTCAGCCCATTCAGCTGCACTGCCCACCGGCTAGAATCTGTGTCACTGACACTGAGGTTCCCTTGCTTTCCCTCTAGTTTTAATCTGGACAGTCCAGGCTTCTGCTCTGTGCTTCTTTAAACTCTGAGTCCTATCTTTGGCCTCCCAGGATTGGAACTTATCTCAATGTATTTATACCATGATATAAACTTGTTCAGACATGGTATATAGAAACCTTTGTGTCTTTGTCTCTTTTCCCGTTCTAGGCACTTGACAAAATGTCTTCATATGTTAGTTGCTTAATCAGTTGGTTGCAAATTTTAATTAGCTCTTTTTCTACCTATATATTTCCCATAAAAGTAAAACACTATCAAAAATGATGGAATTTGTAAAATAGCATGCACAAATTTTTTTTCATCCACTTCCATGGTGAGGAATCAATCAAGTGAATGATCAGCACTCATTAAGATACTTGAAATACAGGCCACCTGTCATTTAAAACCAACCACCTTAGATGTCTGGAATGAAAGACTAGATAAGGAAAGATTCACTCAACAGGTAAAAGTTTTGAGCAACCTCATGCTCTCTTACACAGACACTGTGAGCCTACTTCATGGGCAATACAGGAGATGGACAGACAGGCAAGGTCTTCCTGTGTGAGAGAATTTAATCAAATGGCAAGGAAGCACTGTGGAACACCAAATTATTCCACTTGCTTTCATCCAATAAAGGAATTTCTACTCTATTCTCCAGACAGCAAAGCAAATAAAATAAAATAAAATAAAATAAAATAAAGAATTCCAGTCTCTCCCTCACGGAAGAGAGTAACTGATACATGTAGGTAAATGCAGCTCAACACTGCTGAGTTTCCCATCTTCAGAGACCACTTGACTGTGGGATGTAAACCTTCTTCCATGTCCAAGAATATTCAGCAGGGAGAGCATAATTCCTGCAATATAGGAGATAGTTCTAGAAAGACTCATTATTATCTTATAACATTCATTTCCTATGACTGGCGATATTATTCTCTAACACATTATATATGAAACATAGACACTTTCAAGTGTCATCTTTTGTTGGTCTTCAAATGTTTTCACATTAAATCCTTTTCAGCAGTTCCATAAGTTGGGTAGGACAAATAGTTTTGCCTCTACTTTGATGATGAGAAAGTGTGTCTGGCATCTGCGGGTTACTCCTACAAGAGTGAAAGTCTGATCCTGACAAACAAATATTTGTTTTTCTATTTCTATACAATATTTACACACTTACCATAGTCTTATTACACCGATATTCCTATAAGGACAGGATTAACTATAAGTGGATAAATAAACCTACATGATTTGTTCTTTTTTTCTCCTTGTTTTTTTTTTTTTTTTTGGTTGTCAAGAAATCATTAGGATGTGTGATTAGTTGAATATTAATCCAAGATCTAAATGACAGCAATAAAAAGGTTCTGTGTTAAATAGATGAATGGATGATAGATACGTATGCCATAGACATAAAGACAGAATAGGATGTGACTCTTGATAATACACAATTCTCTGGACTATATGCTGATGCATAATGTGGTAGAAACACATATATTATATCAGGGGGTCAAACAGTGGGGCAATTCACAGAGTCATGTTTTGAAATTATTCTACAAATGTTGTACTAGAAACCCATTATAAGTTTCTTTATGTTGTTAATAATTGGAACTAATGAAGCATGAAAGGCCCATTGTAAGAATTTTTCAAAGGAAGTCACCTTAGAATCAATGAAAACCAACAAAGAATCCAATGTTTTAATACTCCAAAGACCTTCAATGAAACACCCATCCCTACACATTTTTATTAGACCAGTGACATCCAGATGGAGTGGAGGGCAGAGGGGAAATGCATAGTGTCATGCACACATATTCTGAGTAGTAAAAGAAAGCATTGAAGCAAGACATTAAGTAGATACATTTCTAACCTTGACACAAGTTGCTGATAAAATGGCCCTCAGGATAAACAGCACAATTGGCCTGATTTTGACCTTAGTGTTAGGGGCTTTTAGCAATGGGGTACTTGGAGTTCTGTCATGCAAATTAGTTCTTCTACAAGAAAGGAACACATTGTGCAAGTAACAGACAAAGGAGACACATTGAGGCTAAATGAGTTGAGAATCTCTTTCAGAGGTGGTGGGCTTTAGAAGGAGTTAGCCGAGTGAAGAGAAACTACCTTAGGAAAGATAACATGTAAGTCCAAAATACTTTGGCACTTTAATAGGATAAGCTGCTTAGGGGGAAAACACAGTCTGCACCCCAACACCTACTGGACCTAATGGGCTCTGAAATGTTGTTTCAGAATTAATCAAGTCATTTAAAATCATAGCCACAGTCTCCATTCACTACTCCTGTGCATAAATGTGCTGATCCCGATACTAATCCATGTCGGGTGACTTGAGCAATAGATCACCATAATTGCCATTTTAGGGCTGCAAATTGGAGCTAAAATAACCAGATGCAAAAGAGATGGCCATATCATACCCTCAAGATGGATCTTCAAAGTTCAAGGAGAGTTCAAGCATGGGAGAGGCAATAGAAAGGGGTCAAGTGTAAGGGGGTGTTCATGTTCAAGAGGAATTAACTTCACAAATATATTGTTTCTGAAGTGGTAATTGTCCCATCTTACAGTTATTCATACCTCATTTACTCGTTGCATTCTTCTCATGCATTTAATGAAATGAATTTGATTTTGACAAAATATTCTATTTCAAAATCGCCATTAATTTTCAGGATTTTTTTTATTCTCCTCTAAATTATCTGTTCAAAGAGATTGAAAGTGATGGAGGAAGTCTACTATTTCCATAGGTAATCCTTGGCAAGAATCAATGCTAGCTTGAGATCATTCTTTCATTACTCAGTAAATTAAGTCATTGATGTTTTTGAAAATGGGGCCTGCTTATACCCAATTCTGAAATGTAAAAGCTAAGATCTGTCCCATGTGACCATGTGAATAATATTAAAGCAGTTTATCTGTTCTTTTTCTCACTGAGAATGCCCCTGACAAAGGCCTACTGAATGGCTACTTGTTTGTCCATGTAAAACAAGGACAGATTGGGAAACCTGGGAGCAGGACAGCAGCCTTAAGATTCAATTGACTAAAAAAAAAAAGAAGAAGATTGAAGAAGATTATCACTTGTTTTTTTGATTGAGTCTTTATCCCATTAACACACACGTAAAGTAATTTCCTAAAGAATAAAAGTCAAATTTCTACTTTTATTTCAAATCCACACTTATTAGGATAGTGATCAACGTTACCCACCATCTGGGTCAGCCACTTGATCAGTATTCCTTTCTTCACAAGCCAACTCCTGAAACAGTAAGTGGCTCATGATGTCCCAAGAAGCAAAGCTGCTTTACACCCTGGAGTCACTCAAGGGTTTGCTTTGTCTCTGACAGACCTCTCTGCCTTCTCTAACAAGCACACTTACTCTCATTCTTTAATACCCAGCTGAAATATCACTACTTTTCTCTTACTCATCATCCCACCTACAGAACTTTTTCCATTTTATGCTCTCCAATACTGCAAAAATAGATACTCCAATAGTAGGCCTTATTACAATATATTACCCACATTTTCTTGATGTCTGTCAACTTCAATTACTTTTAAATTTTCTGAAATACCATATTAAATATAGGTTAAAGCAATTTATAAACAAATATTATTAAATCATAATATGTCACAAAATATCAAATGTAAAAATGACTAATAGAGACACAATAAAATATTTAAAGAGGAAACAGTTGAAAAAATAATTCTTAAATTTTCTCAAGATAGATGAAAATTGTAAGTTTCAATTCTGAATTCAAAAATCAGTATAGAATTAATAAAATCATACCAAGGCACATAATATTCTAGTGGCTCAAACTGTTGTTGTAAAGAATTAAAACTATGGCCAGTGTAGGAGGAAACCATTACGTACCACAGAGCAACAAAGATCAGAATGAACTTCAGTGTCAAAATCCATGCACTCAAGCAACAAAAGCAGAGAAACATTAAAGTAATATAAAAGAAAAACCAGGGTTAAATGATAAAATTAATCTAGAAAAAAATAAAAAAATAAAAGCAAAAAATGATAGTAACACTGGACATGGTGGTACGCTCCTATAATCCCTGCGCCAGAAGCTAAATAATGGATTTTATAATAACAAAGCAAGGCTGAGAAGAGACACACCTACAATTACATCTGTGAGTTTCATCACTCTACACCAATAAAGAGAATAAACAGGTAGAAAATATTAAGAGTGTAAAAGACATCCAAACAACTTGACGCGTTTCATGTTATATAACAGAAGCCCAGTAAGCAAGCTTGAATAAACTAGCAAGTGATGACCATAGGGTAACTGAACTGAAAAATCAATGTTTAAAATCTGGCAATTTGAAACTCTAGATAAACTCAGCAGACCACACACAAACAAGAAAATATGAAAGCAATAGGTCATTTGATGAAGAGGATTTCAGTCTGAAAGGAAGAACATTAATGAGGGGGATGGGGTAGAAAATGACTACAATTCAATTTATAAATGTAGGAAACAGTCAAAATTTTTAAAAAACTGTTCACTAAAAATATGAAAATGGGAAAATATTTGGAAATTAAACAAAAATTTGCCTACATGAATATTTGAAGTAAATACAAAATTAAAAGAAGAAATCATAAAATATTTTGACTAAATGAAACTGAGAACAAAACATAATAATTTTATAGGATACATCTAAGTCAGGGCTTAAGGTAAATTTGTTGGTTAAAATTCCTATATTGAAAGAGAAAAGTCCGTCTTACATAAACTTTCTAAAGGAAAGAAATAATATTTATGAGGTCTCAGTTTTGAACACACATAAAAGCGTGGCATGGTAACACAAACCTGCAGGCTCACTGCCATCTGGTCTACCCAAAAAAAAAATGAGCTTCAGATGGGGTAAAAGATCCTACCTCAATAAAATAAGTGATGAGCAGTTTAGAAAATATGAAAGATGCCCTAATGTCATCCTCTGGACACTACATGTACCTGACAGGGCAAACATATATGCACACACATGCACACACACACACACACACACACACACACCTTTTATACAAAAAAAATTAACTTCAATACATTCATGATATTTTTGCCTCATGAGAAAATTTGAAAAAGAGCTTTTCTGAGGACACATAGCACCAAAAGAGCAGAAAAAGATGCAATTTTAGGTTCCCAAAGGTTTCATTTCTAAGAGTACTTTATGAGTACATCCCTTCAGTCTTTTGAGAAACTACCTAATCATGTCAGTTCCAGAACACACAAAAAGAAAATTGTAATTTAAGTTTTTAAAAACAAAACAACAGGAAAAGAAGTTAAACTTTGTACAGACAGCATGTTTTAATAACAGCAAATTCAGCTCTGTGCTGCTAAGATGTTAAAGTGTAGACGTTTGGTTCTCAGTATGTTAGTAATGTTTCATGCTCTCACCAAGCCAAACCTGCAGAAAGTCTGCATTCTACTTACTGGCTAAGAAGGCTTCACATAAAGAAAACTTCTCACTAACGCTTGTTAAACTAAGAAGTAACATTTTGTTAATAAGTTGAAGCAGTTGAGATCAAATCAGTACAAAACAATGATGTGCAAACTTTCAGGTCCTAATTGTTGTGTAATTGATCAAATCTGTGGAACAAATATTAACTACCACTGTGAGACAAAATAAACAGGAATAGGAATGGTAGAAGGAAACATATTCTTTCTGAAAAAAAAAAACCACACATATTAAAGTAACCCCCAGTCAAGCACGGTGGCACATATTTTCAATCCCAGACTCAGGAAGCAGAAGTAAGTGGATCACTGTGTTAGAAGCCGCTAAGGTCTATGATTGCCAGTCTAGCCAGAGAGCAAGTGAGAACTCGCCTTACAAAACAACCTCCAAAAGACAGTATAAAATTAGGTAAGATAGTCACTTAGTCACTTATATATATATATATATATATACATGTATATGTATATGTGTATGTGTGTAGATGTAGATGTGTATATATATATATATATACATATATATATATATATATATATATATATATATATATATATATATATAATGTATGTACACACACCAGCAGAGATGACTCAGAAGATAAGAGTACTGGCTAGTCTTCCAAAAGACCCAGATTGAATTCCTAGTACCCATATCGTGGTTCACAACTATATGTTCCAGGGATTCTGACAATCTCTTTTGGGCTCTGTGGGCACTGTACACATGTAGTGTACACTTAAGTATCCCGGCAATACAGCCATACACATAAAATAAAAAACAAATGAATATTATATGTATTTATATGTATTTACACACACTAAAGTACTCTCCAACATAAAATTAAAACACTTAAAACTATTTGTACTCACATGAATTTTTAAACATTGCAAAGATGGGCTGGAGAGATGGCTCAGTGGTTAAGAGCACTGACTGCTCTTCCAGAGGTCCTGAGTTCAATTTCCAGCAACCACATGGTGGCTCAAAACCATCTGTGATGAGATCTGATGCCCTCTTCTGGGTGTCTGGAGGCAATGGCAGAGTACTCGTGTATACATAAAATAAATAAATAATTTTTTAAAAAAGATTCTATTTTAAAAAATTGCAAAGATAGTCAAATCAAATAATTTAATCACAAAATAATTACAGGAGACAATGAAAACACTAGCTGAATTTAGTCAATTCACAGTTTATGCATACTGTGACGTATCATGTTACATATGAAACATGTATGTTTTCTTATTGTCAAATAAAATTACTGAGTTTTAAATATCCACTAAACATATTAGAGCCTAGAAATAACATTAACAAGGTCTTGTGGACCCTTCTACTTAATGTTGAAAACTTTGCCAAGGGGAGAATACCATTTGCTATGTATATGTGACTGCAAGGTAGACTTTAACATTGTTTAAATCTTTCCTTGTGCAACAATAAACAAAGTCTGACTTTAAGATAATCTCTATGTGGCACTTTATTTTTACTTTTGATTGTACTGAGATCTTTGGAAGAACTTTAAGAAAAATCACAGTGTTGTTAAGATAACATAAGCCTGTAGCACAAATGGAATAGAATTATGAGTTGGAAACCGGTCCTTGTCTCAAAACAAACAACTAAAAAGTTATTATAATACAATAAACTTCCTTTAAAAACTATAGTGAGGATGTGTAGTGACAGAAACAGTCATTAAAATTCTGTGTTTTGATGAAGCTATAGTTAAATGAAACAGTGTAAGTTAGAGTTAGATGAAAATATATAATTAATTAATAGACTTACGTACAAATCAGAAGTTTGCAAACCCCTAGAAAGAACAACATTATCAACTAACCAGACCCCTCCAGAGCTCCCAGGGACTAAACCACCAACCAAATAGTACACATGGAGAAACCCATGCTTCAGCTGCATATGTAGCAGAGAATGGCCTGATCTGGCATCAATAGGAGGAGAAACCCTTGGTCCTGTAAAGGCTTGATTCCCCAGTGTAGGGGAATGCCAGGTTGGGGAGTTGGGAGGGAGTGGGTAGGGGGCACCCTCATAGAAGCAGGGGAAGGAGGGATGGGATGGGGGTTTTCAGAGGGAAAACCAGGAAAGGGGATAACATTTGAAATGTAAATTTTTTAAAAAGCCAATAAAAGAAAAAAAAGAAGAAGAAAAAGTATGTTGGGTATATAATCAAGAAATATTTCAGGTTTGTTTACTGACTTAGAATAAGTATAAGCTGTTAGTCTCAGAGGCATTGAAGAAATAAGTACAGTAATATGCAGCCTAACACTAGAAGAAATCACAGGATGAATTCTCTGATCTCTTGTTGGAAAAGATAGCTTTAACAAAGTAAAAGCTTAAAATTCCTCATGTTAAACGTTATCTAAACCATAGTAAAAAAATTCATAAGTCAACTTAAGAAATGTTTTAGCATATTTGGTAAATGAAAGTATAGTCTATTTCTTAGTTCTTATAAATTAATAAAACACACTATTACGAACATAAAAAAATATTCCAGCTATACCCATAGAAACACAAATGGCTTTTTAAAAACATGTGTTCAAATCTATTTTGAGTGAAATTATTAAAGCATTAAAAATTATAGCATTTTTCATTTCTGGTACTGAATATTTGTCTCTATTATAAGAGCAAATCAATTCTTAAATGAGACCAGCAATGGTCAGAGTACATGAAAGATAAACAATTATTGTACTCTTCCCATGTGAACAAAACTTGATGTGGAGTTTCAGGATTGCAGCCTACTCAAAACTCTGCCCATTGCAGCTTCATGTTGTTCTTTATTATTGTAATATGATGTGAATAAATGCAGAAAACCTAGATCTTCAACAGGACTGTTAGCACACACAAAGATGGTAAAAGACAAAACACTGGCATATGCCTTGGGGAGAAAGATGCCTAGAAGTTTACCAATTTTTTTCTGAGGTTTTTTTTTTGTTTGTTTGTTTGTTTTCTTTTGTTTTTTTTTTCTCGGCCCAAAGTTTGAAAACTATTTTTTTCCTCTTGCCTTTCCAACACTTCATTAAAAAAAAATTTAGAATGAGTAATCATATTTACAATCAGAAATTACTTTTTGTGCTTGCAGACAAGAGCCTAGCATGTCCTCTGAGAGGCTCTACCAGAAGCTGATTGAGACAGATGCAGATACTTACAGCCAACCATTGAACTGAGGTCAGGAACCCCTGTGGAAGAGTTAGAGAAAAGACTGAAGGTGTTGAAGGGGATTGAAACCCCATAGGAAAACCAACATTGTCAGCTAACCTGGACCAATGGGAGCTCCCAGAGACTAAGCCACTAACCAAAGAGTGGGCTGGTCCGTGGCCCCTGGCATGTGGCACATGTATAGCAGAGGGGAGGCTCTGATGTGCTCTCAGCCATCCTTGGTCCTCTGCAGTTCTTGTCTGACTTCAATAGGACAGGATGAGCCTAATCCTGAGGAGACTTGATGCCCCAGGGAAGGCTGGGGAAGGTGTGGTAGGGGGTAATAGGTGGGGGAGCAGCTTCTCAGGGGAAAAGGAGAGGGGAAGGGAGTGAAGAACTTTGGGAGGGGGGACCAAAAAGGGAGGTCAACATTTGGAATGTAAATAAATAAAATAATTTAATAAAACATTTAAAAGATTATAAATTTATTTTTTCCCTTCAATTTTTTTACCGGATATTTTTATTTACAAATCAAATGTTACCCAGTTGTCCAGTTTCCCTTCCAGAAACCCCTTATCTCATTCCCTCTCCCCCTGCTTCTATGAGGGTGCTCCCCCACTCAGGTCCTCCTGCCTCTCTGTCCTGAAATTCCCCTACACTGGGGCATTGAGCCCAACAAGGCCATCCTCTACTACATACGCAGCTGGAGTCATGGGTCTATCCATGTGTACTCTTTGGATAGTGATTTAGTTCCTAGGAGCTCTGGTTGGTTGGTATTGTTGTCTTATGGGGTTGTAAACCCCTTTATCTCCTTCAGTCCTTTCTCTAACTCCTCCACTGGGGACCCTGTTCTCAGTTCAATGGTTGGCTGCAAGCGTCTGCCTCTGTATTTTTCAGGCTCTGGCACAGCCTCTGAAGAGACAGCTGCATCAGGCTCCTGTCAGCATGCACTTCTTGGCATCAGCAATACTGTCTGGATTTGGTGGCTGTATATGGGCTGGATCCCCAGGTGGGGCAGTCTCTGGATGGTCTTCAGTCTCTGTTATCCAAGCATCCTAGCCTGGCCCTGCTAATCCAAGGGTGGCTCCTACTTCTACCTCCTGTGAGCTGGGGGTATAGGTAGCAGGACACCAACACATTTCCTTTCTGTATAATTGTTGGCTAGCAATCTCTCTCTACTGGGCTACAGAGCTCCGTGTGGTCCTGTACTTGAAGGAAGGCTGATAGGAAGAAACTAACAGAAAAAGACACATAGATACCAATACAGGAAACAAAGAAGTATTAAAAGTTGGGGTAACAAAGGCACCCATTTTTACAATTAGGGTATGTGTATATGTATGTGTACATGCATGTGAATACATGTGTGCATAAATGCATGTGGCCAACACTTGAAGGGTGGGATCAAAGGGCAACTTGGATGTAATCAGTGCTCTTACCATGTGCACTCAAGGGTCTCCTGTCACTGGACTCAGTGGGAAGCACTCCCACAGGCTGCGCCATCTTATCCACCAAAGGTATTTTCAAACCCTGTTCTCGCTCCAGCCCCATAAGCACAGAAAGGGAAGACATTATTTTACCTTGCCTTCTTGTGCCAGCTCCAGCCATTTGCTGTCTCACAACCATTTACTGCTATTTTCAAACTGTTATTCTGGCCACACTTCTCAAAGCTCTATGCAATCTACTATATTCTATTATACAGGTATCATGTTAAAATAATATATTTAGTAACTGGGGGAAATTCACACAGTGTGTTTTGGACGCATTGACCCTGGTCCAATTCATTGTTACATTAGAGGAAGAGACAACCAGTGATTGGAAATCTGACCTCTGAGGGGCCAAATTGTACTTCACCTCTAACTACCTATAGAATGTGTAACAAGCCAGCCAAGTAACATGTGTCTGCCTAATCAAGTATAATGTATATATACAGTAAATCTTCGAAGCACCTAGGTAGAGATCCATAGAATGCTGGTATGAAAGGAAATATATATACCAAAGATTCTGTTATTCAGAGCATGCAGTCAATTTACTTTTGGATTCACTTGTGTTATTAGCATGGCAACAGAATTTGTGGCCCTGCTCTTTGACAGTCGTTTGAACTAACTGACTCATTTGTCCTGGCAAAAAGTTCCTAAGCTTGTATTTTGATTGTCAGCTTGACTCAATCTAGAATCATCAGAGAAGAAAGTTTCAAAACAGGACTGTCCAGATTAGATCAACCTGAGCTTGTTTCTTTGAGGAATTATCTTGATCAGTGTGCAGACCCATCAGCTCTGCGTGATACCACAGCAGGGTTGTGGGACAGTAGATTGTGTAGGAGCCAAGCAGTGCTGAGAACTGGCGTGAACACTTCATTTCTCTCTGCAGACCTGTGGATGTGACCACCTCTCTGCTTCTGCTGCCCTGGCTTCTCTGCTGCCATGCATTGCAATGGATTTGTGAGCCAAATAAGACCTTACATTTATTATTTTTTTCCAGAATACTTTGCCACAGCAAGAGGAAAAGAAAATAGAACAGCATTCACTGAGAGAAGACATTTTTGATAATTAATTGAAAGAGTTTCCAAGACTTTCAGTTTTCATGAAAGTCAATCAATCTTATTCTTGCAACTTATGTCAACATGTTAAACATCAACAGAAAATTATGACTAAATCAGAGGTTACTCCAATGGAAGACTTTTATGGTGAATCCTCTTTTATTTTTCTTCAAAATACAGCTCCCAGGACTCCTACGACTAAATGGGAACTAGAGACAGGGGAAGCCCTGGAAGCTTGTGGGCCAGCAGCAAACAGGAGGAAAGATGGGGGGCCACATCGGGAGTTGACCTCTGACCTCCTGACATGGGCACGTGCATATTCATACTCACACACTTGAACATTTACATACATACACAGCATATGCATGCACAAATATTTTTTAAATATAAAAACATTATATTAAGCTGTTGAGATTAGTGAATAGGTTTCAAGTGCTGTCACTGTTACTAAGTCAAACAGCTTAAAACAAGAAGACTCTCAACATGACCTGAACGTGACATGACATGAACTCCATTGCTACATGTATGTTCTTTTCACACTTAATCCATTATGCATGTTAAGGTCTATGTTTCCTGTAAAACTATGTTTGGGCTGAAATAAGCCTTATATATATGCACATTTCAAAACATCATCAAAGCACATTTCAAATCCCCCAGGGTGGTGTTGAAAGAGAGAGGAGGGGTTGAGAATAACTAGAACTTGTTATATACATACATGGAATTGTCAAAACTGTTCAAATGAACTACTTTTAAAAAGGAAAGACAATCCAAAAGTAAATAGATAGGTAGATAGATAGATAGATAGATAGATAGATAGATAGATAATAACTAGGTGATAGATAATAGATTAGATAGATAGATAATAGATAATAGATAGAGGATAGATAATAGATAGATAATAGATTAGATAGATGATAGATAATAGATAGATAGATCAGACAGATATAGCTTTAGATAGATTTAAATAATTTTAATTTAAATTTAAATAGTTCAGGCAAATTATCTACTTTTCTTCTCCTAAATTATCCAAATTCTACATCAAACATTATTTACTTCGTAGATGACCATTCAAATTGCAAACAGTTTGAACCAAACTATTAACAAATATCTTACAATTATAAACACACACACACATTAATGCATTAAACTCTTCCACATTCCTGCCTACCCCCACCAGAACAGTTTCCCTGAAGCAGTAAAAAAGCAGTTACACAGGGATTGAGAGTGCTTTAAAAAGAATGTATTTGGAAAGGACTAAACACAGAATGCCAATAAGTAAAGTGTAGTGAAGGGACAGCTTTGGTTCCTCACTGCTTTTCCTGAAACTCCTAGTTAGAACGAGTCCTTCTTATTTATGAGGTGATGACGTAAGTGTAATTTCTCTGTGATGCTATAGAAATAAAAGGCTATCGTTTAGTCATTCTGTGTATTCCTGTTATTTTGTGCTTTTCACATCATAGATGTTCTGGATTTAGTAAAGCCACTGTCAGAGCCCACGGGAGAAGTCTGCGTGAGGGCAGCATCCAGGGCAGAAGGGGACGTGACATTCGCCAGCACTAACGTGTTTTATTTGCAAATGGTAATTTCTCCTTTTAAATATCAGCAAATATGCTTCTCTTGCCCGCTCCCTCTCTCTCTCTCTCTCTCTCCCTCTCTCTCTCTCAGGATAACAGGCAGATAAGCGTTATCAGTTATCAGTAAAGGTCATCCTCAATTTCAGCACAGAAATGACCTGTCTCCGCTATGTAATAAACATTTATCCATGCTTTTATTAGCTATATTGAAGCTGACAGTTCGGTTAAACCATTTTCTTTCATTTTGCTAGGTCATGATGGTTAATGCTGCTTAAAAAAAAAAAAAAAAGAAGAAGAAGAAGAAGAAGAAAGAAAGAAAAAAAAATCTCATCACTGCTTTTGATCTCTGTGCCCTGCAGTAAGCCCGGCTGAAGTGGCCCTACTCAAGTTCCAGCCCATTGGAATCTTCCCTGAGACTCTTTTGTTTGTTTGCTTGTTTGAGTTGTTCCTACTTCAAAACAACATATAAACAGAATATAAAGATGTGTGGGCAGTCAAGGCATGGGGTCAACTCTGAATCCTGCACAGTAAAGAAAACAAAGCATTGTGCATACATGCAAGGTACGGGTGATCTTAAAGTGTCCATTTTATCGGCATATTCTCCCCCAGAGTATTCTTAAAGACAACCTCACATCTGGGCACGCCCTGTTCTCTTCAAGCTGCAGTCGTACAAGAAAAAGGGAAGCCGTGAAGAATTCACCTGCAGGCGCTCCATCTCCGGTCAGCCGAAGAAGCTCAGACTGAAGAGCACTGGCCTGACTCTCCGGCCCTGTCCTCCACCCACATCCTCTACCCTCCTCTCTCACTCAAATCAAGTTTTCGAGAAGTAAAACGGAACAGATCGTTTGAGGATCTTCTAAAACTTGCCAAGGATTAGTTGTTAATATCAAGAAGACACAGTACCAATCAATTATGAAGCAATGTACCTGAATAGTCTTAGAACATGCAGGGATACTTTTATATTTTTCTTTATTCTTTTCTCTTTTTAATGACTTGAGACTTTTTTTTTTTTTACAACTTTATTTAAAGAAGGGAGATACATGTACAGATTTTAAAAAGCATTTTGGCAATTCTTTTAGCAGTGTGATAGTATGCATTGAAATCCCAGTAGTTACTGTAAGCATAAAGTACATGTAAAACAGAACATAACATAAAAACAGTCAGGTTTTTTTGGTGTGTATAGATTAAACATAATGATCTTTGAATACTAAAAATTGCCACAAGGCTATATTCCTAACTCTTGGATTATTATTAATGATTTAAGGTCTAGGTGTACCACACTCTGAGAGAGTGCTATACACTCATTTTTATTTCCTAAGAACGACTGAGGCTTTCACTATTTGGCCTTTGTTATTCTTGAGCTTCATATGGCCTGTGAGTTGTTTCTGGGGTACTCAGAGCTTTCTGGGGTTAGTGTCTAATTATCAGTGACTGCATATTATGTGTGGTCTTTTGTGACCGGGTTACCTCACTCAGGATGACATTCTCTAGATGTGTCCATTTTCCTATCACTTTATGTCCGGATCACAGCCCCACTTCGCCCTCTCTTCCTAGCACCCCTCCCCCCCCACCGCCTCCATGTTTTCTTCTGGTTGAACAACTATTTATTAAATCCCTGTTCTCTGCACAGCACTGTAGGACACAGAGGAACTCATGTAACTTCTCATGTAATTCAGAAGCAAGGAGGTGTGAGCAGAAACCAAAACTGCTCCCATGCCATTGAAGCACTCAGGATAAGGCCCTTCCCAGACAGGGGTAACCTAATGATATATGAGGTTCAATATCTTGGAGAGCTGGCAGTCAAACTGGTGAGGCAGCGAGAGTGAGTCTGAGAGAAGAAAAAAAACAGAAGGAACCAGGGGCAGGCATGTGACACGGTTTTGTGTATTTGAAAATCCAGACATCTTTAAAAAGTTTTGTTGTTCTTTTGTTTTTACTTTCGCTTTATGTGTGCTCACTGACCCACTCCCAGTCACCCCCTCCCACAATCCTCCTCCCCTTCTCCTCTGAGCAGGTGGGAGTCCCCTGTGTATCGTCCCTACACCATAGCACACCAAGTCTCTGCAAAGCTAGGTGCTTCCTCTCCCTCTGAGGCCAGACAAGACAGCCCAGAGAAAAGAAAGTACCCCACATACAGGCAACAGCTTTTGGGATGGCCCTTGCTCCAGATGTTTAGAACCCACATGAAGAACAAGATGAGTATCTGCTTCATTTGTGCAGGGAGGCCTCGGTCCATCCCTGTGTGCTCTGAAACCCCCAAGGGTCCAGGGTAGTTAACTCTGTTGATCTTCCTGTACAGTTTCTATCCCCTTCAGGGCCCACAATCCTTCCCCCTGTCCTTCCATAAGAATCCCCAACCTCCATCTACTATTTAGCTGTGGGTGTTTGCATTTGTCTGAGTCAGCAGCTGGGTGGAGCCTCTCTGAGTTCAGCCATGCTGGACTCCTGTCTGCAGGTATACCAGAGGATCATTAGTAGTGTCAGGGATTGGTGCTTGCCCATGGGATGGGTCTTGAGCTTTAGATGCACAACAATCACAAGCCTGGGGAACAAGAAATGGAAGAGATAAAGCAATCTATAAAATCAGAAAGCCATGGAGGTCAACGTTAGGCTTCAAACCCAGGGCAAATGGCTGAAGTGCCTCCCTAATGTGTCAGAGCAGAAGTGGCAGCCAGGTTTTCCCAGGTCCACAAGTCCCTACCTGTTACAGGGTATGGGGGTCATGGCCTGCTCCCTACCCTAAACTTCTGTAGCCCAGCTGCTCTTCCTGCCTTTCCTATATAATCCAAACATTTGGTTATCTCTCTCTCTTTTGAGTCCCCTCTCTCCTCTCCTCATTTGTCACTGACTCTATGCTTTCCACAACAAACCTTCTTCTCCACCTTAGGAGTAGCCACGCCTTTTCTTTCTTTTCTTTTTTTCATTCAGTCAACTCTTCTGTGGTTGTATAAGGAGCTTAAGTTATCGGTTCTTCCTGTGCTTTACCCATTAAAACAAGAAGCAAGGTGCCACTTTAACACTGCCTGTTAAGTCTTTTCTCCTTTTCAGAAACATTTCTAGCATCTACTACAAGAGTGGTGAGTTTCTAGATGTTGGGGATGTGTGGTGATCAGCAGAAGGCCCAGAACCAATGTTAGCTCATTTTCATAAGACAAGAAAGAGCAGACAGAAGGAAGGTTGAACACAGGGCAATGAGCTCAGGTTTTCAGGAATGAGTCAGGGCTTATGAAATGGGATCAAACATGAGGTGCAGGACTGGAACAGTGTGCTGCTTAAAGTCATGACCACAAGGATTCCCAAAACAGTGAGTGAGATCTGGGCAACCCAAAGGGCCCAGCTGGCAGCTGAGGATGAACACAAAGCTCCACTCTGGGGGTGTGTAAGCCAGGCGAAGGCACACAACGGGCCTGTCTGGAGCAGAGGGATGGACTGGACAGGGGTGGGTGGAGTGCAGAAAGACAAAGGTTTAAAACCTGGATAACAACCCAAGGCCACCATCTTATATCTGTGCATGTGAATGCTATTTTGAATTGAAAACTTATTTTTGAATATTAGTTCTATTTTTAGTGAACTTTGCTCTTCTTAATTTTGCACTTATTTTTCCAAACAAAATTCCAGTCATCTATCAGGTGACTTCTATACCTTGTAACCATTCACAAGTATAATACCCATAAATTCATTGGAATAAGGCACCCATACCTTGGTGTTCATGCCTAGTGTCATGCCATGAGAATCCCAATACTGCTTTTTGAGTGAATGAGTGAGTTATGTATAGAGCTCATAATAATAACTTCTAACAGCATACAACAAAATTAGTTCCATTGTAACATTTTCCTTCATTTCAGTGTGTGTGTGTGTGTGTGTGTGTGTGTGTGTGTGTGTGTGTGTGTGTGTTTCTGCATGTATATTTGTGCATCATGGGTATGGCCCATACAAATGGAACAGATCCCCTGGAACTGAGTTATAGGCAGTTGTGAGCCACTGAGTAGGTGTTGGGAACAGAGCCTGGGTCCTCTGCAGGAGCAAGTGCTCTGAATTACTGAGTCATCTTTCCAGCCCTTTATTGTAACATCCTCAAACTTATAAGACATTCTGTCTTGTCCTTGTTCACTCACCCCACTCCTCTATCCTGTCTCCTCTCTTGCTGGTCTCCAGTGTCCTCAAATTTTCTTCCCCTTCTGTTTTCATGATACATTGGTTCAGCTATCTCTCTTGCTTCCCACCTTCCCTTCCTTTGGGCACTTTTCCTTCATAGCTCCCCTTTCTACATTCATGAATGTCCTGCAGTATGAAGGCTCAGAGTTGGGCTTTTCTCTGCTGAAACAAAAGGGCTTTAATAACTGCATGCTCTTTTGGGTCATAAAGCCACAGGGTTCACCAGAATATACTGAAGTCAACAGGTAATCCAGTGGGAATGTTGGGACTATGTCCTTTAAAAGGTGCATGGTTGTTTTCATTTAATTTGTTTTCTTTTGTTTTTGAAATAATGTTATAGAAACAGAGCATCCTCCGTTGTGAATTTAGTTTCCTAGGTTAAGTGAATAAATTTCCTAAAAGGACAGAGCTGGACTTTGAGGGGAAAATATCTCATCTGTAATTCTGCAAAATGATAATTACTAACAATTTATACAACATGAGATACAATTCAAAGCACTATTCATATATGACATTAATCCATTATCATTGCAACAATTCTATGTTAAAATACTATTATTCTCTCTCTCTCTCTCTCTCTCTCTCTCTCTCTCTCTATATATATATATATATATATATATATATATATATATATATATATATATATATATATATATATATTTAGATAAGTTAAACAAAGCACAGAAATCTAAAGAACTTACAGTTGGCCCAGTAATCCATAAGTTCTACATGCAAGGGTGAGACAACCATATCAGAAGTGTGACAGGGAAACTGTCTTGCACGGAGAATGCATAGGCCACCTTTTCCTATTATTATAGCCATATTAAACAAGATAGCAAAACAAATGTTGACATTGTATCTTACAAGTAACCTAGGGGTGATTACGTACAGGAGGAATATATTTGCAAATGCATGTTACTTAGAGACTAATGTATGTGTGTTTTAGCATCTGCTGTATTCAAAGTATACACCCACTATGGATACCTGGGAATAACATGTAATGTGCTAAGTATTGCAACACTGTCTAGATAGTGACCTATTCTATCTTTATAACAATCTCTCTTAGTGGAAAAAAAAACAAAAACAAAAACAAAAACTATGGCACAGGTAGATCTAACCAGATGGACCTGGGATGGAGCCCAGAATAATCAGGTCCAGAGCCCAGGCACTGGTGACTGTGACATCTTTTAGCTGTAATATTTGTGCCAACTTCATGCTGTAAGATGACACTGACTGTCCTAGTTTGCTTTCTGTTGTGGTGATAAAAATACTGGCCAAAAACAGCTCAGGAAGAGAGTGGTTTACTTCATCTTACAGGTTACAGTCTATCCTGGAGTGAGTCCTAACAGGAACCTGACTGAAGGGCTAAAGCAGAGACCACAGAGAAACACTGCTTCCTCACAAGCTTCTTCTGGCTTACTTGGTGAGCTTTCTAATTAAAAATCAAAAAACAAACAAGCAAAAAAAAAAAAAAAAAAAAAAAAAAACAACAAAAACCAGGCCCATCTGCCCAGGGGTGGCAACTCCAAAGTAGGCTCCACCCTCCTACATCTATGATAATTAAGCAAAAGCCCTACAAACATGCCCACAGGCCAATCTGATGGAGGCACTTCCTCCTCTGAGGCTTTCTTTTCTCAGGTGTGGTGGTTTGAGTAAGAATGGCCTTCAAAGACTCAAAGATTTGAATGTTTGGTCACCTTAGGATCTGTGGCCTAGTGGGAGTAGGTGTGGCCTTGTAAAAGGAAATGGTGTGTCCCTGGGTTTTGTGGTTTCAGATACTCAAGCCAAGCCCACTGGCTCTCTTTTCCTGCTGCCTATCAATCCAGATGTAGAACCCTTGGGCCTTTCTTCATCTTCGTGTCTGCCCACTTGCCACCATGCTTCCTGCCATGACAATAATGGATGGAACCTGTATGCCACCCCCAATTAAATGTTGTCCTTCATAGGAGTTGCTATGGTCATGTGTCTCGCCACAGCAATGGAAACCCTAATTAAGATACCAGGTGACACTGGGTTGTGTTAAGTTGACAGATGACAGGAACTGTAACTCTTACCAAGTGAAACCTCAACAAAGCAACAAGTTTCTCAGGAAAGAGCAGGAACCTTCCTGTGCACACTGCAATCATGTATTAGATGATCGAGTTCACACACTGGCCAGCAAAGTTCATAAAACTTACATGTTTTAGTTTCTACTTTCTCCAATAAAGTTCTCTACTGGAACTTTCTAACCACCTTAAGGCTATATCAATTCCAGTATGTTTTTTTTTTTTTTTTTTTTTTTTTTTTTTGCTTCTCTCTTGCTTGTGCTGATGAATTCCAAATGAAAAGAGTAAAACATAAGTCTATTTCATCTCAGCTTTTTGTGGTAATTAGATATCTCTGCATGTTCATAAAGATGTGGGGGGAATCTAGGTGCATGTTCACCTCAGCATTATCATAACTGAGAGAAAAAATATCTCATGCTATTCTCTGGTTTGGCATGTGTGTGTGGAGAGTGTTTATCTGCTTCGGAACCTGAACTACAACATTTGTTATTATGACAATGGCCACATTAACCACCAGGATCCATTTCCTAATGAATCTGTTCTCTCCACAGGGGATTCCACATTCGTATACCAATAACACCAATGCAAGTGTTCTGTCAACCCAGCTTGGGAAATTAAGGTTGTTACAAGCAGCTGTTTTCACCATCCTGAGTAGAGCGATGCAGGCGACAGATGCAGAACATGTTATGACCTCTGACCTTCATGTTAAAGGTCATGGGCTCCAAAGCAAGAGATAAGACCCCTGTGGTCATGGAAATCACAAAGAAACATTTCAAACTAAGACCCAGCTTTACTTTTTTTAGTTCACAGTGATTAAACTGATCAGAGGAATATGTGAAAGAAAAACATCTAATTAACGGGCAAGATTACAAAATTTGAAACTAAACGCAGAGGTTGAAAACAGTAATTGAAATATCCACCTTCCCATGATGCCATGGCATTTCCCACTATTTAGAAAGTGAATTGAAACAAAGTAGCAAATGGCTAACAGCTCTACTAATAGTACTTGTTCTTTTGAAAGTATGTCTTAGAGACAACCCATGAAAATCAAAACCACACAATGATCAGCTCACCATAATTTAAGACATCATTCTTCTAGCATCCATAGACCAGGATAAATCCCATATGTCTGTCTAAATCAGTTCTAGAGAAGAAACTAAATCTACCTTGATTCTTTTTTTATGCTTTTTCTCTTTTAGAGTCACCAGTGTTTATTACAACAAGATTCTTACAAATGCTTTTAGTCATGTGATACTATGTTATAAAAACACAATCTTCCAGGTCATTCAACACCATACACTAAGACAAATCCTCTCAAAACACATTCTATACACTGTATTACTCCAAGATTAACTAGACTTCTAAATTCCTTTCTAAAATGTTCCTGAGTTTAAGACTTTGTAAGTTAGTTACCTTCTGCATAGATACCAGGAAAAACATCCCATGAACAGAACATTCCCTTGTAACAAGGAAAACTTGTCCTCTTCCTGAGTACAATGGCTTTAAATGTTTTCTGATACTGAGCAGAAATGTAGGTGAAAGAGTTAAGCCCATTGGGAAAAGGAAGTACCAGCCTCAAAATACAGAGCAAACAGAAAGGATGCTGGCATGTGGCAGCTCCAATATAGCTAGTCTGTAGCATTTAGTGAGTATGTCATCCCTATGTGGGGGGAGGAGACAAGTAGTCAATGGGAAGAAAAATTATTGATCTACTAACAACTTTAATACAACCTTGAAATAAATTCTGTCCCCAACCCAGAAGCCTGATTTAAAATAATGCTTAAATTACCGACTTTCGGGCAAAACAAAAATCCTACCCTTAGGCAATTATCAGCATGATCCTTCATTTTGAAATCTTTCAGGCTGATCGAGGGAGACCCTGATAGTTGGCCAAAAGGAAACAATATACTGAAAGACTAGATGTGGGCCAAGCAAAAGGGAGCCTCCCAGTATGACAGTATTAAATTATTATGGTGGCTACAGGGGGCACAATTGTTAGTGTTCCTTCCCATCAATGATCCTGACCCACTCTTCCCTGCGGTGAGTGTTCCTTGTCATACCCAATATTAAAATGCTTTGATAATAATAAGGTTGTCAAGATAATAGCAGGAAACTTTCAGTTAGAAACTCAGCTTTCAAAAGCCAGCTGTGTTCAACCTTGATTGATCTTCCTAAGAAGATGTCTTCAAAAAGCCCAAATCTCCCTGTACAAATCAGAGCAAAGCTTCCTCTCTGTATAAATATACATGTGCATATCTAAGTACAAAAGTGCTGATACACACAGGGCACTGAGCACTGTTTATCCTGGGCTGAGTGAGGACCCTAACTTTCTCTTCGGCTGTGCGAGTTTCCCTCCACCCTAATGGCTTTAAGTGGATTCAAGAAGAGACAAGGTCTTAAATCAGAGAATGGTCTCCTATGTGGGCATTATTGATGGCACCCTGTTAGATGAAGCAGTTTGGCCTTTTTTATTTCCTTTCATTCTGGAAGACTTTCCAATCAATAGACCCAGTGAGGTGGGATGTAATGTGGTTTTCAAAATAACACTCGTATTGTTAGCATGTTCAATATCTGTACTTCTTAAGGCTGATTCAGTAAACTTTGCTCTTTTGTTCCGATAAAATAGTGGTTTTCAGGAAATCTACCCTTTGGCTTTCTTTTCTTAGTCAGTGCTGTTGGGGAGGGAATGATGTTAGATAACAAGAGTGTGTGGCCTGGGGAGAGCACCAGCATCTGAATTTGAAAGCTTTGCAGGTGGCTGCTGATAAATACAGTATTGTTACTTACTGGTGTGAGCCCTCTCACAACACTCTAAATATGGGTCAAAAGGCTTAACAAATTCAGAAGTCAATTTTAAATTATAATCTGCATAGAAGTAAAATCTTACTCGTGCTACCCAAGAGGGCTTCTTTCTCTCTCCTTGGTTATAGAAGGATGGTCAGAATTGTATTCACCCTTCCTTTACCAAGTCATAGAATCCTGTTAGCAGGAATGAGGTACAGTTATTTTGGGTAATTTAAGGTTTACAGCAATGGTGGTCACTTACTAAAGAAGAAATAACCTCTCTTTAAAATGGCCCACTTTGTAAGGAGAATTTACAAGTAAACTTGTCAAAGTTTGGGAGAAAAATATAGTGAAAAGTATTCTGTTGTCATCTGAGTGGTTCATCTCATTTGGCCTCATTTGCTTGCTTGGTCTTGTCCTCAAACACTCCTTGTCCCTCATCTTCATAAAGTTAATTGGTGATCACCTATAGATCTTTTCCAAAGGTATTTTTTTCCATAGACTAACTATGTATATGATTTTTATATTCCTCAAGGTCATATGCCATACACATACTTGTTTTTTGCATTTCTTACGGGTAAACCTCCATTTACTTAACGTGCACATTTGACTAATTAGATGATGGTGACTGGAAGGAAGTGAAAGTTCTCAGAAGGCCCCAGGACAGGCTCTGTCAGTGGTCAATTGCTTTCGGAGTCGTAGAGGCAGAGAGACAAACTGTTACATAACTCTGATATGTTTGATTTCTAATTATGATAGTATATTCTTTTATAACAACAATGTAACAAAATAAGGCTTTTAAAAAGTGGGAAAATCCCCTAGCACTGGTGTTGTGTGTCATTAATCCCAGAACTTGGGAGGCAGAGGCAGGTAGATTTCTGAGTTCCAGGACAGCCAGGGCACAAAGAAACTGGGGGGAAAAATAGAAACTTTGTGCTCTTCTTGAATGATCAGATTCAAATGCTTCATTAGTGAATTAATTCCTATCTCATTAATGAACAGTTCAGTGATGAGATATGGTGGGGACGTAGAGAAGGAAAAGGGGTGATAGATATTCATTGTAAGAAACAAGGAATGTGTAGCTTCACATTGAATCTTGATTGAATAGTATGGCATCTTGCCACAGTCCATCTATGAGCATCGGCATTAATTCATTAAAAAAGCAGGGGGTGGGTGTTAATGTGTGGTATTTCACATAAGTACAGGGCACATGCATAGCAAGGCTAGAGGAAAGCATCTCTCTCTCCTCAAGCTCAGTGAACCGAAGCTTGCTATGTTAGTGCATCTGGCTGGCTGGCCAATGAGCTGCCAGAATCCATCTGTGCCCGCCCCTAATTGTGATTCCAGGCCTGTGCAGCCATGTCTGATTCTTTACAAAGATGCTGGGGATTCTAACTCAGGTTCTCATGTTTGCAAACCCACTGAGATATCCTCACTGTCTCAATAAAATGTTTTGAACATTTACCATGTCAGACATTTTTTTGACCCCAGGCACCAAGGATATAACAGTGAGTGAGATACGTAAAATGACAATGAGGCGAGACCTGGGATTCACAGAGCTGTTCGCTGTGACCATCTTTCCTACCCATGAAACTTCCCATTTCCCCTTTCAGGGCACTTATCAACATGTCTCACTTCGTTAACTGTTCTAGTGTCTGTTTCTCAAGGCCTTATATATTCTTACTATTATGTAGGTTTGGGTCCAGATACTTTAAGGCCTAAAGTTTATACAGTTGCAGAAGTGCCTTGATAAGAAAGGACAAACTCAATGATGAACGATAATTAGGTCTAAAAGTGAATATTAAAGCCACAAAATAAATCAAGACAAGTAATATGAGTCATCATGGTGGCAAGCATCACAAATGTCATAAACACAGAATAACCCAGACTTCTCATATCTCATATCTGCCGCTCCTCCACTGGCCACCTATTCCAATGACAGTCACCATAGGGTAAAATTTCAATCTCTCTATCGCTTTCTCTCTCTAAGACAAAAGAAAGAGGGCTATGTAGCTTTTAGCAAACCAACATTTAAATTAATCTAAACTAATAAGAGGGACCCAGACATAGGGAAATTTGACAAAAGGAAAAGGCACAGTGGACAAAATATTCCTGAGGTAGAAATGGATGTTCAATGAACACAGAATAGGCCATTGTCTCTGCAATTTCACAGACAAGACAGACAGAGAAAGAGGACACTGGAGGACACTGGAAGACAGGCAAGACAACCATCCGGTGGCTGTAAGTGCCGTTTAATGCGGGAGTGCCTATGTGTTTTCAGATGAGAAGTGATAAAATGCCTTTAGGCAGCAAGCAATGTGACTCTCATTCCTCCTCAGCAAACTCATTCTTCGTCATAACAGAAAGCCATTGGGAGAGGGTGGCTTAGGATCCTGAGTCAATACATTGGACTACTATCTGGTTTTCAGCGTCAACCTGCTGATTAGCAGCATATGTTGCTAGAACTCAAGAGCAATGACTAGGAAGTCCTCGATCATTTGCAACAACTATCACCATCATTACTATCCTGTAAGCACACAGCACATGCAAAGAATAGCAGAAATGTTGTGTAATCTTGGGGGACATTTTTTTTTAAGGCAAAACAAACCTGAAGAGAGTCTTATAAAATTAGCAGGAAGAAAGAGGAGAGTTGCTATGTGGTGATAAATTCATGAGAAACTGAATTAAGGAAACAAAGCTGATTAAGCAAATGATATAGCGGTGAATGAAAGTGAAAGTCGGGTAGCATGGGACAAAGGATGGTTTTGTAATAAAACCTTAGAACCTGGTGCCAAGAGAGGCCTGTCTGCCCAAACAGCTAAGCACAGAAGGAGAAAAGCACATATTCTCGACATAGAAACTAGGGGTGAACTCTGAGAGACCCTCAAACCTCCCGAACCCCTACTCTACAACATTACATATGGAAATATTAGAGCAAACATGTTTCTGAGAACTTATGGCTCCCTCAAATGATCGGAGATTTGCGACCTACAATGTTTGAGTCTTGCTGACTATGACACAGATCAGTTAACTAAAATAATATAAAGGCAATGTGTCTACACAGATGCGTCTCAAAGTTGTCCAGAACAGGAATAGCCATTTGCTTAAAATAAGACAGGGAGGAGTCAAATATGTAAAGCTGGATTGTAAAGGCCAGGTTATACCTCACTACCAGAAGTTTCCAGAGCAGTCTTGAGAAAGACTGTGGCGTTCCTTGACTTGATGGATAGGCCAAGCTAGTATGTGAAATCAACAAACCTGTGGTATCTCAAGATTCCACTTGGACACCTCTAGTCTGATACATAAGCAGTACTAGTCTAAGTTATGCAGATGAAGGTGAGCTTGTAAGACTTGGAGGAAATGGTGTGAGGAAGCAACGGTAGAAATGTCTACATGCTTGTGCCCCCTATCTCATTGTATCTCCCCCTCCCCCATCTCATTGTGTCTCTTCCTTATCCAATAGCCAACAGAAACTCCCAGCCACTTCAAATCAAATGTTACGTGTCTTTCTGGTACCCCATCCCTAGGAAAGTAAGCCAGCCCAAGGCAGCTTTGCAGAATTACTTAGAGTGTGCTTGGGGTGATTCTATTACCATTCAGAAACATTTCACAAATATTTCAACTGAATGAGCAACCTGATTTCAGTTAAACACTAATGTAGACTTTCTTGAAAATGAGGATCTTCCCTTGATGGTCTAAGAGAGACGGAATCTAATACACATGATGAACTTTTTTTTAAACAGAATATTTCTAGTTTTGTATATAAACAATAATCTCATCTCAAATATACAATGTACATAATTTTATATATATATATATATATATATATATATATATATATATATATATATTGTGTGTGTGTGTGTGTGTTTCTAACTTTTTCAGTTTATAGCACAGAACAAAACCATTAGGGCAGATATAGTAATGTGTAAGAAAAATCTGAGAGAACAGGCCTAGCAGTACTAAGCAGACATTCAGAGTGAACATTTTCTATTATCACTGAGGCGTCTCCAGGCCCTGTAACCTACCTTGAAACCCACATTGGAAGGACTTCCTGCCTAAGAGACTCTTTCTCTCACAGTTCCTCTTGCAGATAACGGATGGAGGCTGTGAGAGGTGCGGCGTGGGACCGAGGAAGGGAAAAAAACCCTTTCTTCACACTCGCGCTGCTCTGAATAGAGACCATCTGTGCCCCCAGCTGGAGCGCCGGCCATGGTCTGGCACTTGAACCACACCATATTTACAGATCTAAACACAAATGGCTACTGCCTGATTCTTTCATGATTCATTAGTCAGACAAGCTCTCCTCTCCCGCCAGCACAGCTGTTACAGAGTAAACCTTTGTCACTTAATAGGCCTGATTATTACTTTCCATCAAAGGTATTGATCTGTGTCACCTCTACTTAAGGGAACAGGGGAGACGAAAAAGGGAGCATAAAATAGACCAGGAAAACATGAACAAGAAAAAGATGGAGGGCAAGAGGGGCTTCCGACGAGACGGCAGACACTGCCTTCCTCCTACTCGATCTGCGTGCCCTAAATCTTAGATTCTTGTCTCCATCACCATGGCTCTTTCTAGGGTAGAGAATCTGTACTTCACTCGGTGCGAGCTCGGAGCCCAGCCCACCAGTCACACACTCTGACCACACAAACCATCGGCCAACCACGGACACTGGGCGAACTGAACCAGAAACCTGCATTCATTAATAAACCGAGCCAGTGTTCGGAGAAAGTACAGGCCCTGGAGGACATGTTTATAACTCCTTTAATTATCTCCTTTTGTTTAACAAATAACATGAAGCCCTAACCCTAGGCTGCTCTGTATCTAAGAACACTACCTTGCCTCTCATTCGACTGTCAGGACACCAGGACACATTCGACTGGTCTGGAGTGTGGACATCCGCTTGGCGCCCTAGCTGACATCTTACCATTCCTTCTCTTTCCGTCTTTATTGTTGTTTTGTTCTTTTCCCCAGTTTATCCTTTTCTTCACAATCCCCTCTCCTCCCCCCAAAATATATAAGATTGTCTGGCAAGAGAAACACAAAGAAAGGTTATTAGAAATTTGTGTGCCTAAATAAAGCCCCAGGTAATGTTTGCCACCAGCATGGCCACCACGCTGATGCTCTGGGGAGAACAGAATTTGTGAGGGAGATTACAGGTCCTGTTCATCGGGAACATTAGGATGGCTCTTACTCTTGCTCAGTTTCCAGGATGGACCACCTGAGTCCGAGAGAAAAATATCCAGCTACCAGGTCTGAGCTCGGGTCATTCAATCAAGTCCTTTCCAGTTCAGATATGAGTAGTACTGTAGCCCCCATGACATTATAAATAATGAGGTAAGAGTGCCCCCAACTCATTAGAACTGAAATGGCTCCCTGAAACCCTAGTTTTAACCAAGTATCCTTGCCATAACAAAACAGACTCTACTTTCTACAGTATACACATGGACAAGGAGTAACTCTAGGGAATCCATGTAGATAAGATGTGCCTGGCTCTTAAAACCAGTACACAGCTGAGATTCCCCTGTGGCTGGTTTCCTCCCCCATGTCCACAGCATCACATGCATGGCAATTGTTACTCGGTGCTGGCACCTTAACAAGATCTGCTTCTCAGAGCTCACCATCTAATTGAAAGCACACTCGTTGTTGGGGCTCCCCTAAGGTCAGTAGCTCTGCTAACTACTACTGCAGGCTGTGTGATATTTCTCATCGACGAGAGGTTGACAAGCCAGGCCACTGGGACTCACCATTCATGTGGCTGTCCACAGACGTGAGCATCAAGCCGTATCTAGTCAACTCAGTCTATTCAGGATGGAAAGGAGTGGTTAGAACGTGGCTTCCTCCAGTTTCTATCCTCGGAGATAGTGTTATTATGAACAACATTGAGAGAAAGCTTCAACCCTAAGCCCATTCCAAACTTATTTTGTTTCCAGTAGGCCCATGGTCACAGATAGAAGACTACTGGCCAGAGATCCCTTCTGACTCAGCCCAGATTTTAATCAGTCAATTTGCAGTGAAAGACCCTCTGTCCCATTTCTATGCCCACAAGCCTCCAGGTGGCTTTATTGTTCCACTTGATACCCATGTACAGGATCATCTAGACCCCTCCTTTACCTCTTGTTCAGCCCCAAACGCACACCAGAAATTTTACTCTTGGGAGCAGAATGTAAATAACATATACCGTACATGTTTTAGTACCAACCAAAAATATTTTTAACAGAAACCGCTTCCTTAATTCTCGCATCAAAACCAGACCTCAGATTTGGAAGCAAACACAATCTTACTGATGGCTAACTTTCAGCTTCTGAGCCTTCCAACCCAGAGTTTCTTTTTCATAAGTTATGTCTATCAGTTGACAGGACCAATATGATTTTATGTGGGCACAGTTTGGCAACCAGGAACTCTCCATAATATAGTGCACTAAGAATTCAGAAAAAGGAAGCTGTCGGTGAGTGGAAACTGATTAAAATAAAAGGCACTGGTTCTTAATGGGAGTCAAAAACCAGCTGATATCCATAAAGAGGAGCCGATTGGCAGGGGCTCATGTAAAAACGCAAAGTAAAAAGGACACTTTGGTGTTTGCTTTGTTTATACATCGCTTGATAATTTAGTTTTAATTTTAAATATTCGTCTCCCCAGCGTACCAACAAAAAAAATGAGCCTTACCTAGAAATCCATGTATGTTGATTAATAACATTTGGAAGCATCCTCTCAGAGGGGGAGGGATACTTGACTGACAGATTGTTGTGCTTTGACAAACTGGTGAGACAAGATGTGGAATCATGCTATCTCCACAGTGCAGGCAGGGTAGTGGTGGTTAGGAGCTTACACAGAGAGAAACATGTCAAACAATACTTGAAAGCTCCTGTGTGACGGAATCCACTGCCTAATATGAAAGAATTGCTAGTGACAACTCTAAGACGCCTACTTGGGTTTATACACACACAAATACACACATATACATACACACATACAAGCATACATACACAAACACACACACACATGCACACACACAGAGTAGAAAAATATTCTTGCCTATGGTCTTGCTTTCAGAAAAGCTCAAGGAAAAAGACTCTAGTTCTAATGTTCATGTGTTCTATATGTAGTCGGCTTGACTGAGTACTATTTCTTCAAAGGAAACAGAACATGCTCACACAGTACCTAAAACAATGCATCTTTATAAATAGACATAACACCTACTCTTCCATAGCTACGTTACTTAGCTAAGTATATATAGAGCAGCTGGTACCAAAACCAAAACACCTCCATATAGCAGATTCTAATGAAAAAATCTGTGGTCATATTTACTTACCTGCATGTTTTAATTTAATGCACACAATCAAAGCCAGCAGTGTTCAGGGTTGAATCATGATGCCTTCTTGCTCCTAGGAACATCAGCAGCAAAGTATATCCTGGCAAGTGATTTTGTTAAAATACATGTTTCTCTACAGAGTAAATATGCACAGAAAATATTTAAATGAACTGCACTTACATTTCTGGGTTGTTTTTTTTTTTTTTTTTTTTTTTCATTTAATTGTTGAGGCAAGACTATAGCTCAGGCTGGCCCAGAACTTTCTAGGTAATACAAACACTAGGCTTGAACACGTAACAATTACCTGCCTTGGCCTCCTGAGAGCTGAAATTCCTGGTATTGCCTTCATATTGCATCTTAAATGGGATTTCCGCTGGACACTGGCATGGTTCTAGATGATAACTATAAACAAATAATGGAGACGAATAACACTGAGCGCACTGTGCAACCATCTCCACAATAATGCTCGTCACCCTCAGACTGCCCTACACATTCAGTTTGCAAGCGACTAAACTGAGTCGTGGAGATCACTGTTACCATAACATCAGTGGTAACACGAAGGCAGTAAGAACAGGGTCTGGGTTCAGACGTCAGCTGTCTGTTTCCAAAGTCCATGGTTTCAAACTGAAAATCACAAATGAAAAAAGAAAAGGAGAGAAACAGAGGGGGGAGTGGAGGGGGAATGGAGGGGGGATGGAGGGCGGCGAATGGAGGGGAGATGGAGGAGAGATGGAGGAGGGATGGAGGAGGGATGGAGGGGAGAATGGGGGGAAATGAAAGGAGGATGGATGGGGAATGGAGGGGGAAATGGAGGGGAGATGGAGGGGGAATGGAGGGGTATGGAGGGGGATGGAGAGGGGATGAGGGGAATGGAGGGGGAAGAAGGAGTTGGATAGCTGTTGCCTCTAAAATGCAAAGGAACAAATCTGAAAACTGCATGACAAGAATGGAAGCCGATCTTTTAAACAGCTGGAACTGATTTTATTTATTGAAGAAGCAGGGCTTGATGCCAAGTGAACACCATTATGAGTTTAGTGGAGGAGAAAGGACTGCAGAGCCAGCCTGTATGTGCCAGCTCTCAAGACCTCCCTCCCAGGAATACATCCATCTGCCTCTGAATTGCAAGCACTTCAAACACTGCTACTCCCTGCTTGGGCTTAAGAAGATGTCAAGGGAGAAGACACCAGGAAGCCTAGATAGAATAAGAGCGTTGTGTTGCAATGTCCTTTGGCTAGGATAAGTGTGCTTAGCTTATGCCAGTGAAGGAGAAGCTGCCTCTTTACCTACAGGCCAAGCATTCGGCATACACAGCAGGCACCAAAGCAGAACAGATCCTTCCTGAGAAGAGACACCTTCCTTTTATCCATGGTGTAAAAAGAGATAGGAATAAACTCCCAGGAGAGCTGGGGCTCTGATTCAAAGTACAGAGCTGTGTCAAATGCATAGCGCCATAGGTTCAACCCTAGTACTATTGGAGAAAAAGGCAAAAGGTGGGAGTTTGTGGGTAGCAGCTAGATATTTATCATGAGAGAAAACAATTGTAACTTAGCAAAAAAAAAAAAATGTGAAATACATGTATTCTATAGGCATCCAATTCATCCAGTGTAAACGCAGAAGAGAAGTGTACCACTCCCACTGCAAGTGCAATCAGAGACATCAGACATCATTTTCCTATACTTAGGACCAGAAATGAAGGCCTTAGCTCCAAAGCCTGAAGAGCTGCAGTCTGAGGGAGTACACAGTTTCTCCTGTTGATGTTTTTGTCTTAGTCGTCGTTGTTCCAGTGGGCCCCTGTGGGGTAGCCTTCTTTAGTGTTTCTGAGTAGAATCAAAAACCTGATTTACAAGTGTTTGCAACGTATTTTAGCATGGTTGTTTTAAAATAAAACTTTCTAATAAATGACGGGTTATCATCCTGCAGATGGAGCAACGCTGTTCCTACTGAAAAAAGATCAGACTATGAACCCAGTGTAAGAAAGAAGGTGGCTGCCACTGAGCAAATGTTTACTGAGGACTGTGAGACAGGGCCCAGGTGCTTGGTGTATACTCACCTTCACTAGTCATCAGGAGAGTGCTATGACCCCATTTCACAGAAATAAAGATGGGAGGCTTGGGTTACAGGAACCAGTATAAGACAGAGCTAAGATTTAATTAACTCCAGGGCCATAAATCTGGTCATAAAACATACTATATGAAGGAATTTATCAGGAATATTAAAATTACCCTCCATTAGGCAGACCTGACATTCACTATCAGCACATCCTTCCTTCACCAAACCAACACAGAACTGCTTTAGTCTTTCAGGCTAGACCCCATCCACTGTGCAAAGGTAGTTGGGAAAAGGGTGGTTTATGGTTCTTCTTGGGGGTCGTCTGGTTTGCCTGTGCATAGCCTCATAGTTCCTCAACCTTCGTTCCTGAATTTCAAATAAGTGGTGAAAAAGAGACCTCCCTAGTTAGTCTCACCATTGAATGATTAAATAAAAATAGAAAACACATCGGAAATATTTGATTTAATTTCTTTATACTAACAGCTTCAGATCCTATGTCTGATTTGTAGTCTCATCCACTAGAACAAATATCAGTGGCTTCCCTTTCTTGTGGCTTTCCACCAAAGAGTCACCAAAAGAAGTCATTTTCAAATATCCAAAGTCTTGCCCAAGATGTTCATGAACTGGGTATAAGCTCAGCCCTGGAGTAAAAACAGACAAGGACTCTGAGACTCTTGAAGAACTCATTTCATGTTGCTTAGAGAAGACAGAAAGGTAGAAATAGTTTCTGTTCTCTTGGTGTACACTGTTGAGATTAGCATGTGCTAGAGGCAGGATATTAAATTCTATTGCCCTCTGACTGACTCATTACACAGAATGTAAAAGCCACATAAATCTGTGAGGCATTCACAAGTGCTAATGCCTACCAAAGTTTCACTTTTGCCTCTAATTTCAAAGTTACATTCTCTTTCTTCCTAGAAAACTACAAGGCCTAGACCCTTCTGGTGTCTCCATCTTTACAGCCTTTGGGGCAGTATGGCATTACAGTAGTGATCCAAAGCCGCAGCGTTCTACCAATATCATTGAAGTTTTTCAGGATTTAACTTTCCAACTTAAGGATTGTTTAAAAAATCTGACAAAAGCCACCAGACTCTCCAAACACCTCACCTCACCCCACCCCACCCCACATGGACACACTCACAGTTGTCTTTGCAAAAGGCTGTAGATTGTTGGAAACCCATCAATATAATCTTTGGGGAACTCAAGATTAAGAACTTCCAGATTTCACATCTACTTATGCATCTTAACCTACATAAGCAGCGTACCATTTTGCCAGTAGACAGTGTTTACACTGAAATCTACCCCAACACAGCTCCCCAGGCCATTCAGTGTCTCCCAAGAAGGGCCTACTGTGTTCTAATTCATGTAAAGGTACCAAATGGCCACTGTGGTGTACTGTGTCATACTCACACTGGTCACCAAGCTGTGACCATTTTGTTTATCTCCTTTACAGAAATTCACAAATGGACTAACCCTACTTTGAGAGCCAGTGACTAAAGGTTTGCCATACACCACTAGCATCTGAGCTAATACAGATGCTATTGAATTATAAATGTAAAGTAGTCTATGATATTTTAAAAATTACCCCAGATTCTTGTCACTAGTTCTGGTTGCTTTTACGTCAAGGACAGATGATCCTTATGTTGTTCTGAGCACATAGGTGGTGGCTAAAAGATGCTAAGGGAGGTTTCCAAAGGGACATCTAGGAATATAGCTCCCATTCCATCATGATGGGTCTAACCATAGGACCCAGAGCTATAAACCATGTCTTAAAGCAACAACACTGATAGCAATAACTGTCATGAGAACCATTAAGAAAATAAAACAGATGATGGTTGCCTATTCTTCTAAGGACAGGAAACAGGAATAGAAGCTGTAGTCGAGGAGAATTAACCTACAGATTCATCTGTCTTTAAGATGGTGAGGGAAGAAAGCCCTGTCCATAGAAGATACAAATTGCTGTGGACTGATGTCAGGTGTCTTCTATAGGATTCTTTCTTTTTTTAAAGAACTGCTCTTTGCAACTGAACTCTGTCTGGCACTAAGCCATTCTCTTAGCAAGGGGGAGAAAAGTCAAGTCAAATGATTGATCCCCTTTTTGAATTACAGAGGGCTATTGATTTTTCATTAGGGTTCTTGTGCTGCTCTCCAGAGAAAGAAGAGAAGGGGGAAAGTAATTCATTGATCAGAGCAGAGGGCCACGTTCATTTATTGGCTTTCTGCCATGTCCCATTATCCATGTGTATTGGAGTGCATTTATTTTCATCAAAGCTACCTGTCACCAGAAATGTCTCCCTGTAACTATTAGTTTAATCATCCTTTTCTCACAATGGTAATAAGTGATAATCTCCACTGTGGCCCTGGATCTGTGGACATTATTCATTGGGCTTTACTGTTGCCCATCACAAGAATGTGGTGAAGAATTTATCAACACTCTCATAGGCTAAAAGACATGAATGTTTTGACAACTTCTTAAAAATATATTTAAACTAAAAATAACTATCATCCTTTCATCCTTCCAGGATTATTATATATCCATGTGTGTACACACAGAATTCATGCATTCATGCATGTTTGGATATGTCATGTAATAAAATATTCTCTGAAGACCCGTGGGTTTTGACCTACCCTAATGATGACTTTAAAAACACCCAAATGAGGTAGCGTATTTCCCTACCACACCACTGAAAAACAAAAGAAAGACCTACTGAGCATGTGCAGAATAAACCAAGTAAGCCACAGCCATTCTAATTTTATTTGCAGATCACACTTTTCTGTATGACTTGACTCCTGCTGGAATCTTTACATTGTAGTAAAGTGAGGTCTGACTAGGCAAGAAACATGCAACAGTGGAGAGCAGCAGAGATCAGGCCTCCTGTTTCATGGCTTCCCAGCAGCTATTTGTCCCACATTCATGCTGACAAGCTCACCTGTCATCTCACTGACAGTGGTATTTACAATGTATAAAATGGTAGAGCAATACTGACTCTTACATGGAATCCTACAAGTGCTCCCAATGATGTTTCTTTTCCACTAGCTCCCACCTTATATTTATGCAGACTAACTCTACCTTTGCTATCTAGTCTAAGTGCCTATTTACCCACTCTGGTCCCCATTCCTTCCAGGTCGTCTGCTAAGGGACTCACAAACACTGTCCATGCTGAATTTTCTGAGCCCTCTGTAAGAGGTGGGAGGAAATTGTCCAGTTTATAGAGGATTTGATCAAGCCCATGTGGGAAAAGCTCACAGAACATGGCCTCAAATTCCATTTTTCTCCCTTTGTTGGGGGGTGGGGTCATTCCACTACAAGACAGCTCCCTCTGGTGCTAGAATCAACAGTGGCAACTATTAAATTAACTATAGAAAAACTACATAAAAGACATGTATCAGTAAGTTGAGCTTGCAAATATAGTAGAAAAAACATTCAGGATAGTAGTAAATTTATTCTTAAAAATCTATAGATCACTACAAAAATGTACTTACATGATTAAAGTTAGTCAGCATCACTGAAAAATGTAGAATATCTAACAAAATGAGAAGGTACGAAATGCTTTGAATGTGTGGTTCCTAATGGGATATTCTGGAAAGGGGGTGATAAAATTATTCTCCAATTCTGGATGAATGGACAACACAGACATTAAATACAAACACTACTTCAAAATAGTGAGCAGTTATGTATCCAATACCAAGATGTAACTTAAAACTTCAGTAAGAACCTGTTCAGAACCAACACACTTATCAGTGGAAGGAGTCAGATGGTCATCGAGCACAATGTAACATATGCAGCAAACATGCATAATTGTAAGGAAATAGTATATATTTGTAAAACTTAATTTAATTTGTTTCAGATATGCAGTAGAGAATTACCACAATGGATTTCAGGTGAAGTGAATGGAGAAATGTTTGAGTTTCATATTGCTATAAAATAGGAATAATATATATATGTGTTTATTCTTAGATTATAGAAGAATCTTAGTAAAAAATAAAACCATGAAATTTAGAGTAGAAACCAGTTTTATAATTAAGATATGAAACACATTTTCAAAACACCACATGCTATAAATATTAGAGATACAAGCCACACACACTCACTATCACTTAAAAAGAACATCACACACCTCACACCTCATACAGTGGGCACATCTAGACTTCCATCACTCAGAGGATCTATAGTTAAAGACCAGCCTGCATTATATTAAGATTCACATCCAAAGCAGGGGGGAATTACTGTAGCAATGTATCTATTGAATTGACAAAATTATTTTAGAATATAATCAGTTTCTAATGAGAAAAATACTATCATATTAGTAATGGGCAAATAGATTAATAAACTCTCAAAATAAATAACTGTTGTATATCTGAAGCCTTTAAATATATGGATACCACATGGCAGGAATTTCAGAACTAGAAGTTCTACACATGATGAGACCAGATGTTTAGAAATTTATGTAGGGTTGTTATTTATATTAACCAAAAAATAGTCTAAGCAAAAATAGGAAAATGTTTCATTGCTGGTAACCACATAGTAAAGGCATCCCAAACAGCAAAGTTAATAAGAAGAAGAAATTTATAAAAGATAAAACTTAAATGACATGAGAAAGAGGCAAAATGCGTGGAAATACATGTGAGCCAACAATTATTTTATAAAAAACCAACTCAGCTGTCTTGACTGGGGAAGGTTACTGAAGACAAGGTATTACACAAGAAAAGGTCAAAACTTGGCCTGGCCGCCTCAGTGCAAAGCATTCTGCCGTCTTCCCAAACTTTAAAAGTCCCATTAGGCTTCAGCCATCACTGCCACCAAAGGAATATTCTAGGTCTGGGGGAAGTTTGCCTGACTTGTTTCTTTCTAACATCACAGATGACGTGCACATGCTTAGGGCCAAACTACAGCCTACCTGCAGGTGTGTGTCAGAAAGATAGCCAGCGCATGGGTGTGGGTGACTCTAAATAAATCTAAATACATGTGGAGAGTGGACAAAAGATCCCAGCTCCCTCCAACACACAGCACTCAACCAGACAGGGAAGGGTACTGAAGAAACTGCTCCCGTGGGTTTGTCATCAATGACATGGCGTTGGGAGGTATGAGGAACAGTATGGAAGAGAAAGAATTCCTTCATGGTCTTCAAAAGGGAAAGAGGCAAAATGGGCATTTACATTACCGAGCACTTAAAGCAAGATTTCCCAGAGCTAATGGATTGGATAATCCATGTGCACATAATTAAAACTGGCTCTGGAGTGTGTGACAGTTTGTGTGCAATATCCATGCTCATAAAAATCCTTCCAAAATTCTCTAAATTACAATAAATTTCAATTTAACCATATTGCATAAATTTTACACTTATGCCTCTGTAATAATATTAATCTTTCTCCCCCAAATAACATGTTTATAAGCCACATAGTAGTTTCTTTGCACACAGTGTGATGTTTTGTTTAGCTGGGGTTAAGATCTTGCAAGAGAATTGGGCTTAGTTATTCCTGTAGCATTACCCTTTCGAACTCTCCTGTAGAAAAAGAGTAAGTACTTCCCATTTGGGGCCACGGACAACTTGACAGAATGAATGGAAGATAGCATACAGTCTTGGTTCAGTTCATTTTCCTTAGTGTGGTTTTAAGGTAGTATCTTATGTATCCTGGTCTGGCCTCAAGCTCAAGATACCCCCCCCCCCCGCCTCAACTTTTCAGCATACCAAATACTTTGAGAGCCATAGTGGCCAGCTGACCAGACTTTTTTAATCCCCAGCCTGTGTTAAAGATCACAATACTGAACTTCTCCAAACCCCATTCCACATCTGTATTTTGAGGGGGAAAAAACAACCAAGACTTCAATAAGAATTGGTGGGCAGTAGGTACCTGTAACTACAGCTGACATCTTCTGACTTCTACAGGTGCCCACATACATGTGTGCATATAGTTCATGCACACACACATGCACACAAGAGCACACACACACACACACACACACACACACACAAATACATTCACATACAGATTCATGAATATAAAAAACTTATCTTAACAAAAAGAACTAGAGCTATTGTAAAGCCCCATTATTAAAATATTTATTTGCCAGTTTGTTTTCTCTGTTACTCAATTGAATCCTGAAAATAATAATGTTCTTTTCCCCAGTTTCAATTTTACAAAACAGAAATGTGATGAGCTCTGCAGCCAGTCCTGGGCTATGTGTCTGTCAGGAGGCTGGGATTCAAACCTGGGGCACTGACTCCAGAGTCTGGGTGCTTGGTTATTACCCCATCTTCCATCATAAGAGGACACTTTCAGTTTAGTATGATGAATCCATGGATAAAGGGGCTTGCCACCAAGCTAAGAACCCAAGGTCAGTTTACCCATATAGTGAAAGGGGATAACTGACTCCCTCAAGTCATGTGACATCCACAAGCAACCAGTGACATGCATTCTCTCCACAGGCAAAAAAAAATGTAATGAGAAGCCATCAGAAAATAATAACAATTATCACCGAATAGTTGTGACTCCCATTTAAAGTGTTGCTCGTCAAACCTCCACACCAGCTCATGTTCCAAAGCATCACTGTTTTGTATTTATTTTCAACTCAGAACTAGCATACCATAAATATGCATGCGTTTGTTAGAAGTAAACCTAATGGCTAAAAGTCTTACAAATATAAATCCAGATGCTAATACACCTTACAGTTTGAGCTAAAAAGAATGGCTGGTGTGAATCATGTCAGGATACCATAGCATAAAGCATCAGGAACCATATATTACCTGGCAGCCCCCACTCTGCACATAGATCTTCATGCAAGCAATACTTAGGACACCAATCACTTCCTGAGATGAAATACCGTTCGTAGGGGAATAATTTCAACACCACATGAAACGGTGCCCTCCCACAAAAGCAGCATTTATTTTTTTTTGTAAACAAAATTAAATATGTTCACAGTGTTGGATAACATAACCACCAAACAAAAAATGAATTCAGTTTTGTGCCTTCCTCTCAAATTTCTGTAGTCTGATTTTTCCCAACCTGGATATTAGTTTCTTACCCACACCAGAGTGTTTGTATTGAGAATTGGTCAGTTCTCAAAGCTTTGATAGCTATGCATTTCCTTGTGATACCCACCCCCACAAACAGATTCAGTGGATATTTTGGCCAAAGTAAAAATATTCTAAAGGGCAGGTTAATTTTGCTTATTATCAACAAACAGTACATGTAAACATAAACATATACACATATACATCATATACATAAATCTCCCATTCTCCTCCTCTAAAATCCCTGTAGGGATGATGAATGCCTATTGTTTGTTATTTGTGTAAAAGGCTTCAGGAAGTTAGATGCACTAGAAGCCTTCATGCAGTAGGGTAAGGAAAAGCAGGCTCTATCCCACGGAGATGTGAAGAGAGATTGGGAGTCCCACCTCTTGGAGCAAACAAGTCTCATATCCAGTTGCACGTTTGGGAGGTGGTCCTTCACCTGGATTGATGAATAATGGAGAGAAGTCCAATTGGTCACTGTATACTAATTGTGGAAGTCCCTAAGCACTATCTTGAGAGAGATATTGATTTAAAAAATCAATTGGTGCCTAGCCCAGCGGTCATCAGAGAGGCACTGTGCAGCAAGTAATGAGAGCAGACAGACAGACACACAGCCAAATACTTGACAAAGAAAGCAGAACCCCACAAAAGAGGCAAACGGCAGGAAGGATTCTAGGAACCAGAGAGGTCAAGTTCACCCCAAGAATATGGGCCACAGAACCAACATTGCAGGGTTCCTCATAGAGGCTGACAGAAACTGAAGCGTCAGTGAGCGTCCCTGTGTAGACCGGCACCCTGTCCTCTGCACATGTCATAGTTGTATAGTGTTGTGTTCTTATGGGACTCCTGACAGTGGGAGTGAAGGATAGTGCAGATGCTTTTACTACCCTTGAGCCCCTTTCCTTCCTACTGGGTCTAGACTTGATTTTATTCCTGGCTTTATTGTAATTTGCTATGCCATGTTTGGTTGGATATGTACCTGGGTGGCAGTGCTCTTTTCTGTTTCTTGTGTTTTCTTTTCCTTTTAAGGTAAACCAGGAGGTGTGGATCTAAAAGGAGAGGGAGGTGGAGGTGGTGCTGGGTGGAGTGGAGCGAGAGGAAATTGAGATGGAGATGTAACATATGTAAATAATACTAATAATACTAATGCTTAATAAGTGTTAGTAATACTTAATAAGGACACATAAATTATACTACTAATAATAAGTGAGCCGAGATCAGAGAACAAGGAGACCTGAATTAAAACATTCACATACTCAGGGTGAGAGACAGCCCCTAGGAAGCCATTGTGGGGAGCTTCAGAAAACAGGAGGCTTAGCTAGGTGAATAATCATCAACTAAGAATACCTCTGGAGTTTCTCAGCTCTAAGCCTGGGGTGTGTGGATAAATCAACTTACTGAGCTCCGTTTCCCATTCACAGCTGCAGGAAGAACTCTGAAGCCCAGTAGAGTACTTGGTACTCACAGCCAGAATAGTGAAGAGTCCTTAGGGTTCTGGAAAGAACCAAGATAGTGCCCTGTCTATGCACAGCTCAATGCTGTGGTTGCCCCCACAGTAAATGCACTGCCCACCTAGAAGATTAGCCCCTGAAAGGTACAAGGCTAGGAGTCTCAAAAGGGTAAGAGAACTTGCCCAGCTTTGGACTGAAAAGGGGTTCAACTGGAACCCAGTATACAAGGAAGCCAGCCTCTAAAGTGAAGGCATCTCTGGGGTGTGTGTGTAACTCAGTCTCTGCTTTTGAAGGACACATAAAGAAGCTGCTCCAACATCCATCATTTCCTGGATTTTGCTCTGTGTGCTTCCTGCCTATTTGTTTGTTTTCTGGCCATGTGTCTTTCTACTTTAGATTCTTTATACTATTCTTTATTAGATAACAGTAATCTCATTTTATTTTTTATTATTATTTTTATTTGCAGCCCAAATCATTGGGTAATCATCCTTTTTGTTGCACCCACTTTTGTTTGTGAGCTGCCTGATGTGGCATTGGGAACTTAACTTGGGTTCTCTGCAAGAGCAGGAAGTGTTTATGATCCCTGAGACATTCCATACTTCCTTTATAGAATCTTACTTTCTGCTTAGTTTCCCCTTTCCCCACCTTGTTTCTTTATCGCAGGCATTTAGTATTTCCACGTGTGTCCTATCTAAATCATTTCATAGCTCACTTTACATTAGTCTTGCCATTTTCAGTCTTATGGCTTATGCCTATTGGTGATGTACTGGTATGTTTTAACCAATTTTAAGTATCAATCTATGTCTTGTATGATTTAACATTGTTCCCTCCTCTCTAGAGAGTTCCGGGGATTGAGCTCTAAAGAATAGGTAAAATGTTCGCTATAGATTGTTTTTAATAAAAATGATCATGACTTCCATGAGGATACAAACAAATATATTCAATCCAGGACCTAGAGACTTGGTGGCCAACATAGAAGGAAAAGTCAACAATAGAGATGAAAATTTTAGTAACTTAGAAGAAAACTTCAGCAAAAAAAAACTTGAGTTTTGAAAAAAATTGAAATGTTAGAAATTCAATATGCAAATAAAAAAGAGTGAAATGCATTATTGATAAACAAAGCCAATCATAAAAGAAAAGAACAGAGATGGCAAGTGAACTGGCCTGGTTTTGTGTGTCAACTTGACACAAGCTAGAGTCATCAGAGATGAAGAAACCTCAGTTAAGGAAATCCCTCCATGAGATTCAGCTATAAGGAATTTTCTCATTAGTGACTGATGGGGACAGGGCCAAGCCCATAGTGGGAGGTGCTATCCCTGGGATAGTAGTAGTCTTAGGTTCTATAAAAATACAGGCTGAGCAAAGTAGGGAAAGCAAGACAGTAACATCCCTCCATAGCCTTTGTGTCAGCTCCTGCCTCCAGTTTTCTGCCCTGCTTGGGTTCCTGTTATGATTTCCTCCAATGATGTACTGTAATGTAGAAGTATATGCCAAATAACTCACACCCCCCAACTTGCTCTTTGTTTATGGTATTTCATTGCAGCAATAGAAACCTTAAGACCACAGGGGAAAAAAAGAGAAACACTACATTCAACTATCAATAAAGAAAATAAAGAATTGAAGGAATAAGAAAACTATGTATGAGAACTCTCGGATACAATCAGAGACCAACCGTAAGAACCCATGGGATAGAAGAAGCTGAAACAAAAACTAAACAGAGAAATAAAAGAGGCTCTTGGAACTCCAATTAGACAGAATTGGAGAACATGTCAATGACATAGTCAAGATGCCAAAACACATAGCACATACATGAAAGAATGCCATAAGCTGCATGGCTCGGGACTGACCTGACAGGGACAAACAAATAGGGAACAGAGAAAGGACAGACATACAAACATCCTTATGAAAAATCTGGCATCAGGTGAGCTGTGCTTGCACTGATGTAAGGCTTCTACTACACTAACAACAACCCAAAAACTCAACATGATTATTCGATACATTTGAGTCAAGTCAGTTTTTGTACATGGAGAGTTTGTTGTACATGGGTGAATAAAGAGGAATATTTAGCTGATCTCAATAGGAGGTCTCAGTAAGCAAACAGTCACAGGCTGCAGACATCCTGGAGAAGGAAGCTGTGGTTGGTCATTTCTATACACACTATTAAAACTTACATTCTTAAAACTTACGTTTGCCATTCCTTTGAGCTCTGCCTGGAGAAGGCTTTGCCACTCCCATGGGTCTACACACACACACACACACACACACACACACACACACACACACACATCTAAGGGTAAAACACAAAACATATTAGGTATTTTATCTTTGACCCTAAAGCCAGCAAAAGATGAATCGATTTATTTCAAACACCAAAGATAACTTCCAACCAAGATGTCTATATCCATCAAAATGATCTTTAAGTTGAGAGATAAATAAGACATTTCAAGATAGATACAAACTAAGACCCTTTATGATAATTAAAATTTATGATCACTTCAAAAATTCCTAAGGGCATACTACAGTCAGAAGAAGACTATTCCAAACATTGAAGCTCGGGAAAGAATAAACTTCATGAGAGAAATAAATAAGCAAAGGCAGTCTAGTAAGGAATTGATCATGCCCAATATAGTAAACAGTCAAGCCCCTAAGACCAAAAGAATAAGGAATAAAACCCAACAACTACCCAACTAACCAGGAAAACAACAAAATTATAGGAATTACCAAATATCTCTCAATAATAACCTTAAATGTAAATGATCTCAACTCAAGAAATCTACCTCACTGGCAAAGACAACCACCAACCATGATCTGAGAGTTAAAGAATGAAATGTATAGAAGCTAACCACAAGCTGTTGCAGGCATTCTGAGACCTGATAACGAAGAGTCCAAGAAACAACTACTCAGATGAGAAAAAGAAGGAAAGTTTCTGTTAATCAAAAAGCTGTAACCATTGTAACTACATACAGGCTGAACCTTCGGGCATTTCCATAAAACAAACACTGATGGATGTACAGGGCTACACTGGTCCAGATAAGTAACTTCAAACATGAAACCTGGGTTTATCACCAGTTTATGGTTTGTGGTAGAGTGGAAACAACTTCCCCTCTTAAAAGCTTTTCAGAGAGCGGGTTTGCAATATACCATTTTTATAATAAGATATGACAGGGTATTTTTTTTTCACTTTTGGGATGGATTCTAAATCTTCAGAATGTACCAAGTAACATAAGTGCTTGCTGTTTATGAGTTCCTTGCATTACATCCAAGTTTATGCTAATGAATGACTCACAATGGTCTTCCACTAACCTTCAGGAAGTGGGAATGATGACAATATTCTAGAAAAACAGGGGATCACAGTCATGTGAAATCAGTCTAATCTAATCTGACATTTGGGAGGAGAGATTGGAGATGAAGGTGAATCTAAATATAAAAGCAATTAACAAAAAGTAGTTTACTGCACAGACAGAAAATGCTCAATTCCAAAATGATGTTTGTGGCTCTAAACCACAATATCTGACTAAAGTTAGTGTCAATTTTAACATTTTCAAGATTTACACTGTCTTAGTGATTTTTCTCCTTGCTGTGAAATGTATCTTTAAAAAAATAACTTAAGAAAGAAAATGTTTATTTTTGGCTCAGCATTTAAAATATAGTCTATTATGGTGAGGAAGATGTGATAGCAAGAACAGGACAAGCTATAGTCACATGGCTCTGCATTTAGAGCAGAGAGTAATGAATGTTTGCACCCCACTCCACTCCACTGTTTTATTCAGCCCAGCAGCCCAGCCCAGGGAGTAAATCTGCCCACATTTATTTTTAGGATACATCTTTTCACCTTCATCAACTTAATGTAGGTGACTTCTCAAAAACACATGCAGTTTTGTTTTGTCAAGACTTTCTATTCCCATTACCTTGATAATCAAAACTTTTAGTCAGAAGACTAAAAAGACGGCTCAGCAAGAAAAACTATCTTCCAAGCAAGCCTGACCAGCTGCATCCAATTCTTGGAAGTCACAGTAGAAGGACAGAACCAGGGTACAACACCTCTATACATGCACACGGTGGCACACATGTGCTCACATTTATACACATGTATTATGCATGCAAACACATGCTAATAAAGAAAGAACTAAATTTAAATAAAATTATTATATATTGAAGGGTTAGGAACATCAGAGTAGTTCATTCTGTAACCAAAATAAAAATCAACCACCCCCAAAAAAAATCAAATTCAAATCTTTAAAACTCCAAAAATAAAAAATAACAGTGATTCCAACTGATTGTCATCATTAGCAAAAGGAGAGAGCTTTAAAATAAATGAAGATACTCTTCAACACTATGAGTAGCAATATAACCTACTTTTCCGAAAAGAGAATCTCAGTACACAGGAAACAGGTCAGAGCCACTTTTGATAAGTCCTTGTCCTAGTTACATTTCTGTTGCTGCTGTAATAAAATACTCTAAGTAAAGCAATTAGGGGAAGAAAGGGTTTCAGTGCCACAGCAGGGGTCAGGGGGCAAGGACAAGAGGATTCTAGGAACTCGGGCCAAGCAACCTAGCAGACCTAGCAATAAAGCAGAGAGCAAATTAGGAAGACAGTGATTGTCTGCCTCTGTTTTCTGCAAGATACGCACACACAGAGACACAGAGACACAGATGCATACAGACACAGAAAGACACACACACACACACACACACACACACACACACACACACACACACAAAGAGACACAGATGCATACAGACACAGGAAGACAGACAGACAGACAGACAGACACACACATACACACACACACACACACACACACACACAAATAAAATGGAGGGAATGATATAGCACAGCAATGAGCAGAGCATTCCAGCAGCAATGGGAGTAAGACTGGGTAATTTATGCTGCAACTCACAGATGTCAGCTCAGGCTTGGAAAGGCCATGCTGGATGTGGAGAGTGCAATTTGTTAACAAGTATGATTGAGTTAGTGCCTGTCTCTAAGTAGCAGTGTGACCCAAGATGAGTCACTTAACCTTGGCCTCAGTTTCATTTTTAAAATAAAGGGTTAGATTAGATTATCTTTAGATTTTTGTCAAAATCTAATATAATGTTATTCCATTTTTCTTTCATCTATGTGGCAATTGAAACCAAGTCAATGGGCAGAAAGGGAACTTAGCAAATTATCAAATTAATCAGGATAAAATGAAATTGAAAATGGAAAAGCTTAAAATGTTCTAAATGGTTATCACCACTATTAACACAAAATGTCTGGGAATTTTAAAATTAAAAGAAAAAAATCACCATAGATAGAAATTTTCAACTGTCTGAAAGTAAAGCCATGTATATCTATTTAAGCGAGTGTCAAATTAGAAACATACTTTATCATTTTCAGATCTCCACACAGGACTATTTGAAAGTCCCTAAGGGAGGGAGAAGTCACTGGTGTGTCTGATTGTAATGTATACTTCAGTGCCCAGGTTATAGCTTTCATCTATACTTATTTAAGCAACCAAAGTCGTGTGAGGAAAATATAGATTTAAGTTATTTGTAAACTGCATAGGAATTCTTTTGACCAGAGCTGGCTATGCATATTACCTTGTAAACCGAAAAACAAAAACAGCAAAAGAAACAGATGCACCAAAAAGTTTGTTTAATTTTAAATTGTTGGAATGAAAGATGTGGGTGAGAAAACTATGCAGAATTAAGATGGCATCTGCTCCACAGGGAGGCTATCAGGGAAGCTCTTTCCAGGCACATCACAGTGGATACTGACTTAACAAAGATGTCCAACCTGGCTGTCCTCCATCTCAAGAAGTGTACCGAACAGAATTCTGTAAGAAAACTTCACCCATCAACAATGGAGGAGTGTCTCCCTTGCTCCGCATCCTTGCCAGCATCGGCTGTCACTTGAGTTTTTGATCTTAGCTATTCTGATTGGTGTAAGGTGGAATTTCAGGGTCCTTTTGATGTACATTTCCCTGATGACTAAGAACTTTGAACATTTCTTTAAGTGCTTCTCGGCCATTTGAAATTCCTCTGTTTAGCTCTGTACCCCATTTTTAATTGGGTAACTTAGGTTATTCATATCTCACTTCTTGAATTCTTTATATATTTTGGATATTAGCCCTCTCTCAGATATAAGGTTAGTGAAGATCTTTTCCAAATCTGTAGGCTGCCATATTGTCCTATTGACAGTGTCTCTAACCTTACAGAAGCTTTTCAGTTTCATGAGGTCAAATTGTCAATTGTCAAGACCAACAAACCTGAGCCATTGGTGTTCTGTTCAGGAAATTGTCTCCTTACCGATTCATGATATTTCTTACTTTCTCTTCTACTTGAGTTAATATATCTAGTTTATGTTGAGGTCCTTGATCCACTTAGACTTCCAGTTTTAGAGTTTTGTGCAAAGTGATAAATATAGATCTAATTGCATTCTTCTACATGTAGACATCATGTTAGACCAGCACCATTTATTGAAGATACTTTTTTCCATGGGTTTGTAGGGGTTATTTCTGGGTCTTTGATTTGATTCCACTGATAAACCTGTCAGTTTCTGTACCAAGACAGTTTTTATTACACTATTTCTCTGTAGTATAATTTAAGGTCAGGGATGGTGATTCCTCCAGGAGTTCTTTTATTATTCAGGACCGTTTTAGCTATCTTGTTTTTCCATGTGAAGTTGAGAATTTCTCTTTCAAGGTCTGTAAAAAAAAAAAATGTGTTAGAATTTTGATGCTCGCAGACAGGAGCCTAGCATAAGTGTCCTCTGAGAGGCTCTATCCAGCAGCTGACTAAAACAGATGCAGACACTCAGAACCAAACAGTGGACAGAGGACGGTGGCTCTTATGGAAGAGTTGGGACAAGAACTGAAGGCCCTGAAGGGAATAGGAACTCCATAGGAGGACCAACAGAATCAACTAACCTGAACCCCTGAGAGCTCTCAGAGACCGAACCACCAATCACAGAACATGCATGGACTGGACCAAGGTTCCTGGCACATATGTGGCAGACATGCAACTCAGTTTCCATGGCTGACTTGATTGGCCTTAGGGGGAGAGATGTACCTAATTCTGCAGGGACTTGATGCACCAGGGGCCCCACGCTCTCAGATGAGAAGGGAAGGGAGAATGAGGGATGCGACTTTGTGAGGGGGGGGTGGAGATGGGGCAGAGTTTGAAATGTAAATAAATAAGTAATAAAAAAATTGTAAACTTCTTCATGAAATGGAAAACAGCAGCTGCTGTCTAGCGGATGAACCATCTCCCCCACGTGGCTGAACAACCCCTACAAAGAAAACAAGACACTGGCTTCTCCGAGGCACATTATGTAATCTGCCTTATTCTGGGCAGCATGGTGATAGAAATCTGAATCGTTTGGTTTCACCATGAGCATCAAATTCAAACAGAAAAAAATAAAATGAAATTTTGAAAACAGAGCAAACTTCTTCTGAAGCACACAGATGCGGTTTCCCACCCTCTCCCAGAAACAATCCCAGTTATACAACTGGGTTAAACTGGTGTGGACTTGTGCCCTCAGTCTCCTCCCATGATATTTTCATCCAGTTTATTTTACTTATCTCCGTGTGTGAGCGTGTGTGCTGCTTGGAGATGGGCTTGCACACGTTGGTATCAGAGAACAGTTTCAAGAATGGATTCTCTCCTACCTTTAGGCCTCAGGGATGAAACTCAGGCCATCACACTTGATAGCAGGTCCTTTACCCACTGAGTTATCAGCAGCCTGTATGTTTCCTGCTACACTGTTTGTGCAAACCCTTCTGAGCCTTTTCACTGATCAAAGCTATTGTTTTCTTCTTACCACTTTCAAGCCTTGTCTTCCTATCAAGTGCTAAAATAGCTTTCAAAGTTAAAATTTTTTAAAGGTAACATGAAAGTATCACTCCTCCAGTAGCAGATAGATTCGATTGAACACTTTCACAAGAATTCTACTTTTTTTTTCTCTTTTGCAAAGGTGGGTGCTCAAAACATCTTGCTAGCACAGTGTCTGTTCTAGTCACATGTGGCAAGTTAGCATGTTTGGAGGAGGCATGGGACATCTAGGGTTAAGTTTAATTGGTTCTCTAGATGACAAAAATTGTCATGTATTAGAGGAGTTCAGAATGTCCCCTGATAGAGAGCACACAAGACCCGTGTAATGACAATTTATCTGCTATCAGCATTTTCATGACGGCTTTGTCAACCGGTTGTGCACTAGGGCCTTATGTACAAAATCCATAGATAGACACTAAATCATTCTACGTGCCAGCCACTACCAGAGATGAAGGACAGCGGAAGACTTCCAGATCAAAGAGAAATGTGAATCTAAAAAATAAAATAAAATTCAAAATACCACTTATTCTTTTAGATGAACTTTCAGATTCCTCAGTTCCCCAAATACTACCTTTAAGATATGTGGGTGAGCTGCTGCAGTAATCGGTTACTAGCTTGTTACAGAACTGTGTGGAGATGCTGTTCACCCATACCTCCATCAGCAGCACAATTACCATCGTCATCATTTTGAAACTTACAGGAAAAGCCACTGAGAGAAATACAAAATAAGTGGAGACAGTGCTTCCAAAATTAATAAAAAGAATGTATCCTTTAAAATTATGGTGTTCATAAACTGCTTTGGAGTGCATTTTAAAAAATGGATTTCCATTTTATGTGTATGAGTGCCTTTGTGCATGTCTGTGTGTGTGTGTGTGTGTGTGTGTGTGTGTGTGTGTGCATTGTGAATGTGGTATATGTGCATTGTATATGTCCATGCATGGTGTGTGTATGTGTGCAGTGTTTGTGTGCACTGCATGTGAGTGTGTATCTGTTTGTGCACTCACTCTGTATATTCACTTTGTATGTGTATATGCATGCATTCGTGAGTCTGTGCATGGTGTGTGTGTGTGTGTGTGTGTGTGTGTGTGTGTGTATGTGATTTCAAAGATGACTTCTTGGAATCATATAATCAGTCAGGGGCTCATCCCTAGAGAAAACTGATTCTCCCTCCTGTGACACTTGCTAATTTCCTGTAGCTCCACGTGTAGTTCTGTAAGATTTTCCCATTCCATGTTACATGTCTATTGGTATTGTCATTGTTCAAGTCTTGTTTAGGCAGACATATTGTTGAGGTTTAATGGATGTAACTTCCCATGGTTGATAAGAGACACAATCTAGCAGCAGACATCATGGTCTTCTGGTTCTTTCTCGCTCTCTTCTACAAAGATCCCTGAGTCTTAGGTGTAGAGGGTGTCAATGTCTTGCTTGGGTGGCATTGGCCACCCTTTGGTCAACTGTTTTCTACATTATGACCAATTGTGCCTTGCTGTAATGGTCTTCTTCAAGAATCAAATATTCCTAACCACTGTGCCATCTCACCAGCCACCTGGGGTAGTTAATTTTAATGAAAAATTTCTCCAATGGATTTAGTAACAGGTTTAACTCTAAAAACGTATTATTTATTAACAATTAAATTTCTCTTGGACAATTTTTTATGTGTAATGTGGTCTTACTACTCTCAGCGACTACTGTCTTTCCTCCCCCACCCTCTCAATCCTTCCTTCCTGACAAGTCCCTTTCTCACACTCTTGTCTTTGGGTTTGGGTTTATGGCCCAGTAAGTTTAATATGGGCAGATTGTGTAACCATGGGCTTGGAATTATCCAGTGGTGCCTGGTAGGCTTGTCAGTGGGCACAGGACTGGAGGACTCCCTGCCCCAGAATCTTTCCTCAGCCAGTAGTCCAACAGGGAGGAATAAGGCCCAATGAGCCCTTCCTCATCAGTGACTATCTGTTGCCAGCACTGTCTTGTGTACGTCCAGTACAGGTAACAGTAGCTATGCCAAACACTGTATTGGGTATTCCCCAATCTACAATCGCTACAACACAAAGTTGTATTGGCATCCCACAGTCCTTCTTACTGTCTTTCAGCTCTTATATTCTTTCCATAGCCCCTTTTGTGATATTCCCTGGGTTTTGGGTAACTTGGTATGAACACCTTGTTTTAGGGCTAGGTAAATTGCTTTATTCTTGGCCTTTTAGACTAAACCTTTTTGAAAACAAACATGTTACTATGAGAGCCTCCACTATTAGACTCGTAATTCTATTGGATTGTAGTTTACTTCTGATGTTGGACTGAACTAGGGCCTGTCTGTAATATCACTCCATCACAGGAGCATTGACCACTAAATAAAGTATCAAACATTACCAGGCCAGGCTTCCAGGGAAGGGATTGGGGCACCACCCCAGCTACAAGTCCTTTTACCTGCAGGTGTGTGTCTGTGGTACATTTCATAATTATATCAGGCCCGTATTAATTCAACCAGAAAGTGCCTGTTGAACTCTTACAAACCTAAGTTATCTGAGATCTTGACTGATTCCATGTCCCATGTAATCCAACTGCAATCCATGTCTCTGCCTGGTTTACCCCTTGTTCACCTCAAGTATATAATCTTTCAAGATTTATGTTTATTTTCTGTGTCTGAGTGCTTTTCCAGCATGCATGTATTTATACCATGTTCATGCCTAACACCCTTGGAGTTCAGAAGAGGGCATCTGATTCTCTGGCAGTTAGGAACTAAGCCAGGGCAGGAAGTGCTTATAACCACTGATTCCCCCTCTCTGCCCTTTTTAGGTGTGTTTCCTTTACTATTTTACAACACTCTGTAACAAAATGTAACCCTCAATCAAAAATTTCAGACACACAATTCAGGTTTCAAGTCTTCCTCATAAAGACACTATCAAATTTTTGGCTCATTGTCATGTATGTATATTTGCTTAGAAAAATGTTTTAATAGATGATATATGTCTTCCATTAGAACCACTTCCAAGATCTGGTATCAAAGGAGACAACATGAAATATGAATTAGCTTTAATCCCTATTTTAAGGAACCACTGGGGAAGCAGACTCTCCTGTTTTGAGGTATAGCTGGCTCAGTAAGGGAGAAAGTGGGCTGAGAGCAGAGTTCTATAGACATAAAATATGATTTTAAAGTGAGCCAAACTGTTCCTAATAAAGACTTCTATTAATAAACCTTCTGAGTCTGATGGATTATATCAGTGGAGCAAATAAAAATTTTTTCCTATGAATCAAGGTACTTCTTTTGCCCTCAGACTTCATAACAATGAAGGGACCGGTATCAACATTTCTGCCTCTCCCAAGCCATTTACCAGCAGGAGAGGAGCCCACAAGCCCTCCAATGCAATTAAAACTGGGTCTGCTCTCTCAGGAGGGGTGGTCTGCATGTGAAAGCCTGAAGCTATGACAAATCCCTTCTACCAGCCAAAAGCCGGCTAAAGGGCTAGTCCAGGACTTTCTATGCTACAAAATAAAATCAGAAAGGCCAACTGGAGGATATCTGAACCCTGCCTCTAACCTGCTCTTCAAGTCCCCATCCCCCAAGAAGTGTTAACAAAGAAAAGGCAAGCAATGATAAGACCACCATTGAGTGTGCACAGGAAGATGGGTCGGAAGGGTATACCGTTTCTTTGAGCTCATCTCGCATGCAACCAGCTGAATATAAATTTCCCTCTATCTCATCAAGCTCCCAGTGTTTGGCCTCCTCTGACTGATATTGGCTCATCATACTTAATCTAGGGTGAAATTTCCTCGTCTGAGCTAAATTACTCGCAGCCATCAAGGGAAGCGATATTTATTTTTCGTGGGGCTAATGACCTGTCCCCCAGACCCACCCACTGATGGTTATTTACTGGGGCCCAGATGCTTGAGCTCAAAATGAGTGCTAATGTCAGCAGGTGCCATCCCTCATTCAGCTCAGTGATTGAATTGGAGCGGTCCCATTGACATTGACTCTGTGACTTTTAAGGCCATTACCCTCAGCCAGCGATGAACCTCTCATCATGGCGATGACAGTGACAGCTGATTAGCGACAAATTACAAGTAGGAAGGTGCAGGAGCTCTACTGGGCTGGGCAGAACCAGAGGTAAGGGTGAGAGCTGTGAAGAGAAAGAAGCAGGGAGAAAAGGGGATGCAGAGGGGAAAGACCATAAGTTCCCTCCCTTCCCAGTGTGTTGGATCAGCTCTCACGACAGCTTCTGCGGATCTCCCTATCTTATATCTACCTACTATATTTAAATACCTTGAGATTCCTCTATCATGCCTCAAGGAAGAAACCTTTAACAGGCAGAAGTTTGTATCTTGCAAATTAAGCTATATAAATAATGTAACATTTTAGACATCATAATCTGTAGACTATTTGAGCACAAATACTCTGAATAAACAAAGCAAATAGCCACCCTCTGCTTTTTTCTTTTGTACTTGAAACTGCACTGAACAAAGTCTTTTGTACTTTCTTTTGTATGTGTTTTGCATAGCCAGCTTGCTTGAGTAAAACGCGATGTATGGTTTGGCATGTAGAGACCATGAGTAGAATCCTAAATATTAAATTAAGCCAAAGCCAGTTTCTAGTTCTGCTCAGTAAGCTGTGTATAAAAGCCTTTTTGGATTTTTAATTGAACATAAAAATAGTTTTGTTGTTGTTGTTGTTGTTGTTGTTGTTGTTGTTAAATTATTTGCTCGATACCCCTTTACAATAATGTATTTTTTCTTTGGTCTCTGTGGGGAGGGTAGAGATTAGGATGGGATCATTTTTTAGTTATTTGTGTGATTAAACAACCTCAATATGCAGAATGTGAAGATCTATGAATGACAGATATTTGGGGATTTGAAAGACATAACCAGAAGAAAGACATTGCTGACACTCATGTTTGAGGTCTGGACACTTGTTACTCAAAAGAGTTGGACAAATGCCCATGTCCTCAGCTCCACACAGAACACACTGAGGACAGTGCCCACAGGGGCAGCCACACGCCTTCACACCGCACAACAGCCTGCCTGGCTGCTTCCCTCTCAGCAGCATGGCAGCTGACCAAATGGCAAGCAGGACAATGGGAAGTCTGCAAACCACTGACACCCACCCGGCTGCACCATACAAGGCATAGTGAACAGAATCAAAGGACAAAATAGCACCTCTTTGTCTGTGTATTTAGTCCCTCCTCTTTCAGTCTCCCTGCCTCCCACCATGGCTTCCCTCTTCCACTGCACATACTGTCCAAGGAGGAGTGCCTGTCTGAACACACTCTCAGAATACTGGGTAACAAATACTGCAAGATACTCTTTGTTCAAATATATGACACCTCTTAGAATATAGCGCCACTCATCTTTGAAGCATACGGTAGCAGAGCTGATGGCCCTGCACATCTTTATCCAGCACTGGGGTCAAAATGGAAGCTTGAGATTTGCCAGCATGAGATCGCTGATACCGCAAAAATAAGTGTCAAGACTTGCTTGCTTGCTTGCTTCCCCTGAGAACCGATGGTTCCTCACTTAACAGGACAAAATTTTTCACAATACTTCCTGTCCCTTCAAAGCATCTGAGTGTGCAACAAGGCAAGCCTCTAAGAGCTGGGGATGGATGGTAGGTGCAGAGAAATATGCCTTTGCTCTCTGCTTTCCTCTCTTTTTCTTGATAAATGTTCATCATGAGTTTCCATGGCAGATTACCTACTTACAACTGATAGTCAGAGGAGCAAGAAACACAGAGAGACAGAGAGAGAGAGAGACAGAGAGACAGAGAGACAGAGAGCAGAAAGGAGGGAGGGAGAATTATTGTATCTAACTTTTATATTCAAGATAACTTGGAGCTTTGAAAACAGATGTGAGCACATGATATATGAGAAACAAAGTAAAGGGAGACAGGCTGAGTTCAGAGGATCAGCAAAAGATATGTGAGTTAGAAGCATCTCTCCAGATTCACATAAGGAACCAGAGAAAGATAAAGGCAAGCACAGCCCAATGAAGTCACACAGCAGTTCGTAAGAATGTATGTTTCTGTAAGTCATCAGGAGCCATGAAAAGTGTAGGCCAGCCCATCCCTACAGGCAGATATAGAGCCCTAAAGACATACAAAGTGCATGAGACATAATAGGTATTCATGACTACCTATTAGCAATGCACCGTGGACATTCGAGTCTTTCTAAGTCTTGACCTCTGCAATTGGAAATCCACGGCACCATTTAGTATACATTAGGTATTTGACTGGTAGTTAATACTTCTGCCTCTATTCCCTCTCCTATTATTATTAGTTAATATATTTATTTATTTTGCAAGTCCTAAGAAATTGGCATGGGCCACACCCATACAATGTCTTTTCCCATGTTTCAATGATAGTGTTAGCTGTTTATTTAAAGAGTTACCACAATGTTTCTAAGCCCTGTGTACCCCAAGGTTTGTCATGTTGATAATAATCCCACCCATCCTCCCTCTTGTATTTGAAACTAATAAAAGACACAAAATTTCACAAGAAGAGATTAAAAAAAAAAAAAAGACAGTTGTATCACCAGTGCTAGAGAAAGGGCTGAAGGAGCAGAAAGGGTTTGCTGAAGGTTTCTGAAAGCAACCTCATGGGAAGAACAACATTATTGACTAACCAAACCCTCCACAACTTCCAGTGAGTAAAACACCAACCATTGAGTACACATGGAGAGACCCGTGGCTCCAGTTGCTTGTGTAGCAGAGGATGGCATTGTATGGCATCAATGGGAGAGGAGGGCTTTTGTCCAGTGAGGGCACATTTTCCCAGTGTAGGAGAATGCTGAAGCACTGGGGTGGAGAGGGTGACTGGGAGAGGGAGCACCTTCATGGAGGCAAGTGAAGGGTGAGGGGAACAGGGAGAGAGGATAACATCTGAAATGCAAATACAGAGAATATCCAACAAAAATAATTTTTTTTAAAAAGATGAACTGAAAACTATGGGTGAGGTCTGCAGCCACAAAACCTAATTGATACTCTGAGATGGTTCGTATTGTTATCTTGGTCAGGTCTGAAATACTGCCGTGACAAGCCCCTCCGGGTACAAGAGGGAATTTCTAGATTAGGTTAACTTCGGTGGGATGGACTGGGATCCCAATATGAATACAACAGAGAAAGTGCTAACCACAAGCTTGCCCTCTTCTCCCCTCCCTCTCCTCCTGCCCCCACCACCGTTCTCTCTAAATTCAATGTATGCAGAATCATCACGCTCCCGCAGCTGTGACTGTATCTACAAGCTGTGAGCTAACTGCTTCCTTCCATCATGGAATTTGTTGCCGTGAGACTGGTGATGAAGAAACACTGGATCCGACCCATACATCCGCCTACCAACACCACACAGACCAATTCATCTGGCTTTTTGTGTTTCAGCTTCACTGCCTGTGTCTGACTGGGACAAACCCCCTCAGAATGGGTCTCCTTCCCCAACGGTAGAGGGGAGACTATGGTGTTTCTCTGCTCAAGTGTGAGAGAAGATAAAGACTGTCCACCTAGGACAGCTACAGCCACTGTGTCCCTAAATGCATGGTTCTGATGCCCCCTCAAAACACACTCATTTCATGTTATCCCATGAACCTTTGTACTGCATTAGTCTGGCTCCGCTTTCTTAAGAGGAATCACCATTTTTGACTACTTAGATGGTTTAATCCATACAACAAGTTCTACGTTGTCTGAGAGCCACACTGAAGCAAGTTATTCCAGAGTCTGTGTGAACTCTTGCCACTGCCCTCCTGCTTCACCCCTTAACTCTCCCTCTGCTAAACTGTCCCCTCAGTGCTCTAGACCCAGGTTTCCCAGATAAATGTTTGAGCCAATGACACACTGTCCAGAGGGGTTTGAGTTCTTTGGTTCTGTCCTTCAGATTTTCTTCCTCATTAATGTCTCACTGGCTATGGACCATATTGAAGTCTGACTGCAAAGAATCTTAGACAAACACAATACATTAACGTATTTAACCAAAAGTGTCTTAGAAAGTTTGAAATCCTAGGGCCAGAGGTGGCTGTTGTCCATACAGATAAACTGTTTCCTCAAATGGTCTTTATGGTCTGCTCAGCAAATTCTTGTAATTGCGGTGTGATTTTTAAGCTTGACAAACAAAATTATGTGTGTTAGAGAATGTAGCAAAAAACAAAAAAAAAAAAAAAAGAAAGAAACTCAGACACAATGAGTAATAATGTAAACTTACTTCATCAAACCAGCATTTAGGCACAACATTCATCTCTTCAAATAAGTCAAAATATTACTTGCTCACAACCCATTCTGTGCAGTAAAAATCAAATGGTAGAAAATGACAATGGCAGTAGACTTCCTGGTGCTTCAGATAATGATGCAGACAACCTGTCCCTGAGTCGCTGAGTCCAGCCCACTGAAAGTTATAGCAGTAGCTCCATCGGAGAATGAGGAAAGAGAATGAGTCTGTAACCCCTTGTGGGGCCCATTCGCCATAGTAAGTTAGTGAGACAAGGGACCCAAACAAGATAATGCTCTCCTTGCCATTCTGACTGGCCGATGCGGATGACATATTTTGGGCATCTCTGCTGATTCCATGGCTGCAACTTGTACACCGTCCACAAATCCCCATCTGCAGCTACAGATGGTCCACATTTTTTCCCAGTGTTTATAACAGCTCTTGAGGTGGGGGTGGGGAGAATGAAGGCTTCACAGCCAAGCTGCCCTAGTCAGGTGAGTCTGCACTCTTGTTGAACTGCAATGCTTCCAAGCAACACACTTGCAGAGCTCCTTCCTTGGGGCTGAGAAACCATGTCTGAGGAGTTATGTGGTAGATTTTCTGGGAAGCATCTAAGGGTCATTGCACACTACTTATCTTTAAGATTTTTTTTTTTTTGAGTGAGGGGATATGTTCCTCTCAGAATAATTATTCTTTGGGTTATAATTAAGGCACTGTAGTTCATTTGTCCAGAAGCCAACAGCTATGGGTGCTAACATCATAAAGCAGTTCACCATCATGTGGCTAGTGATGTGCATGGTGGTATAGAATTAGAACATGTCTGTGGCCACAAAAATTCCTCCAAGGAAAATGGGGAAGAAACTTCAAAACAAGATAATTTTCCCTGGTTCTTGTTGATTATTAAAACGTTTAAATCATATAATCCTTTTTTATTCTCTCTCTCTCTTTCTCTCTCTCTCTCTCTCTCTCTCTCTCTCTCTCTCTCTCTCTCTCTGTCTCTCTCATTTCTGTCCTATAGGAATTTTAAACAAGAGCATCAGTGGTTTCTTTGGAGAGGAATCTAGTGACTACACTAACATACCTTTAAAATCTAAGTGACCTATTGTTCCCAGACAAGCAGGTTACTAAATGCTAAATGTAAGCTTCTTGCTTCTTCTGAATGACTGGGATGAAAAAGACATAGCACAAACATATTGCTCATTGACTTTCTCTACCTACTCTGACCAGTTTGCACTATGAACAGCTGTGTGGAAAAGACTTCTTCATTTATATCACTTCATGAGTAGATCACTTAGCTGATTGGTTCCTGTCCTCATCACCAAACAGTTCTCCAGTAAGTGTATCATTTTTATACAGTCACAGATAATTAATGTTTAGTTGATTTAGTCAATTACATGCCAAAATAACTTAACAGAACCAGGGTATGGACAATGTGTCTGTGACCCCAAACTCTGTGACCCTCAATACTATACTAGGCACCCACTTGTTGGATTGGATGCCTCATAAAATCTCATGAGAGTTGATATAAGTGACCTTGTGCTGTAATTTGTATCTTCCATGTGTTTATAAGTAAGAAGAATGTGCTAATAGGCACACCAGCCACTGACTACAAAACTTGACTCTTTTAGGTGTCCCTGGGATGGGAATAAGGGAAAGAAACCTGCTAATTCAGGGAGAAAGTTCACTACTCACCAAGTACTTCAAGTGCAATAGACCACATTCATAAGCGTACATATTCACACAACTGTTGATGTTCTAATGTCTGACAAAATATAATTCAAAGTAAAATTAATCAAAAGCTATAAAGGTCACTTCACACTGATTAATGGAATGATCCATCACAAGGACATTGCAGCTTATACTTAGTAAACATGGTGCCCTTGTTTTCATAAAACAAAGGCTCCTCCATAGAAAGACACAAAATAATCCCTAAATGATAATAGTAGTAACGTTAATGCCTCCCTTTCATTTTATATATAGATACTAGCAATCCTGACCAAAAGTAAATATATAAACATCTAATTAAATGATATTACATGATCAAATATGCCTAATTGAGATCTGACATCTATAGAACATTTTCTCCACACACATCAGAATACATATTTTGTGATCCCAAAATTCCATGGAGCTTTCAAACACAGTCTCTCTCTCTCTCTCTCTCTCTCTCTCTCTCTCTCTCTCTCTCTCTCTCTCTCTCTCTCTCTCTCTCTCTTTCTCTCTCTCTCACACACACACACACACACACACCAGAACTTAAAATAATAAGTAGATGGACAGAAATAATTAAGGTAAAGGATGAAGTAAATGGAATAGAAACAATCAATGAAATGAAGAATTGGCTCTTTAAAAAGATTAAACAGGACTGACAAATTCTTAGTCAAATTAACCAAGAGAAAGCTAAAAAAAAAAAAAAAAAAAAAAAAAAAAAGCTAAAAAAGGCCCCAATTTTAAAATTAGAGGTCTAGAGGAAGATAATATAACAGATACAGTAAGATTCAGAAAATCATTAGCATGTGCCTTATATTGTTGCAGTCGACTCAATCCGAAAATCTTAAAGCAATGAGTACATCTCTAGACACACGTTTTTATTTCTATCACAAATAAAGCAAGATGAAATGGAAAATTCCAGCAGATCTATAACAAACAATATTAAACCAGTGATATAAAGTTTCTCAATTAAAATAAAGCCCACAGCAATATTTGTTCACTAATTTATTCTACCAGGCGTTTACAGGGGACTTCCACCTAGCTTTCTCTAACTATTCCATGAAAGAGAAGAACAGGGAGGCTACCAGACTCTCTTCATGCATCCAATATTAACCTGATACTAAGACCAAGAAAATATTGATAATAATCCACAAGAACAATGTAAACATAAGTATAGAAAGCAAGAGATAACATTGATACTGATATTGCATACAGATTTGTAAATGTATAATAGCCAAGAATCTACACATAAATTACCATAATAATAACTGAGTTGAGCAAGTTTATTTTATTCAAAAGCAATAACTCATAAATTATACCTTATATGCTAGCAAAACATTTTTTTCATCTTGATAACCTTAAATAATACTATTTAAGATAGGATCAAACATCTACAAAAGTTGTACTAAGTCAATACATCATCATAAAGTATATGGCCTGCCCAACATGATACAAAGACTTTATAAACTAATAGAATTTAGGAGCTAGAAAGATGGCTCAGGGGTGAAGAGCACTTGATGCTCTTTCAAAATTCTATTCCCAGCACCCACATTGGATGCCTCACAACTTCCCATGACTCTTGTTCCAGAGGATGTGATATTCTCTGGGCTTCTGTCTACACACACACACACACACACACACACACACACACAAACACACACACACACACACACACGTGCGTGCGCGCGTGTGATGTACATACACACAAATACATTTTAAATGTTTTAATTTAAAAAAATTGAAAGCATGTAAACACAGACAAAAATTTCCCTGGAACCGAGCCATTTGCAAATATGTAGATGGCGCAATGCTGCTGAAGCTATTAGATAGATACTCATGTGGTGAAAACTAAATTTGACTTTAATAGTACACTACACTCTGAAATGGTAAATGAAGTATAAACATGAAGATGAATGATAAACAGTGAAGCCAGAAGAAGAGACTCGAGATTCTCCTGGTGATAGTCAGTAGGGAAAGGCTTGCCAAATAAGAGGTCAAGATAGTAGCCATTTCATAAATACAAATGTTAAAATTAGAATATTCTATTCATAAAACCATAACATATCCTAAAGCCACCAAAGAGGTTAAGGAACAATCAAAAGAAAAAACAGAAAATGTCTTGAAACAAAATGAAAGCACTATAGTATAAAACCTATAGAAGTGGAATATTTGCAGTGACTAATATCCAAATTAGAAAGAAGATACATCTAAAATTATAACAACTTTAAATGCCAAAGTCCTAGAAAAAATAAAGTAACTCTAAATTTAACAAAAAATGACAAAGATGAGAGAAAAAATATATTGAGTAGAAAATATTCACACTAAACTTTGATATCAGAAAGATGATAAAAATAAAAAATTAACTAAGCTACCGGAAAAATAAATAAAATAAGAAATAAAATCAGAGACATTTAAAGTCATACCACAGAATTCAAATGATCCATAAACAACTATTAGAACCTCTATATGAGAATAAATTGGTTATCCGGGGAGATAGATACATTCTTGTATAGAAATAATGACTAAATTATGAAGATACAACCCAAATACACCTGAAACTAGTGATGGAGTTTTTGTGTTCAGTAAACAGAAAGCTGCCAAAGAAAAGCCCAGGGCCAACTGGTTTCAATGATAGATTCCAATACAACTACAGGAATTTGCTTTCTTTTTAATCTTTTAGAAGTTATTGAAGAAATCAAAACATTTCTATACTTATTTTATAAGGACAACGTCACCCAGATAAAGATCTCACAAGAAAAGATTATAGATCATTAGCATGGGTGACCAGAGGAAGTACTAACTCTACATACTAAATTGGATAAATTGCAGCAATGAGGTTCCCAAATAATATGTCCTTTATAGTTTTGGTACTTGAAGAAACGTCTATGCTGGTCCCATGTCCCCTGGCAAGGGAGTTCCAGTTGCTCTACAATCTTTTTTTTTTAACCTTATCAATCAGATTTATATGTTAAGTTCTCAATCCACAAGCCATCCACACAACAAGCTTTCAACCAGTTGACAAAGATATAAACTGCCCACCTAGATAAGATAAATTGACCTATAGAAATCCATCCCTTAGAAAATATACATAACCTATGGCTACTCAGAGCTGCGTGGACAGAGATGGGTCACCTTTATCTTCCATCTTGAATCTCCATTGCTCTACATTCTATCCAACACTTTTGATTTGTTGCCTTTTGAAAGCCAGTGGCCCAGTGAAGGTACGTTTTCCCAGTGTAGGGGAATGCCAAGGCACTGAGGTGGGGAGGGTGGTTGGGAAAGAGAGCACCTTCATGGAAGTAAGTTGAGGGGGAGAGGGGATAGAAGTGGGGAGAAAGGGGAATAACATTTGAAATGTAAATACAGAGAATATCCAATAAAAATAATTTAATTTAAAAAAGGAAAGCTGTGGCACAGGGTTATCTCCACGTGCAGATAAAATCCAAAAGTGTAATTTTTCTTTTTGTGAATATCATAAATAATTGTTGAAATTAAATGAATGCCTCTAAGGGGGAAAAATGAAAGCCAGCTGTGTGCTGTTGTGCAGTAACAGGGAGCCAGCTGTGTGCAGTTGTGCAGTAACAGAAAGCCAGCTGTGTGCAGTTGTGCAGTAACAGGGAGCCAGCTGTGTGCAGTTGTGCAGTAACAGGGAGCCAGCTGTGTGCAGTTGTGCAGTAACAGAAAGCCACCTGTGTGAAGTTGTGCAGTAACAGGGAGCCAGCTGTGTGCAGTTGTGCAGTAACAGGGAGCCAGCTATGTGCAGTTGTGCAGTAACAGGGAGCCAGCTGTGTGCAGTTGTGCAGTAACAGGGAGCCAGCTGTGTGCAGTTGTGCAATAACAGGAAGCCAGCTGTGTGCAGTTGCGAAGGAATACCTTTGGTTTTTTACTGATGCTCAGGTGTGCAGTGATATCTGTTTTACTGATGTTCCTCAAATGATAAGTTTCTGCTGAGGACTTTTTGCATAGCTTTCTCATCTATGTACCTTCTTTGGGGAAATACCTATTCAAGTCCTTCCATAACTTTCTCTTTGCTTTGTTAGTTTTTTCCACACTGTGGATCTGTAGAAATCCATTGTATACTTTAGAAATTAATTACACCCACTAAAAGGATCTCACAATAAATATTCTTAGCACAATGATATTTAAGTTTTTTAAAGAAATACATGTAATCACAAGAATTTTTTAAAATGTAATATTATGTTGCTCAGGCTAGACTCCAACTCATTTTTGATCAAATCGATATTGATGAAAGTGAAAATGGAGAAAATTGATGCCTTAAATGGACAAGTAAAGTGAAGCAGGCTTAGTAAGTTTGAATAAATCCTTACAATCAACTTACATCATCCCACATGGACAACCCGTAGCTATGCCTATTCTATGGTCAACACACAGGAAAACGTTGTGAACGGAGCCACTGCACACATGTACAATAACAGCCTTACATCATTTTCAAACTTACTAGACGCTGCGTGTGAATACATCCATGTGTGATGAAAGTATGTTGAATTACAGAGGAATGCTAAACCAGGGACCAGACAGTGACTAGCCATGTCATTAAAGGGGGTCCCACAGAGGGGGGCACTCATACACCTGCAATGCCACATCTCTTAAAAGAAATTATTGTTACAATCATACATATTGAATCATTAATTTGATAAAACCAAACTTTTGATCATGAATTTTTTTCTAAGAGGGGAGACCAATTATGCAGGTTCGTGGTGTTATGTTTGGTAAACGGGTGATATTAACAAAAACAAGAACAATAAAAACAAAAACCCTGCACAACTACCATGAGGTAGGAAAAAGTTCAAGCATAGAAATACATGAAAAATATGTAAGACAGAGAAGCCATGATATTCTAGACTTTGGGTGACAAGTATCTCTCAAGTTTAGTGGCTTCTGTTTTTGTATTTGGAGTTTGTGTCCATTTTCAGTAAAAATAAAAAAAAATAAATTTAAAAAGGATAAATTCTATGGGCCAAAATTCTGCAGTATTGTCTCTTGTCACTAAGTAACTTTTCTTTAGGGGACATCTACAAATACAAAGTTTCTCTCATCCTTCCAGGACAAATCTCAAGTTTTGGGAGATGCCCTTTGTATTGGGGGTGATAAATATGCTGATTTTGTTGCTGGGATGCAATGACTTCCAGTTCTGCCAAGAGCATATTTATTTATTTTAGATCTAACCAGTTGGCAGTGACTTCTGTTCTCAGCATGGCTGACTAAAATTAAGAGTTCATGCAGTGCATGTCTCTCCCACCCAGACTAGCCTCTAGCATTCCTGCTGTTCCTTTTGAATTCTGATCTATCAAGAAAATTGTCTGGATCTTTGCTTTGTCCCTGTCCAGAGAATACAGAGGATTGGATGGCAATGACAACATTTGTCAGCAAGACTCATAACAATGAAAAAGTAAGGTAAATAGTATGAGATTTCTCTGGGTTGACTTTGAAATGAAAATATACTCTTAGTTATGATCAGAGGCAGGAAAGCTTGTTTCCAATATTCTCTCTTCAAACTTGCATAAAGGTTTATCATTCTAAGACAGATCACATTACTTAATATAATAGTTCCTGGTTTTATTCATTTTGCTGAAAATGTCATAATTCCATTTGCCTTCTGAGCTAAGATAAGTCACATGGTGTCTATGTGCTACATTGCCATCACGTGTCCTGTTGATGAGCACCAAGTATTGTGCATAGAGCATCGGTAAGCATGGATGTGCCAGTGAGCGATGTGGCTGGGAGATTAGGTTCCCTCGGTGGTCACACTAGTTTGTTTGCCTTCCTGCCAGCAGCGGATAAGCAATCTTCTCCAGCATCTCTTGCCATGTGTTTTCTTGGTCACAGATATCTTGACTGAGATCTGTGACAATTTCAAAGTGGTTTTTATTTGCATTTCTCTGAATTCTAAGGATGCTGAACATTTCACGCGCATACACACACACACACACACACACACAGAGGAATTGGACATTTTTGCTTCTTCTGTTGAGAGCTGTCTATTAACTTCATTAGTCCATTTGTTCTCATACGTACAACCTCACTTGTTAAGTTTGTGTGTGACTAGAGTGGGTGTAACTACAACACTAGGTAGGATTCACCGAGGGGGGAAAAACAGATGTGGGAACGTGGGAAGGGCGAAAGGTCTCGGGTGGCTTGAAAAGTGGAAAGGAGGCTTACCGAGGAGGTTGGGATTCGAATGAAGGTTGAAAGAAAATTTTGCTTGAAAATTCCACCATGAAACCTAATTATTTACAATATAATAACACTTGACTTCAGTAAGTGACTCCAGAGCTGGGGTCCGTCCTCCTCTGGCCTTTCCCTGACTCCGGCTCTCCCGTTTCACAGTGTGCCAGGCAGCTCAGCAAGCAGCGTAAGGCATGTGTGTAGCCAGAGAGAGATTTGTGTGGTGTCTTATCAAGATCAGTAAACGGCTGAACAAGACTGGCAATTAGTGAAGCGACGGTACCTTGAAGTGCAGGCGGACTCCCCATGGACTAAGCCCATCCCTACAGCTCTGGACTATGAGGCATTTAGCCCCTGGACAGTGATGGTGTACTGGGCATGCTAATCAATGCTCCAGTAAAGCAAGGGTGCTTTGTTCCACACGTAAGAGATTTCGTTGTTGTTGTTGTTGTTGTTGTTGTTAAAAATGCTATGTACTGGCTGCAATGATTGACTTATCTGAGAAACGGGATTTCCTTGGGGAAAAGCACGCTCTGTGTCACCAATGCTGGATATTGAGGGAAACCATGTCCTTTAGAGCTGGTATGCTCTTACTCAGTAGCAGACGCACCCGTGCCTGTGGCGATCCTCGCCTCCCTCTTCAGCTCTCGCACTTCATGGGGGAGAGAAGGTTATGGACCAGACTTGATGGGCTTAGTCACTGTCTACCTTCTAGCTAGCCTCTAGAGTAGAACTATCTAAGTAAAGTATACACTCTCTTCAAAACAACTCACGGCTACAGAGGTAGGTATATGGGAGGCTGCTTACTTCTTTCTGTACATGAAGTATTTTATCTGATCTTGGGATTTTTTTTTTTTTTTTTTTTTTTGTATTAAGATGATTACTATTGCAGAGGTAAGCCATTTCTTCAGACCAGCTTTTAGCAGTAACAAAATTGAGATAGATGAGGGATGGATGGATGGATGGATGGATGGATGGATGGATGGATGGATGATCAATAACATATGCTTTGAATTGATATTTTGGCAGGAAATGATAATATTCCATATCAAACTCCTTAAATCCCAGCATCCCACTGTAAGGTCGCAGGGAGCAAGAGGGGACTTTACCATGTGCTGAGTGAAGCTGTCTCTTGATTGATATCTCATTGGACACCCAAGACTGACAATCAGGTAAATCATCCATATTTTACTACTACAGCAAGCAAAGCATCCTTGTGCGTTCCGTGCCATGAAGAATAAGCAAGAACACCAGACTCAAATCCAGGTCTGCCTAAACCAGCAGCTCACATCTCCTGCTAGCTTATTCCTTCATGAGGATGAAGTGTGGATACTCTGACCCTCAGAAGCTCCGGTGTTAGTTCTTAGGTCCTTAAATCTCTCCCCTATCTAAAATCAATTCTTATTTGAAGTGCTTTCAAAATGCATAACATATCTGAAATGTTCTGAGTAAGCTGCCTGGCTTCATTTTGTTCACAGTAATGAATCTAAGAAGTCAATACTGTTTCTATACAACCAGTACTTGGAATGACTTCAAGAGTACTGGAGAAGAGAGATTTTTATTTATTGGAAATGGTTTTACATTTGTATACATTTTTATAAACCTGAGCATTTAAATGGAAGATTAAATGCCTTTCAGTGGACTTCATCAATTTTGTGACTTTTTAAATTGTAGAGCTATTTTTAAAAACCATTGATATCATTAAACCAAATTGTTGCATGTTCTTAATCTTTAAGCCTACAAGACTGACCTTAAACCACACATAAAGGTCACATATCCAACATAAAAATTTTGTTTAATAATTGCTTCGCTTTGCAAAGCGGTTGATGGTTGTCAAAATATTTTAGCATTCTTTCTCTCTTGAAATCCTGATGGTTTCTGCGGATAAACACCATGACGAAAAGTAACTTGAAGAAAAAGGGTTTATCCCATCCTACTCTTCGAGTCACAGACAGTCCGGGGGAGGTCAGGTGGCAGCTGAGGTAAGAAGATGGCAGACTGCTTCTTACTGGCTCACTCGCTGGCTCCTCTTAGCTTTCCTGAACAATTTAGACCTAGGGACTACCCCAGGCCCTCCCACCTCACCACCAATCAAGACAATTCCTAACATATACGGCCCCAGGCTAACCTGATTAAGGCAATTCTTCAATTGAGGTTTCCCCCACTCAGGTAGTTCTAGGGTCTTGTCAAGTCTTGTCGAGTTGACAATTTAAAAGTACCCAGTACAATAACTTTTTTTAAAAAGTAACACAATCTTCTCAGTTTTCTAAAACAAAAGCTGGCATTCATGGATGTTTAATACTGAGCTGATTATTTTATATAACAAGTGAGTATTTTATATATTGCATATATATTATATTTTATATAACAACTGAGTATTATACAGCTTGGATACTTTCCATCCAATAAGTACACCAGTATAAATCATGCTCAAAGGAAGAAAGAGGCTCTGTCTAGGCATGATGCCACATGCTTGCCATCCTGCTGCTCTGGATGCTGAGGGGAGAGAGAGGTTATTACCACCTTCAGAAAAGTCATGTCCCCACTGACACCTCCTAATCTCTTCCCTCTACAGGTCACGGTTTGTTTGCTTGGGCATAGACTGGTACAGATTTTCGGTTTTCTTTATAAGCATGAAAAATGAGGTAGGAGACTATAGTGACCTCACCATGTTTACCTGATTCCCCCACCTCAAAGCTTCAGTTCTCCTCCCAATATTGGTTCACACTTGCCCACACTGATCCACTTTCCTTCAGTGCCCTGAGAAGCAGAGATGTTATATTTTACCTGGCTGAGTGTCCATTTAATGCTAAAACTCAGATGCAATGGTCAACCTGGATATGAGTTTCCAAAATAACATTTATTTTTTAGTTCTGCCAATTTTATTGAACCTACTGATAGCAATGAAACATATGTTTGCAGCCATAACAATGGTACAGTTGAGATTCCAGGCAGCAAACACCCCTCCTTAAAACAGCAGGAAAGAAAACTCTAAGTCCTGGACAATTTTCAGTCCCTGTGTCCCACTGTTAAATATTACATTTACATCAGCTTCAATGCAACACAATACTGTTTGTTTGAGTCCAGATGAAATAGTTCAGATCGTATGTAAATGTGGGGACTTCAGAGACAATGGCTGCTAGACAAACAAAAGACATTGGGCCACCAACAGGCACTGAATAATGAAGTTAGCAGTCCCTATTAAGAAATTACACATTCATTTTCAAAGACAAAAGCAAGAAGTAACATTAGTCAATATTTATTTTGGCCTTTTTTTTCCCTCTTTGATTGGAAGGAAAAGAATGTATCACATGCCATTATTTTTACAAAGTTCTTACATGGCAACTTTCACAATGGAATGAGAACAAGTCAGTGTGGCCCAACATTTGCCATGAAAACACATTGTTTAAATGTACAACAATTATGATTCAGACCCCAGTATTGCTGCCCACAGATAGAATTTATAGTAGACATGATGCTTTTAGAAACAAAATTGGTAGATATGCTGCTAATACGGTTCATTCCATGTACCTACAGATAACGAGCCTACAGAGGCTGAAGACTCCTATGACGGCAGAGAAAACAATCTCGTCGTTTAAAAGGCAGGAAAGCGAGTGCATTAGTAGGTGACTATAAAATTTAAAAAGTAAAAACAGTTCGTGATTGAGGTCATGTCAAGACACTATTCCCACAACTCTCTGAATTATTCAGAAATATAATGAAATTTCAGAAAACATCAGATGCTGCAGGTACATGAAGATAATTTTGTTTTTATAACCAATTTCAGGCAGATAAATACTAGAATCCTTTCCAATTTCTCCCCTATGAAACTGAAGTGTCACCAAGATTTACAGCCTCCTCAAGTTCCTTCTTCACAGGGACATTCATTTACATAAACAGATAATCCTAGATAAAATTTTCCATTAGACAAAGGTGAAATGGATCAATTTTCTCTGCCAAGACAAATCTTAAATCTTGAACAGATAGGGTCATTATAACACCAGCCCTATTTCAGAAATAATGTATTTTTTTAAAAAAAATCGGCCGATAGCAGCCATTTCCAGTTTTCCAATTATCTTTAAGAAAAGCTTATTCTGTGCACAATAAAGCACATTACTGCACAATATGATACAGTCCATAAAGATCACAATGCTTTATGAAAGGTTAAGGAAAGCTCAGCACATTTAGGGGAATGTCATAACCCGAAAAGTCTTTCAAGACTTAGGTGAAGCTGAGGGCGTGTTGTGCACACAGGGTTGAGTAAGGCACCCCAGGCAAAGGAGAAACAGCTGTCAGGATGGTATGAAGCCTTGATTCCCATAGAGAGAACAGAGGAGGGTATCAAATCGAAAGTAATAGCTCTCCAGTTGACAGACGCACCCAAATCCACTGGCCTAAGAACGTGCTCTGGCAGGAAGACAACTCTAATGTCTGGCACCTAATGCTTCTACCTTTGCTTGTCAAGCAACTTCTCCATGCATTTTTGCAAACATTAATAAGACTATGGTGAGCTGAGGAAGGTCTCAGTTTCCCTCCATGATTTATAAAAGGCTCCAGTTTTAAATGACTAAGGAGAAGGCACATGTCCAATGACAATCTTGTAATTAAGTAAAAGAAATAAAAATTCTTGAGCCTATGAATTAAAGAATAAGAGCATAGGACCTCCATATTTTGTGCTGTAGAAATAGTTTCCAGGACTAACACTTCTTTTTTTTTCCTTACCGCTTTATTTTTTTAAAAAATAGGGGTACATTTACATATTTTAAAGGTATTTTGGCATAAATTATATGAATAATTTTGTCAGTACTTAATTATTTTAGAGGTTTGATAGCATGCATAGAAATCCCACTAGTTACCATAAGCATGAAGTACATGTAGGACAGAATGTAACATGGAAGCAGATTTCTTGATGAGTATAGATTAAGTATAATGCTCTGTGAATACCAAAAATTGCCACAAGGCTATTATCTTAGCTCTTGGATTATCAATGATTTGATGTCCAGGTGTACCAAACTCTGAGAGGGTGCTATACATTTATTTTTTTTCCCTAAGAAGGACTGAGGCTTTCTTTCTTTCTTTCTTTCTTTCTTTCTTTTTTTTTTTTTTTTTTTTTTTTTTTTTTTTTTTTTTTTTTTTTTTGGCCTTTGTTTTTCTTGAGCTTCATATAGTCTGTGAGTTGTTTCTGGGGTGTTCAGAATTTTCTGGGGTTACTATCCAATTATTAGAGACTGCATATTATGTCTGTTCTTTTGTGACTGGGTTACCTTACTCAGAGTTCTTCCTATATCATTTTAAAAATGCACTAAGTTATACTTGAGGTAAAAGAACACTTCATGCAACAATCACTCATTATCCAAAGATGGCTGAAATATGTACTCACCAACCCTCCAACTTTATCCAGAGAGGCCTGAAACACTCACCCACCACCCCACATGGTCCAGGAGGGGAAAATGTCAGCATCTTCTAGAAGCTTTGAAAGAGGGAGTAGTGTTAAAGGAGACTCTATCCATAAATCTTGGTTGTAAAATAAAACACATTTCAGTGCAATCTTCTAAATCAAATAACTAAAAGCAGATTGCTTACCCTTATTTGCTGAAAATTTAGAGTTGAATCAAATACCTTCTTCTTTCTTTAATTGGACAGATCATCTGGGAGAAGCCAGAGGTGGAACAGAGAAACAGTTACTCTGTTCCACATTTCCCAAATGCAGGTTCTTAGGCAGGGAACTAGAATAACAGGGAAGGGAGATGCCACTCACTGGTCACATGGATGATAGATATCTACTTTTTTTTTTGTAATGAATGAGGTTTAGATTACTTGCTTGTGAGGTTCTGGAACTATACCAGCTAGAGTGCATAGAGGCAAATCTAACCTGAGTTAAACATTTCCACACCTCAGTAAAGACAGAAAACTAATCCCAGCTTCCCATCCTTGGTAGGCATTGAGTATACCCATGCAGATTGTGAATACTCCATCAGTGACATCACAGAAGTCTTCACCGAGTGTAGAAGTCCAAGGGCAGTGAGGTCTTCTTCATGAAGCTCTTGCTTGCTTGGGTCCTTTCTGCACATGCCCAGAAAATAAGAAAGTACAGAGAACATTCAGGAGAAATTTCAACATTGTCCACTTATCTGGTTATGAGAACAATACTTAAATATGGACAGAAATTAGTCTTTGGTTATGTAATAAGAAGAGAAAATGATTATTACATGCTTAAAATTAACACAGCAGACACTTTGAAACTGATAAGTAACGACAGTGAGAAATGAGACAAGAGTAGAAATTGGGGGAGCTAAACTCTTAGCAAAATGGGAGAGAAAGGTGCATGCATAATGAAGGGAAGAAAAATGCAAAGAGGGGTGGGGATGGGGGGAGGCCAGAGAAAGGGCAGAAATCTGCTATGTGCACAAAGGGACTTTCAGTTCTTTTAGTAAAATTCGCAACAAACTCACCAATGTTTGATGCAAACAAGCATTTCGTGGACATGTAGAAATCAGGGGAGCAGGACAGTAAATTGAAGGGATACAGAGATGCTGCCTGCAAAGACTAAAAGACTGTCGGTATACTCTTCTTGACTTCAACATACATCTTCATGGTGTTAGAAGTCCAAGGGCAAAGTCTGGCCTGGCAGCAACATGAGTCAAGGTGAGCCAGGTGCTGTCTACATACAAGTCTTCTAACTTCCTTCTGGTTTTCCAGAGGACCTCTATAAGAAGTCAAGAAGCAAATTATGGTATTGTTTTACTAGCACACTTTTCTGAGGGAAGTACACCTTAAATGTCATTTTAACTTTTTATGTGCAGGTAAATAGCTAATATTTTTATTGCTGGGATATTAGTCATAACATCTAATGATGTGGAGATTGTCGCCTTATAAAACTCACAGCTGGGTAGCTACATGGCTCAAGGCAAAGCTTATTTCAAAACCCATTGCTTTAGGAGGCAAATGTTTATTAAAACATATATCTATTAAAAATATATGACGCATCATTGCTCATTCTCTGTGTTGTTGTGCCAACCAATATTTCCAGCATTTGAGTTGATACCTGAAACCTGGCAAGGTCCATGGGCTTATCATATACCAGTCCATCAAAAAATAAATAAATCCCAATGACCAGGAGGAAAGCCACAATAGGTGCCTGCACAACAGACCATAAACTTCTGTTTATACAGGCTGGGGGGTGGGGTGACTGCTGCCGCCAAATTATTTCCAGCCTTGTAGGGAAGTGACTGTTCAAAAGGAATGACTGCTTGATCTCCTTGTAACAGACGTTGAATGAATTAATAATAAAGGTACAGTAGGTGTGGCTGGTAGTTGTAAAATATGTCTGTGGAGATGGGAGAAAAAGGAGAGACTAGCAACGGAGCTAATGAGGAATTGAGTAAACGGTTCTGGCCCTTGTAAGTAAGCTGTAACTCCCCTTCGGAGGGCCTTGTGGTGTTGCTTAAGGTACAGGTAATTAATGAATTTTTCTTTTGTATTAAATGCCTTCAATTTCAGGATTCAGATCCTGTACTTTAGGTTAGCCTGACTAAACAAACAAACAAACTAACTAACTACTAACTAACTAACTAACTAACTAACTACTTAGTTTGGCTTGTTAATGTCCACTATGCCCACTTGTAAACCTAGCTATTAACCTGAGGCAGGAGAATTGAGGGTTTGGGGCTAACCTGGATATGGTAGTTTGAATGAGAGTAACCTTCATAGGCACAGATATTAGAATACTTGATCACCAGTGTACTGACTGGTCCTGTGTCACCTTGACACAAGCTGGAGTTATCACAGAGAAAGGAACCTCTGTTGAGGAAATACTTCCATGAGATCCAGCTGTAAGGCATTTTCTCAACTAGTGATCAAGGGGGGAGGGCCCAGCCCATTGTGGGTTGTGCCACCCCTGGGCTGGTAGACCTGGGTTCTATAAGAAAGCAGGCTGAGCAAGCCAGGGGAGCAAGCCAGTAAGTAACATCCCTCTATGGCCTCTGTATCAGCTCCTGCTTCCTCACCTGCTTAAGTTCCAGTCCTGACTTCCTTTGGTGGTAAACAGCAATGTGGAAGCGTAAGCTGAATAAACCCTTTCCTCCCCAACTTGCTTCTTGGTCATGATGTTTTGTGCAGGAATAGAAACCCTGACTAAGACACCAGTCAACAGAACTGTTTGGGAAGAGCCAGAAGGGTCTAACTGGAGGAGATGTATCACTGCGGAAGTAGAGGGGATTTTAAGATTTCAAGATCCCATGTCCTTCCCAAGAGCTTTCTGCCTCCTGCTTGTGGATCAGGATGTAAGCTCTCAGCTACTGCTTCAGTGCCATGCCTGCCTGCCTGCTGTCATGCTCCCTGCCATGATAGTTATGGACTCACCCTCTGAAACTGTGAGTCCCAATAAACTTTCTTCTGTAAATTTTCTCGGTCATGGTGTCTTCACAGTAATAGCAAAACAGCTACAACACTGGAAAACACTGGAAGATACATATTTGGTCTAGACCCAGAGGTTTCATAAACATATGTGATGCTGAATCAAAATCTTTTTAATTGTGTTTTTTTCTTCTGCCATCCAACTTCACACAATTATTTTAATGCCATTTTAATCAGGCTCAGCAAAGAAAGGCAGAGGTGCAAATGTCCACAGAAGATGGATGCAACCAGACATGTGGAGATGCTTTGTCAGCATGGTTAAAATTTGAGGTTTACAATAAGGCTATACCTTGTAATTCATGGAAGCAATTTAAAGGGTCCGTGTTAGAGAGCACTGCTGAGAAGCTGAACCAGCATTCATTTCTCTGTATGAATGGCCCTGAGCCTATTTACCTATTCATTTAATTTTTGTTTAGTTGGCATGTGTACATGTGTATGTGTGTCTGTGTGTGTGTCTGTGTGTATTTATGGTGTGTGTGCACACATTTATAGGTCTACATGCAGAGGCCAAAGAAGGATGTCAGGTTTCCTACTCTTCCATCATTTCTACCTTATTTCCTTGAGACAGGGGTCTCTCATTGACCCTGGAACTAGACTGGTGGTCAGCAATCCCCAATAATTCTCCTAAGTTTTCATGGTGACAAGTTTAGATCACAGCCTGCTTTTGAGAAGGACAAAAACAAAACACCCTTATGGCCATAAGCACAGCACACATTTTGGGTGTTATCACTTGATGAGCTCTTGGAGGAGGGGTCTGTTGGATGACTGCTGTCTCTCAGTGGGAAGTATAAGCAGAGGAAGGAGTGAGTCAGCCGCACTAACTTCATCGCAAGCCTGTGACTTCACCTCCTAACCTGCTGCCCACCCTTGGAGAAAGGATGAGCTCTGAAAGGACAGAAAACAAAGAAGCAGTGAAGGGAGAAAATGGAAAACTGCAAAATGGCCTGGGCATCGAGTGCATGCTAGATTATATAGATGCTCTCTGGCTGGTATACCGTCTATAAGACTAATCTATACTTACAGTATAGCTATCTATAAGACTAATATGCCCTGAGAGGCATTGGGCTAGTGACAAAATTTTAACAAGGTTCAAACCTTCCTAGGTTGAGACAAGGGATGTGGTCATCTCTTGGTTTACAGGGATAAGGGTTAAGGTGGATGGAAATTATAGATAATTGAAATCATTAATACATTAATCCAAAACTGATATCAAACACAAACACATTTCCTTAGAATTATAACTAATATTGAGGGACACATTTACCCCTCCACAGATGTCCCTGAATATAAAAATAACCCTCATGAAATCACTGGAACACTAACTACCACATGTGCTGCTTGGTGAGAAATTGCTAAAAGTCAGCTAATAAATAGTCCCACTTCTATGTGTTCCCTGGTTAATCTCTCACTTTTAAATGTTCCACAAGGAGTGAGTTAGAAGGCATTCTCCATTCTTCTGTCTCCTACTTCCTTCCCACTGCTACTGAGTTATTTTGTCCTAATGGTTCCTGAATCTGCAACTGTCCTCTTCCACTGCCTTCGTTTGCAGTAGATTAGACTTTCTGCCCAGGGTGTCCAATGGGTCAAATATGTTCTCAGACTAATTTGAATGTGAAGTGGGAGGGTGTGTTAAGTGTAGAAGTTATGTCTGGTTCAACTTCCCATTCTCTGCTCCCAGAAATAAGACTCATACTCTTTTCTCTGACCATAATAATAAGTTAACCCATTTATTTTAATCTACATTCTGCCATATGGATGGCTGGTTACCTCTGCTCAGGTGCCATTCATCTGCCTACTCACATCTTTCTAGGAGAATTTTTCTGCACCTGCCTCGATCCCAGAATCTTTTCTGCCTCCCAGATGTCTTACCTCCTATTTCCTGCCTAAGCCATAGGCTATAGACTTTTTAATTGACAGGTGATCCATCCATACAATGCACAAGATATTCTATCTACAGTTAGGTATCAGGCAACTGTAAGCAACGGAAACCTTAGGTATATGAATATTTGCACCAATGAGGGTTAATTTTTATGTTTTGTGAATTTAATTATTTTTATATTGATTGAAAAGGAGAAAATTAAACCTCAGCTAGTTGAACAATATCCAGAGTAAAAGAGCAGTGGTGTGTCAATTTGGATTTCCCACAATTCCCGAGCCTCTTCTGTTTACTCTCCACAGCCTTTAAAGAAGGACACACTAACAAGATGTGCTCAGAAGATGATTTTGCTTTTCCATTACATTACAAAACAGAATATGAAGGCTGTGCAAGTGTAGACTTACCCCTTCCACAACTAAAAGAAACGAAGCCACAAATGTGAATGAGACCCAAGGAAGGCATGTGGGAAGAGTTAAGGGAAGAGAGAAATGATGTAATTATATAACAATCTCAAAAATTTACAAAAATTATTTTAAAAACTTTACCCCTTGCCATGAGAAGAATTGTAAATTTTGGTACTTGAAGATATCTAGAAAGGTGTTTCACAAATTTCCCAAATAAGCTTTCTTCCCCCATCATTGTAAATGCTGTGAACTCACATCCCTGTGTACGCACACAAACATGCATGTGCATGCACACACACACACAGCACAGGTTTTTCCCATTACTATACCAGGCAAGTCTTCATAAACTCTCTGGTCTGGGTTTCATCTTAGCTGTCCTCACGTCCATGGTATCTCTTGCCATGAACCAACTGACTTGTCACATTAACAGCAGAATCTTGAAGGCTTCAGTTTCTAAAGACAGTCCTGCTCACTTCAGACACCAGCTCTGTTGCTTACTCTGTTCTGAGCAAGCTTTTTGACCTTTCTTTTTCTCAGCTTCCTCACTTAAAAACAAATAAAAGTTTCAGGCTCAAAAGTTTCGGGCTCAGAGTGCTACTGTCTTGCAGAGGATCTGGGTTCAGTTCCCAGCACCCACATGGCAGCTTCCAACCACCTGTACCTTATTCTGACCTCTGCAAGTTCCTGCATGCGTACAGTATACATGCATACACTCAGGTGCACACACAAAATGTTAAATAAATAAACATTTAAGGAAACCTCTGGGAGTACCCTCCTATGACATTTGAATTGGAAATGTACAATAATCCATGTAAAGCATCAGGGAAGTGTCTGATATGTAATGGGATCTCTACAGGTATTTGATATTGGGTAGTCTTATCTGCTATTCAGTTTTAATTACCTATGGCCAACTATAGTATACAAATGTTAAATAGAAGGTTGTATAAATAAATCTTGGAGCAGTCTACCATTTTAGGCAGTATGATGATCTCAAGCCACCTGTGTAAAACCAGACGCACCTCTTTGTTGAACAGAGCCACACTCTATGTGCTGCTTTGGTCTCAGTTAGACTTGAAGTAGCCTGGTTATCAAGTAGATGGTCGAGGTACCATGCCTGTATTCAAATAATTCTTACATGACATAAGGACCCCATAGTACCAGACTTGTGATGAGGGGGAGGCATGAGGGTATAACATGTTTGTGCACATGGTCTGACAGGAGATCCAGAGCACAGGAGAAAGAATGCATAGTGTAGTGAAAACTAGGACTCCCAGAGATGGGGAGAGATACAGCAAACCCTCAGAGTGGGCTGTGCAGATGGACAGTGAGAGGAACTCCAACAGATGCTAACAAATCCTGACGGGTGGTGGAGAGACTATTGCGGGTCCTAGAGCAAAAGCTTGCTACACAACACTAACAAGCAAAGAACTTCACGGGGGAAAAATCCAGTGGATTCATAATACACCCTTCTTATGTGTTTAATGAAGTACCAATCAGTGGGTGGGACATAACTACCTAAAGACGGGAAATCTTACTCTGTGGTAACAATGTCCGGTCCTCAAAACCAGGATGGTGATACTACGAATCCCTCCCAGTGTAGGGACCTTTAAATAGATATGAACATGAGGGGTTGGTCCTATGGGAGAATAACCATAGAATGTACTTGTAACAATATAGTTCCCCAAAAGACCCTGTCTACACAACTAAACCCTAGACTAAGAGTCAAGTTGACTCACAGGAGTCAATGCAAGCTGCAGGGTCCAGCAATTCAAACACATCAAAAACATGTGGCAGAAAGTTTCTCAAACATAGAAGAAGAGAGGAAGAAAATATAACTTAAATGATAAAATAGAACCTTAATTTAAAATAATGACACCAGTTATGAGTATAATTCACAGATGTGGACAGTGTAAGCGTTAGTGTAAGCATTGGTGTATGTGCTAGTGTGTTAGTGTAAGCATGCTCCTTATGTTTAAAACATTAAGTAGAGATCTGCCACCTGGAATAGAGGAGATCCAGAGATGCAGGCCTGGTGAGACTGCACTGAAGGTAGCCAGGGCGCAGAGAGGTCTGGGCCAAGCACGCAGAAAGCGCCCCGAACCCCCCAATTGATTCAGGGGATCAGGAACTCTGCTGTAGGGACTCAGTTTCCGCCCAGAGGGCGTGGTCCGAGCATTCGGACCAAATGCTCAGGCCATCTGCCACTGGGAACAGCAGAGATCCAGGGACACAGGCCAGGTACGTGGGAGAGATGGGAACCAATCACTGACAAAAAGACCACGTATAATCACAGACAAAGAGATGGCAAGAGGAAAGCAAAAGACCTTACCCAATGGAAACCAAGACAACCAGGCAACACTAGAACGCAGCTCTCCCATCACAGCAAACAGCAGAATGCCAAACACTCCAGAAAAAGAAGACTCAGGCCTGAAATCATACCTCAAGATGATGATGGAGATCCTTAAACAAGAATGGGAGGAAAAGCAAAAAGAAATAAAAGCTTTTAAAGAGGAAACAAGAAAAACACTCAAAGAAATCAAAGAACTAGAGGAAAACAGAACCAAAGATATGAAGTAATTGAAGAAGGAATGTAAAATGGAAATTAAAACACTAAAAGAGACAACCCTAGAGGTAGAAAACCTAAAGAAGAAGTCAGTAGTCACAGATGCAAACATCTCCAACAGACTACAAGAGATGGAAGAGAGAATCTCAGGGGACCAAGACAACATGGAAAACATAGACAAAACAGTCAGGGAAGATGCAAAAGCCAAAAACCTCCTAACCCAAAATGTCCAGGAGATCTAGGACACAATGAGAAGACCAAACTTAAGGATAATAGGTATAGAAGAAGGCGATGAATATGAAATAAGAGGCACAATAAATATCTTCAACAAAATCGTAGAAGAAAACTTCCTGAAAAAAGGTTGAAAAACTGGTGAGTAGGAGATCTAGGCAGCCAGGGAGCAGAGAGATCTCTGTGGAGTGCGCATGGAAAGTGCACCCTCCGACCTGCCTGATACAGGGACCAGGAACAGAACTTTGGAACTTCTGTTCCCACCCGGCGACTCTGAGGCATAGAACAGGGCTCGGCCCATCTGCCACCTGGACCAGTGGAGATCCAGGGACACAGACCAGATACAAGGGAAAGGTGAGAACATATCACTGACAACAAAATGGCAAGAGGAAAGCGAAAGAGTATATCCCAAGGAAACCAAGACAACCTGGAAACACCAGAACCCAGCTCTCCCATAACAGCAAACATCAGAATGCCAAACACTCCAGAAAAAGAAGATGCAGACATGAAATCATACCTCAAGATGCTGATAGAAGTACTTAAACAAGAATGGGAGGAAAAGCAAAAAGATTCAGAAGCTTTTAAAGAAGAAACAAGAAAAACACACAAAGAAATCAAAGAACTAGAGGAAAACAGAACCAAAGAGATGAAGGAATGGAAGAGGGAATTTAAAACGGAAATTGACACAATAAGGAAAACACTAAAAGAGATAACCCCAGAGGTAGAACACCTAAAAAAGAAATCAGGAGTCACAGAAGCAAGCATTTCCAATAGACTACAAGAAATGGAAGAGAGAATCTCGGGAGCAGAAGACAACATTGTAAACGTAGACAAAACAGCCAGAGAAGATGCAAAAAACAAAAAGCTCCTAACCCAAAATGTCCAGGAAATCCAGGACACAATGAGAAGACCAAACCTAAAAATAATAGGAATAGAAGAGGGAGAAGAGTATCAACTAAGAGGCACAGTAAATATCTTCAACAAAATCATAGAAGAAAACTTCCCTACCCTCAAGAATGAGATCACCACGTGCATAAAAGAAGCCTTCAGAACTCCAAATAGGTTGGACCAGAAAAGAAATACCTCCCGACACATAATAGTCAAAACACCAAGTGCCCAAAGCAAAGAAAGAATACTAAAAGCAGTAAGAGAAAAAGGTCAGGTAATATATAAAGGCAGGCCAATCAGAATCAAACCCGATTTCTCAACAGAGACTATGAAAGCTAGAAGAGACTGGACAGACATCATGCACACCCTAAGAGAGCACAAGTGCCAGCCCAAGCTGCTATACCCAGCAAAACTATCAATCACCATAGATGGAGAGATGAAGATATTTCAAGACAAATCAAAATTTACACAATATCTGACCACAAACCCAGCACTACAACGAATTATAGGTGGAAAACCCAATAAAAGGAGGGAAAATACAGCCTAGTAAAAACAAGAAAACTCCTGAACAAGAAAACTAAAAGAAGTAAAAGACACAGACACAACTCAACCCACAAAAGCAATAATAGCAGGAAACAGAAACAACTATTCCTTGATATCTATTAACATGAATGGACTCACCTCCCCAATAAAGAGAAATAGGCTATCAGAATGGATACATAAACAAAATCCAGCCTTTTCCTGCATACAGGAAACTCATCTCAGAGACAAAGACAGACAAAATCGCAGAGTAAAAGGGTGGGAAAAAAACTTCCAAGCAAACAGCCCCAAAAAGCAAGCTGGAGTGGCTATTCTAATATCGAATAAAGTAAATTTCCAACCAAAAGTTATCAAAAAAGATAAGGAATGACACTTTTTACTCAATACAGGGGAAAACTGTCAGGAGGAACTCTCAATCCTTAACATATATGCTCCAAATAAAAAAGCACCCACATTCATAAAAGAAACCCTACTAAAGCTCAAAAAATACATTTCACCCCACACAATAATAGTGGGAGACTTTAATACCCCACTCTCACCAATGGACAGATCATGAAAACAGAAACTGAACAAGGACACTGCAAAACTAGCAGAGACTTTTAACCAACTAGAATTAATACATATATACAGAAAATATCATCCTAAAGCAAAAGAATACACCTTCTTCTCAGCACCCCATGGAACCTTCTCGAAAATTGACCACATAATTGGACACAGAACAAGCCTCAATCGATATAAGAAGATTGAAATATTCCCATGCATCCTCTCAGATCACCATGGTCTATGGCTGGTCTTTAACAACAACAAAGACAACAAAAAGCCTACGTACACATGGAAACTAAACAACGCTTTGTTAAATGATAGCAGGGTCAAAGAAGAAATAAACAAAGAAATTAAGGACTTTCTAGAATTCAACGAAAACGAAAACACAACATACCGAAACCTATGTGATGCAATGAAAGCAGTACTGAGAGGAAAACTCATAGCCCTAAGTGCTTCCAAAAAGAAACTGGAGAGAGCTCACATCAGCAACCTGACAGCACAGCTAAAAGCCCTAGAACAAAAGGAAGCAGATATACCCAAGAAGAGTAGACAGCAAGAAATAATCAAAATTAGGGCAGAAATAGACCAAATAGAAACAAAAAGAACCATTGAAAAAATCAACAAAACCAAGAGTTGGTTCTTTGAGAAAATCAACAAGATTGATAAACCCCTAGCCAGACTAACAAGAGGGCAAAGAGAGAGTATACAAATTAACAAAATCAGAAAGGAAAGTGGAGACATAACAACTGAAACTGAGGAAATTCAAGAAATCATCAGATCTTACTACAAAAACTTATACTCCACAAAATTGGAAAATCTGGAGGAAATGGACGAATTCCTAGACAGATACAAGATGCTAAAGTTAAACCAGGACCAAGTAAACCATCTAAATAATCCTATAACACCTAAAGAAATTGAGAGGTCATCAAAAGCCTCCCAACCAAAATAAGCCCAGGTCCAGACAGGTTCAGTGCAGAATTTTATCAGACATTTATTGCGGATATAACACCAATACTCTCCAAACTATTTCAAAAGATAGAATCAGATGGAATACCACCTAACTCATTTTTTGAGGCTACAATAACTCTCGTACCTAAACCACACAAAGACCCTACAAGGAAAGAAAACTTCAGACCATTCTCACTTATGAACATTGATGCAAAAATACTCAACAAAATCCTTGCAAACCGAATCTAAGGACACATCAAAACAATCATTCATCATGACCAAGTAGGCTTCATCCCTGGGATGCAGGGATGGTATAATATAAGGAAATCCATCAACATAATCCACCATATAAACAAACTCAAAGAACAAAATCACATGGTCATCTCACTAGATGCTGAGAAAGCATTTGACAAAATTCAGCACCCCTTCATGTTAAAAGTCTTGGAAAGAACAGGAATCCAAAGTCCATACTTAAACATAATAAAAGCAATATACAGCAAACCAACAGCCAACATCAAACTTAACGGTGGGAAACTTGAAGCAATCCCACTAAAATCAGGGACTCGACAAGGCTGCCCACTCTCCCCCTACCTATTCAACATAGTACTGGAAGTCCTGGCTGGAGCAATTAGACAGCAAAAGGAGATCAAGGGAATACAAATCGGAAAGGAAGAGATAAAAACATCACTCTTTGCCGATGACATGATAGTGTACTTGAGTGACCCCAAAAATTCCACCAGAGAACTCCTACAGCTGATAAACAAGTTCAGCAAAGGGGCTGGATACAAAATTAACTAAAACAAATCAGTAGCCTTCCTATACGCAAGGACAAACATGTGGAGAAAGAAATTAGGGAAAAGGTACCCTTTACAATTGTCACAAAAACTATGAAATACCTTGGTGTGACTCTGACTAAGCAAGTGAAGAACCTGTATGACAAGAACTTCAAACCTCTAAAGAAGGAAATTGAGGAGGATCTCAGAAAATGGAAAGATCTCCCATGCTCATGCATTGGAAAGATCAACATTTTAAAAATGGCCATCCTACCAAAAGCAATCTACAGATTCAATGCAATCCCCATCAAAATTCCAACACAGTTCTTCATGGAATTGAAAAGTTCAATATGCAATTTCATGTGGAATAACAAAAGACCTAGAATAGCGAAATCCATCCTCAACAACAAGAAAACATCTGCGGGAATCACTATCCCTGACCTCAAGCTATATTACAAGGCAATTGTGCTGAAAACTGCATGGTACTGGTACAGAAATAGGCAGGTGGATCAATGGAATAGAATAGAAGATCCTGAAATGAGCCCTCATGTATATGGTCACCTGATTTTTGACAAAGGAGCTGTAAACATTCAATGGAAAAAGGACAGCCTATTCAACAAATGGTGCTGGTCCAACTGGCACTCAGCATGCAAAAGAATGAAAATAGACCCTTTCTTATCTCCTTGTACAAAGCTCAAGTGTAAGTGGATCAAAGATCTCCACATTAAACCAGATACACTGAAACTATTAGATGAGAAAGTAGGGAAAACCTTAGAACACATAGGCACAGGAGAAAATTTTCTGAACAAAACACCAATGGCTCAAGCTCTAAGGTCAAAGATTAACAAATGGGACTTAATGAGATTGCAAAGTTTCTGTAAGGCTAAGGACATTGTCAAGAAAACAAAACGGCAGTCAACAGAATGGGAAAAGATCTTTACCAACTCCACATCTGATAGAGGCCTAATATCTAAGGTATACAAAGAACTCAAAAAGCTAGACACCAGAGAATCAAATAACCCTATTAAAAAATGGGGTACAGAGCTAAACAAAACTTCTCAATTGAGGAATATCGAATGGCTGAGAAGAATCTAAGGAAGTGCTCCACATCCTTTGTCATCTGGGAAATGCAAATGAAAACAACCCTGAGATTCCACCTCACACCAGTCAGACTGGCCAAGATCCAAAACTCAGATGACAACAGATGCTGGTGAGGTTTTGGAGAAAGAGGAACACTTCTCCACTGTTGGTGGGGTTGCAAACTAATACAACCACTCTGGAAATCAGTCTGGCAATACCTCAGAAAATTGGAAATAATACTACCTGAAGACCCAGCTATTCCACTTCTGGGCATATACCCCAGAGACACCTTAGTACAAAACAAAGATATATGCACCACAATGTTCATAACATCTCTATTTATAATAGCCAGAAGCTGGAAAGAACCCAGATGTCCTTCAGAAGATGAATTGATACAAAAATTCTGGTACATATGCAAAATGGAATACTACTCAGCCACCAGAAACAATGACTTAACCAAATTCTTAAGAAAATGGCTGCATCTAGAGAATATCATCCTGAGTGAGATAACCCAGTCACAAAAGAACAAACATAATATGCAGTCACTGGTAGTGTGATGCTAACCCCAGAGGCTCGCACTGCCCCCAGAAACAACTCACAGACTGTATGAAGTCCAAGAAATAAAGAAAACAAAACAAAACAACCAAAAAAATCTTTACACAACAAGAAAACTTTGACTATTTCCATGTCACATTTTGTTTTACATGTACTTTATGGTCATTGTAACTATTAAGTTTTCAATGCATACTATCAAACCTTTAAAAAAAATCAAGTACTGACTATAAAATATATTCATATAGTTTTATGTAAAAATTATTTTAAAATCTGAAAAAAGTACTGACAAAAATGTATTGTATAATTTTATGCAAAAAATGCTTAAAATCTGTACATTTATCTTTGTTTTGTAAAATAAAGTTGTAAAAAAAATAAATAAATAAATTTTCAATAATGAGAAAAAAAAAAGAAAACTTCTCTACCCTTAAGAATGAGATGACCATGAGCATAAAACAAGCCTACAGAACTCCAAATAGAGTGGACCAGAAAAGAAATTCCTCCCAACACATAAGAGTCAAAATTCGAAGTGCCCAAAGCAAAGAAAGAATACTAAAAGCAGTAAGGGGAAAAAGTCATGTAACATATAAAGGCAGACTTATCAGAATCACACCCAACTTCTCAACAGAGACTATGAAAGCTAGAAGATCCTGGACAGATATCATGCACACCCTAAGAGAGCACAAGTGCCAGCCCAAGCTGCTATACCCAGCAAAACTATCAATCACCATCGATGGAGAGACCAAGATATTCCAGGACAAAACTAACTTTACACAATATCTGACCACAATCCCACCACTACAACAAAATATAGGTGGAGAACCCAATAAAAGGAGGGAAAATACAGCCTAGTAAAAACAAGAAAACTCCTAAGCAAGAAAACCATAAGAAGAACGACACACAGGCACAATTCTACCTCTAAAAGCAAAAATAGCAGGAAACAGCAACCACTATTCCTTAATATCTGGTAACATAAATGGAATCAATTCCCCAATAAAAAGAAATAGGCTATCAAACTAGATACATAAACAGAATCCCGCATTTTGATGCATACAGAAAACTCATCTCAGAGACAAAGACAGACATTATCTCAGAATAAAAGGTTGGGAAAAAACCTTCCAAGCAAACGGCCCCAAGAAGCAAGCTGGAGTTGCCATTCTAATATCAAATAAAATAGACTTTCAAACAAAAGTTATCAAAAAAGATAAGGAAGGACACTTTTTACTCATTACAGGAAAAATTTGTCAGGAGGAACTCTCAATCCTTAACATAAATGCTCCAAATACAAGAGCACCTGTATTCATAAAAGAAACCCTACTAAAGATCAAAAAATACGTTGCACCCCACACAATAATAGTGAAAAACCTCAACACCTCACTCTCATAAATGGACAGATCATGGAAGCAGAAACTGAACAAGGATGCAGTGAAGCTAGCAGAGGTTATGAACCAATTGGAATTAATAGACATCTACAGAACATATCATCCTAAAACAAAAGAATACACCTTCTTCTCAGCACCTCATGGCACCTTCTCCAAAATTGACCATATAATCGGTCACAAAACAAGCCTCAATAGATATAAGAAGATTGAAATACTCCCATGCATCCTATCAGATCACCATGGTCTAATGCTGGTCTTTAATAACAACAAAGACAATAAAGAGAACATACACACATGGAAACTAAACAATGCCCATTTAACGATAGCATGGTCAAAGAAGAAATAAAGAAAGAAATTAAGGATTTTCTAGATTTTAATTAAAATGAAAACACAACATACCCAAACTTATGGGATGCAATGAAAGCAGTACTGAGAGGAAAACTCATAGGGCTGAGTGCTTCCAAAAAGAAACTGGAGAGAGCATACATCAGCAATTTGATAGCACAGGTGAAAGCTCTAGAACAAAAGGAAGCAGATACACCCAAGAGGAGTAAACGGCAAGAAATAATCAAACTTAGGGCAGAAATAGACCAAATAGAAACAAAAAGAACCATTCAAAGAATCAACAAAGCCGAGAGCTGGTTCCTTGAGAAAATTAACAAGATTGATAATCCTTTAGCCAGACTAACTAGAGGGCAAAGAGAGAGTATCCAAATTAACAAAATCAGAAAGGAAAGTGGAGACATAACAACTGAAACTGAGGAAATTCAAGAAATCATCAGATCCTACTACAAAAGCCTATACGAAACAAAACTGGAAAATCTGGAGGAAATGGATGAATTCCTAGACAGATACCAGATACTAAAGTTAAACCAGGACCAGGTAAACCATATAAATAATCCCATAACACCTAAAGAAATAGAAGCAGTCATCAAAAGCCTCCCAACCAAAAAAAGCCCAGGTCCAGATGGGTTTAGTACAGAATTCTATCAGACATTTATTGACGACCTAATACCAATATTCTCCAAACTATTCCACAAAATAGAGACAGATGGAACACTACCTAACTCATTTTTCGGGGCCACAATAACCCTCGTTCCTAAACCACACAAAGACTCTACAAAGAAAGAGGACTTCAGACCAATCTCACTTATGACATTGATGCAAAATTACTTAACAAAATCCTTGCAAACCGAATCTAAGAACACATCAAAACGATCATTCACCATGATCAAGTAGGCTTTAAACCTGGGATGCAGGGATGGTTAATATACAGAAATCCATCAACGTAATTCACCATATAAACAAACTCAAAGAAAAAAAACACATGGTCATCTCACTAGATGCTGAGAAAGCATTTGACAAAATTCAATACCCCTTCATGTTAAAAGTCTTGGAAAGAACAGGAATCAAGGCCCATATCTAAACATAATAAAAGCAATATACAGCAAACCAATAGCCAACACCAAACTTAACGGTGAGAAACTTGAAGCAATCCCACTAAAATCAGGGACTAGACAAGGCTGCCCACTTTTCCCCTACCTATTCAACATAGTACTGGAAGTCCTGGCTGGAGCAATTAGACAGCAAAAGGAGATCAAAAGGGATACAAATTGGAAAGGAAGAAGTAAAACATCACTGTTTGCAGATGACATGATAGTGTATGTAAGTGACCCCACAACTTCCACCAGAGAACTTCTACAGCTGATAAACCAGTTCAGCAAAGGGGCTGGATACAAAATTAACTCAAACAAATCAGTAGCCTTCCTCTACTCAAAGAACAAACATGCAGAGAAAGAAATTAGGGAAAGGATACCCTTCACAATAGCCACAAACCATATGAAATACCTTGGTGTGACTCTAACTAAACAAGTGAATGACCTATATGACAAGAACTTCAAAACTCTGAAGAAGGAAATTGAGAAAGATTTCATAAAATGGAAAGATCTCCCATGCTCATGGATTGGAAGGATCAACATTTTAAAAATGTCCATCTTACCAAAAGCAATCTACAGATTCAGTGCAATCCCCATCAAATTTCCCACCCAATTCTTCACAGAGTTGGAAAGAGCAATGTGCAATTTCATCTGGAATAACAAAAGACCTAGAATAGTACAATCCATCCTCAACAACAAGCAAACATATGCAGGAATCACCATCCCTGACCTCAAGCTATACCACAAGGCAATTGTGTTAAAAACTGCATGGTACTGGTACAGAGATAGACACGTGGATCAATGGAATAGAATAGAAGATCCAGAAATGAGCCCTCACATATATGGTCACTTGATTTTTGACAAAGAAGCTGTAAACATTCATTGGAAAAAGGACAGCCTCTTCAACAAATGGTGTTGGTCCAATTGGCACTCAGCATTCAGAAGAATGAAAATAGATCCTTTCTTATTTCCTTGTACATAGCTCAAGTGCAAGTGGATCAAAGATCTCCACATTAAACCAAGTACACTGAAACTATTAGAAGAGAAAGTAGGGAAAACATTAGAACATATAGGCCCAGGAGAAAATTTCCTGAACAGAACACCAATGACTTTTGCTCTAAGGTCAAATATCGACAAATGGGACTTAATAAGATTGCAAAGTTTCTGTAAGGCTAAGGACGCTGTCAAGAAAACAAAACAGCAGCCAACAGAATGGGAAGAGATCTTTACCAACTCCACATCTAATAGAGGCCTAATATCCAAGGTATACAAAGAACTCAAGAAGTTAGACACCAGAGAATCAAACAACCCTATTAAAAATGGGGTACAGAGCTAAACAAAACTTCTCAATTGAGGAATATCGAATGGCTGAGAAGAATCTAAGGAAGTGCTGGACATCCTTTGTCATCTGGGAAATGCAATCAAAACAATCCTGAGATTCCACCTCACACCAACCAGAATGGCTAGATCAAAAATTTAGATGACAGCAGATGCTGGCGAGGATGCGGAGAAAGAGGAATACTTCTCTACTGTTGGTGGGGTTGTAAACTGGTACAACCACTCTGGAAATCAGTCTGGTGGTTCCTCAGAAAATTGGACATAGTACTACCTGAAGATCCAGTTATTCCACTTCTGGGCATATACCCCAGAGACACTCCAACATACAACAAAGACACATGCACCTAATGTTCATAGCAGTTCTATTCATAATAGCTAGAAGGTGGAAAGAACCCAGATGTCCTTCAGTTCTAACCCCTATGTCTCTGAATATTTAGAATTAGAACCCTTTAGAGGGAAATAAGTTAAAGGAAGGTCAAATTGCTGGGTGTTGATCTAATACAACTGATGTTCTGATAAGGAGAGAGGATGAAGACACAAACCTTGGGGAAACCATGGTGGAGGACATGGTGACATGACAGATATGTGTCACCTCAAGAAGAAATGAGAGATAACACCTCAGCTTGTGCTCCCACCTCCATGTTTGTGAGAAAATGAATTTCTCTTATTTGGTTTACATGGCCTGCAACATTTGGTTCTAGCAGTCTTGGGAAGCTAATACAGCCTGTTAAACCTAATGTAGTATGCTGTATATTTGCACCAGGCAGTCTGGGCACACTAGAGCACACAGACTGTAGTTTGTGTTACTGAGTGATGTGACACACAGATACAACCTGTCTGGGGAGACAGCTCGGCCGGTGAAATGTTTGATCCACAAGCCTGAAGCCGACCCACAGAAAATGTGTAAAGTGTCTGAGTGAATGGTACACACTTGTAATCCTAGTGCTAGGAGGCAGAGATCTCGAATCCTTGGGAGCTCTGTGGCCTGGCAACCTAGTCTCATTGCCAAGTTCAGGACAAATGGTAGACTCTGTCGGAAAAAAAAACAAGGTGTGTGGCTACAGAAGAATTATACTCACGGTTATTGTCTGGTCTACACTGGCACACACATGCAGGTACACACACACACACACACACACACACACACACACACACACACACATACACACAGTTTTTGTTAGGATTTCTATTGGTGTGATAAGGCCATGACCAAAAACAAGAGGGAGGGGAGGGTTGCTTTGGTTTCCACTTTCACATCATGAGTCGGCATCAAAGGAAGCTGGGCAAGAACTCAAGGTAGGAACCTGGATCCAGGAACTGAAGCAGAAGCTGTGGAGGACCACTGACTGCTGGTTGGCTTCGCCTATCTCGTTCAGGTGCTTTCCTGTGCGCCTCAGAAGCACCTGCGGTAAATGATGCAACACACTGTGGTAGATAGAGGTCCTCCCCCATCAATCATGAATCAAGAAATGTCCTACAGATGGCCGACCAGGAAACTCCAGGTTTTACCATGTTGACAAAAATCAAGCAGCATAGAACTTCAGAGGTATCAGCTTTATACCCTGTCTCCACTTATGCTAGGTATCCTTCTTAGCCAGATTGCCAACCCTTCACACCCTGGTCTGACACAATGTGTTACAAAGTTAAAGTTGCTGTTGAGTACTAACCACCTACTGCCACTTGCTACCCTGGCTACACTTTGTATTCATTTCAAAACAACACGTTGCTTGGTACACAGTCAGAAGCCCTTAACTGGACTGATTGTCATCATTCTCGTCATTCTTTATGGTCTTGAGCCTAGCTCAAGATCTCAGCTTCAATTCTGTGTTGCTCAAGTTTTCTCTTTTAACTTGGTGTGTGCTAGAGCATGTGTGTTCTCTCCCTCCACCCCCGTGGGTGCCAGAGATCAAACTTACATGCTCAGTCTTGGCAGCCGAGCCACAGCGCTGACCCTCCGATCTTTATTACTGTGACGAATACCTGAGGAAAAGATTTAAAGGGAAAGGAGCTTCGCTCTGACTGTTTCATCGTTTGCCACGTGGCCCCAGACAAAGCAAAGCCATCATGATGGTAGGAAAGCTTGTCAGAGCAACTCTGCCTACCTCTCTCCAGTCAGGAATCAGAGAGAGAAAGAATGACCAGAGAGAGAGGTGGGGGAGTGTTGGAGGGTCTCCCTCCCATTCTCCCTCTTCCAACAAGCTCCTCCCAACAATCCATTCTGCTATGAGGTCATACATGAATGAACCATTAACTGCCTAGAAGTACATCTAGCCTAGGGACAAAGCCTTTAATGTATAAGCATTTGGGGGGGGGGGGGCGCTTCACATCCAGATCACATCAGCTTCTCTAGAATAAGGAATCTGAGTTCAATATTAGGTGCTGGTGTTTTTATTGTGACATATAAATCCAGGTGTCAAAAGTGAAGAAAGAGAAAGGAGTCAAGGAGGGATGGAAAGCCATACAGAAGGACCCATCACCCTGCTGAACACCACCCACATTGCTTCCAAGTAAGCTAAGAAGAAAGCACAGGTCACTTGACAGAAGTATCTGCTCAGCCATACAAGGCTTCTCCAGATAAGCTATGTAGTTCTGTGGTTGGGGTAATGCATGAGCAGAACAGGAAGGGGTGTTTACTTTCTCCCACCCACCTTCAGCTTCCTGTGATCGGAGATTGTTCCAGGACAATGCAACGCTTTGCACTTCTGAGTTGAGTCATTAGCTTTTCTGGCGGGGGATTTAGACTCTAAGTACCACATATAGCTGTGGGCTTCATGGGAATTGCAAAGGCTACGAGACATGTCCTAAGTTCTGTGTTAGAGCTGGTAATCCACAATGACAGCTTGGGATGAGAAACTAACGTGCCAAGGGGAAACTGAGGCAGGCTCTAAGATCTGCCTTGCATTCTAACAACTGTGTAAAAAAGACATTTAATTGATGTGTATTCATGGAGGTTTGTTCCAGCAGTCTACTCAACAAACAATTGCTAAACCTCAAAGGTTTCAAAAACACGAAGAACAAAACAAAAACTGCCCATCTTTTTCTCCCTCACCTGTCTGCAGGTCAGTAGTCAGTTGGCGGAGCATAATTAGTCCCAGACTGGCCCAGATTCAAGCTGGCTTCTTGTATCTGTGATTCTGAAACTCAGGCAAGAAGAGTCCTGGCTAACTGTGGTATGCTGCAGTCACAGCAGATGGTAGGAACAGAAAAGAGGCCAAAGCAAACCGCCCGTGCCTCTTAAAGCCTTAGTTCAGAACCGAGACATTACCATATATACACAACTCAAAACTGTCATGTATTTTCTCTAAAAAGCCTCTCTTCTAGTACAACTTACTGTTCATTTCTTCTGGATAATTCTTATTTTCTAGTATGTAACACAACTGGGTTTTGGGTTTTTGTTTTGTTTTTAAGCAATTACTTTCCTATTTGTAGCCTTCTTCTGGATCCTTTGAGGCAGCCGTTCTTTGGCCGTATCTTCCTTGTGCTGAAACTTGGGAATTTGAACACTTGGATCGTGCTTCATTAGCAGTACCAGTTGTTCCTGTTAACACTCACAGAGCCTGAGAAAATCTAGAGAAACTTCAAGTACTGTTCATTCCTGAACTAGAAGTAAAAGTTCCTGTGCTCTCGAGACCCAGAATAGCCTATTCATACCTCCAATAAGGCATGTTCCTTAGCCTTCTAAGCACCATGTGTTTGCTTAATTAACACACTCAACCTTTTCCTCTTTTCCCCCTTCTCCTCTGCTCTTCTCCCTCCCCCACCCCCTCAACTGCTACCAACATTGCAAAGTCAAAATAGCTGTGGAGGGTCAAGCTGTTCTGCCTCATCAACATTCTGAGATCAACACACAGGGAGCACATAGACCTGAGCTACAACTCCTCACAAAAGTCCCCAGGTGGGGATCTTCTTCGGAGGATAGCATCAGAAGATGGGGCTCCTCTTCATACAAAAGTCACAGCTCGGGGGAGTGAATTTAAACTTGTTCCTTGAAAAAGACCTTTTGCAGGGTCATACACCAAAACCAAGATTAAAACTTGCAAAGGTATTTTCATTCCAACAGATCAATTTAACATCGTTAGGAGAAGCTCACTGGGGAGAAACTCGGTGGACTCACATTCCGACTCAAAGCTCCTCGGTCTGCTGGGCTGCTACGTTCATCCTGTACCATGTAGATAAGTCGGCTCAGAGGAAGGGCGGTGTGATGACCAAAGCTACTTTATACAGAGCCCAGAGCAGGAAACCAACTTTGCTATTTGACATGTTGAGAAAAATGTTTGAAAGAATTTCACCTATTTGTCTGAGTTTGGACACATACAATATTGAAGTCTTTCTTTTACTCGCGTGCCTATAACCAAATTGGTATCTACCCCCAACACAGCATAGAATGGCATGCCATACACCTAAAAGCAGAAATTGCTGATAGAGAAATCTTTCATTCTGGGACATCTATTATCGTTTATTAAAAATAAATTCAACTTAGAGTGGATTTACTTCATACAAGGATTAGTGGAAGGGATGTTTCTGTGGTTTTCTGTCTCGGTCATTATGGAAAGCATTTTTCGGGGAGGAAGTTTCAAGGGTAAAGGCACTTTTTGTCAAAACTGACAACTTGAGATGGATTACTCCCAGCCCCTGGAATCTACATGGCAGAGGGAGAGAACTCCTTCTGCTATCCTCTGACCACGAACCTGTTGTTCGAGCCCCTCAGGCGTCAGTGTCTCCTCCCACTAAAACTGAACTGCCCGCCAGAACTACTACAGGAAAAGGGAAGACAAAACAAAACCGGATAGTCAGCTTTTTAATTCCTAACTCCCTGAACTAATAATCACTCAGCAAGGGAAAGGGTCTTCCTCCTCTGTTTTCTTGGTCGGTTGACCTCAGTGATCTGGGCCTGTGGGGAGCTGAGAGCAAATGGAAAGTTTCACTTCCTGCCCAGGAAGTCAAAGAGGAGGGGGTCCTAGTTGTATGTTCTCCTCCTATGTAGGTACACCCCTATAAATCCTCTACCACCACCCCCACCCGTACCTCCAATGACAAAGAGCACTCATTCAGCCCACCTCCTGAAGGTTCCGTTACTTCCCAGTAGATGGCGCTCTACTAAGTAAGCCGTTCCACATAGCCTCTCAAGTACCCTGGATCTCCACACTTGCAGAGGTGGATTTACAGCCTTCCGGACTCAGATGAGCACTTGGAGGCCTCGGTTCTCCACCCGGTCTACTTACAGAAATTACAGCACATCTGAATGCAAGGCATTCTGGGAAGCACGGCGTTTTAGTCATTGTGTTAGCAGATCTCTTTAACGAGGCTTCTTCCAGCTAATGAAGCGCACAGGTAGGGAGAAATACAATACATAGATATATAGATTAGATATAGATATAGATTGTTGGATGTTGGGTTGTAGCAGTCTAATAATAACTTCCAAGAAAGACATTAAAAAGATTTTTTATATCAGTTTCTTTGTGGTCTGAATGTGGAAAACTACATTCATTCACACCATGGTCCTAAATCATAAAGGAAGTGCACAGCAGCAATCATTTTAGCAATAGCAAAGTCTGAGCATCCTTGCGTTAGGCAGAATGGGAAGTCTGTCCCCCAGTACAGGTGATTTGGCTCCCTAGCTAACCACAAGTCAAAATAATTGCTAATATCCGTATAAACTTTCATTTTAGACGTTCATTGCTGTGGAGCTGAAGGGGGCTTTAAATATCTTACCCTGGAAATGTGGGCATCCATATTATGTACTAATAGTGACTAACTCAGTAGTTCCTTCGTCATTAACACACCCTATGCAGAATCAGTATATACGGTATAGTATCCATGGCTTCACGTCAGAGGGTTATGATGAGAGAAGGGCATGAAAAAGACCCATTCCTATCCTGTCCCTCCTGTTTCTGCTCTCCAGCCCCAGCTCCTATCAGTAATCATGGTGACACTTTGAAACATTAGTTCTTTTTGCAGGGGTTCTTCTGAAATTCAGATGGTGACAGGGTCATGTTCCCTCAAAATCTCTAAGGAAGAAAGTACCTGTGTCTCCTGTGGCTTCTGACAGTCTCCAACAGTTTTTATGTTCCCCAACGTATAGAAGCAGGTCTCCGGTCTCTGCCTCCGACTGCACGTGGCTTTCCCTCGGTGCACTGTGCCCAAACTTTCCAATTCCTTGTTAGAGTCTGACCTAACTCAGCCTGATCTCATCTGAATTTGAATACATCTTGCAAAGACCTCATTTTAAAATGGGGTCACATTCTCTGATCCTTGGTGGGCAAAAGTTGAGGTGAAGAACACTATTTAACCCAGTGCAGGTTGGGTTAATAGAAGTTAGGTGAACTTTAGAAACATGCAGTCATGCATTTTGCTTGTCTGTCTACAGATTAAACTTCACGCCATTCATAAGCCAATAGAGAAATGTTAATATAGCGCCGATGTCTTTGAAATGTTTTATGTTCGATCACCAAACAACAAACTTCTTTCCTGCTATCATTCTGAAGAAGATCCCAGTTACTTCAGCTACAGCATACCATAGTATCAACCAGAGAAAATAAGCTCTGACCTTCCCACAGGGAAATCCCCAAGTAAACAAGGATTCATAGTAATTCCCATTTTCTTCCATGACGTTTAAATAGCCACATAAAATGAGAATATACTAATCCAAATGTAATATGGAGAGTTCTGATGGAAAAATCAGGAGGCTCGTTATAGGCTGCGTTATAGGCTGTTACAACATCCGACCTGACTCACTTTTCTATTCTTTCGTTTTCTGGATGGGGGTTGATAATAAGAAAAATGGAAACAAAGAAGACTTAGTTGTGATCTCTCAAAATCAGGTAGACTGGTTAGTGCTAAGCAAAAAGGCTAACTAGCCCCCTTAACTAGGTAGACTAATGTTGAGCAAGGAGGATTAACTAGGTAGTACCTTAACCAGGTAGACTAGTTAGTATTGAGCAAAGAACTCTAACTAGGCTCCTTAACCAGGTAAACTAGTTAGTGTTGAGCAAAAAGAAAAAAAAAGTGTAATTAGGCTCCTTAACCAGGTAGACTAGCTAGTGTTGAACAAAGAGCACTAACTAGGCCCCCTTAGGTCAATGGCGAGCCCAGGAATGCGGCCTCATCTCTCTGTACCATCTCCACCATTAAAGGCGTGTGTCTAAACACACATGAACACGGTTCACGTGGGATTCTTAGAGCACTTTTCCTATGCACTGATTTTCTGCCTGCCCGCCTCCAGTAGATGAAAAAGACAATATATGATGAGCTACACAAAGAGAAATTTTGGCTTAGAAACAAAGGACAACGGTGCTCAGAACCCGCGTCACTGTGCCCCAGTAAACTGGTGGAAATATAGCTCTTGGTAGAGTGCACATCTCAGTCAGTCATACAAGAATTCTTAGCATCTTTCCTCCTTTCCTTAGTCCCCGCTTACATCATTGTCTTGTTCTAATCAGACGATGTTTCTACAAAGGGGAAGGGTATGTTTTTTAAAATCCAGGGCTGAATTGTGACCCTGCTGTAAAATACTGTTCATATTCATGAGGCCTGAGTTTGTTTTCCAGCACCCAAAAAAAGAAGTTCTATGCCTTAAGGCTTATATAGAGACCATAGCATTTGCCAAACCCCAGATATGATTATGATAATATTTAAGAAAAATGTATCTTTGAAAGCCAAGTTACACAATGTTCCTCAATCACATTCACTGTGTATTTTGTGTTAATCCATCAATCGGGTGGGTTCTTTAAACTGTGGCAAATTGAATCAGCTTTTAATACATCCAAAAATAGCATCTAGATCAGTTACCACAGTATACTTGTTTAATTAGTCAGATATGTCCTTAGTACACTAAAATATTTACTAAGAAGCAACTTAAGATAGCCTTCTGTTCAAAAGGAGCCAAGTCTCATGATTTATTCATCTAACCACCTATCTGGCAAGTCAACCAGCCAACCTTACATATTAGCAACCAATTCCTGGCTGTATGTCATGTTGAACAATTAGTAGTATCAAAAAGAAATTAGCGCTGTCTTTGTGAGCAGTGTGATATCAGTAATGTTGAATAATTTTAGTTAGCCAGTATCAGGAAAATGGGCCCATATTCCCAATATCTCAGGCATATATTTACTTTAGAAGTATGAGAAAGGGAAATATAGTCAGTGAGCACAGTACATACTATAGCTCAGGTGTCCAGACACCTCAGAAAGATGCACACAAAATCGGGAGCTAAAAGAAGTATGAGAGACAGACAGCTGACTTCAAGTGAAGGAACTCTCACATCAGCTCCCAAAGATAAGCCAATTGAGGTCTACTGCCCTCCTCTGATGACCTCTGTCTCCTGCATCCCTTAGGCACCCAGTTCCCTCTGTACTCACCCGTTATTCACACTCCAGCACTGAACCTCAACACTGAGAAGTGACAGTAATGTCAGCCCTGTTACATTATCTATATCACAGAGACCTTGGGTATAGAAAAAGAAAACATTTTGCTTTGGAAAAAAAAAAAAAAAAACTCCAAAGTTCCCTTGGTTTTAATTTTGTGCGAAGAACTAAAGGGAACTTCAAAGAAATGGCTGAGACTTAAGTAGAAAAAAGCCATTCCCCATAAGTTCTTTTTTGCTGCCATTAACAACATCACAATGGATCGCCAAATTCTGCCCCGTTATTGGCAACCCTCCTCATACCACTAAAAGGAATGATCTTATCACTGACAGATGCTAAGACTCAGTGCTTTGAATCACACCATGTGTTACAAATTAAAATGGCTAAAATCACAATAATGCTAATCTGGAAAGAACAGGAGAAAAAGCAGTTGCCAGGGCCTGCAGGATCAATGGCCTGTTGTATCCCACAAGTATCAGTTTTTAAAAGTGCATAAAGTCAGCAACATGCTAACCCCGATTGTCCACTGACCAATTGAAGACAACTTGGCATAAAGTTGTAAATGAAAAATATACATCTGTAGTATATTTTCATCTATATTACAGTAACAAATCTGTTTATACATAGAAGAATACTAAAAACTATGGTTTGCATATGAGAAACGACTTAAGTCATGGGAACTTTTGCCTTTATAAGCATAAATGCTCTGATTAGAAGCTGATGCAGGAGGATTACCCCGAGTTTAAGGTTAGCCTGTGTTGCAGAGTGAGACCTTGTCTGAAGAAGAAAAAGAGGAGTCAGTGAAAGGAAAGAAAATGAAATTTTTTAAGGAAAATAAATAAAGAATGAACTCTTCTACATTTGAATTTCTGCAATGGTAATATGTTACTCTTATAAGGAAACGTGTAACTAGCAAACGAGAAACCCACTGAAAGAAATCATTGTCGTGTCCCAGAGAAACATATTGAGCTAACAGTGAGAAAACTTGGGTTAAAAAAAAAAATCAGCGGTCCCACTTACTACCAGGAAGCATGCCTCCATTAATAGAGGTAGTGGTGTTGGTACTGGTTGCTGTGATGGAAACCAAGGCTCAATCAACAGACTCCAAAGCGGCTTCAGATCTGGACCCCTTTTCTGAAAACGCCTTACATTTTGCGTGCCAACAGTGCCCCCTACCCATCACAGGATGCATTGCGGCCTAAGAAGGTTTCGCTACTCTTTTTGCTTTGTTTTTCAATGACTCTGGGTACAGGACTGCTCCCCTAGATCTAAATATCCCAGATATCTATTCTTGCATTCTTTCTCTAAGTCGCTGCCGCACCCGGGACAAATCCCAAAGCTCCATTTGTAAGAACGTTTTAGACACATCTACGAAAGTGAGGCTGTCCTTTATTGATGAGCAGGAAGTAACATGGGCTGATCCAAGGGCAGCTTTGGCAGGAGCTATACCGAGAGCAGAGAAATAGATATGAAGGAAACACGGCCCTTCCCGATGGTGCACCGAGAGTCTCGCATCCCGGTATGGAAACAGGCAGAGGATGAGCATTAACGTCTGCGGGTTTGTTCAGGTTTACAGACAAAGAGATATTTTCCCCAAGGAGCTCTCACAATGACTTGCCCTATCTTTTTGGACCGCAAGAGAAGTAGGAACCGGGTTTCTTTAGTCTTAAATAAATAGTCTACGCACTTGCATTGGGCATTTGTTAACTCTTACCGTGGGGCTTCCTAACAGGTTTCTAAACAAGATGAAAACAATCCCAGGATGACAGGAAGCAGGGCTGCGGAGAGCAGAACACCGATGCTCTGTGTGGTGGCTGCTTGCTTCCTCCTGGGGGGCTCTAAGAGCTCTTTCTCAAGGGAGGAATTCTGCCTTCGGTGGAATTTTAAGACCAGGTCTTTAAAGGAAGAAATGGAAGAAAAAGAAGACTGGTCAGAAGAAATGAAACCAACAGGAAAAGGAGAAAAGCATCCCCGCGTTCCCACCATCCCTCACCGGTCTGACCATCCGACACTTGACCCAGGAAAACTAGGGAGAGAATTTAGGATTCCTTGAAGCTAATAGCGTGGATGTTTTATTAAACACGCTGAACTCTGGCCATTCTCGGGTTATCTTAGGGATGAATCTTAATTGAAAATAAAGAGTAAGGAATACGGAGCTGGGGTGATGGGTCAGCAGTTTAAGCAGGGACGATTCTTTGAGAATCCAGACTCAGTCCCCAGCACCAGAGTGGCAGCTCATGAACTCTGGGACTTCAGTCCCAGGACATCCCACGGAACTAATGTCACAATTTTTTTTATCAGTGCTCCAAAACCTGCTAGTTGTCCACTGTATTTTGTGGTTCTTAAGCTTTGTTTTCTTCAAACTTCTGATTCTGTAGCTGAGAAGAAAGGTAGGATTAAAAATTTGCCTTTGTTTTCTTAACAACAATCCTTGTGATTGACAAGCTAATGATTAGCAGGCCACCCCTGAAAAGTACCACCCTCGCAAAAAAGATCTCAGGTCGCTGAGATGAGAACCCCTGTTCCAAATGGGTACCAGAAAGCAAACACTGGCTCTAAACACAACACGCCGACTGGCTAGAGCCACACAGAAACTAAACATGCCTGCCTCCCATATCCGGCTATGAAGACCGCAGTGCAACCCCAAAGGAGTGTCGTGTGATTATCATGTGTAGTGCGAGCAGAACTGTTAGCTCTGGGCCCTTTGATGGCTCTGCCTCAAGTTTCGAACCTTCGCTCCCAGGATCCCGAAAGCCAGCACTTGTAGAACCAGCGATGGCTTCAGGGCAGCAGGATAAACCATCTGAGACCCAGGCAGAAGTGAGGCCTACCAAAATACAGTCATACTTTAGAAGTACTTACAAGGTCTGACCTTACAAGCTCACATCATTACCTGAAATCCTAAGAAGTCAGAAGTGAGGTAGAGGAATGGTTAGAGATGAAGCGCAAACACGCCTTCTGTCCGCCTCCTGAACCTAAGCTCCTGAAGTAACTTTCCTCTTGATTCCCCGAGGAAAAGGGACCCGAAATTTAGACTTTACAGAAAGTAAATCATGGGTTTCTATCTTTTTATCAAATATAATATTCTAATGGCATGCCTAGTTTACATTTAGGATGCTTAACTCATATATTGATAATAAATTGAGTCCCTTTTTAAAAGCTTTTGCCGACCTTATTTCTTTCCCTGTCTCAGCACAGACTGAAGCCGCAGGGAGGGGTGGGGGCGGTCCAAAGGTAAGAATTCTGCGGGAGAAGAGTGCCATCTGCAGGAAGACAGTGTAACTACAGATAAAATGCGCATGGGACCCCTAGAACTCTGACGCGCCTGTCCCACAGTAGAGCTCTGAAAAGAGCTGGCTCTGGATTTCATAGGAACCCTTGAAGACAAAAAAGAAACTGTTCTTTTTTATTTTTGAGTGTGTGTGTGCGCGCGCGCGTGCATGCGTGTGTGGTGTGTGTTTGCACATGCAAGTGTACAGACCAGTCAATGTCTTTTTTTTTTAAGCTATCCCTCTGCAACTTTCTTTCTTTTTTTTTTTACTATAAACATTTCATTTTATTTTTTTAAGAAAGTACTTCAGAAAGAGGAAAATAATCTAGATTATTTATATTTTTTTTTCAATAAAAACCTTTACATAATCTTCATGCATAAAGACCCAGGGTGGTCATATTATCTGTGACAGCCTCAAATATCAGCTGTTTTCGGCTAGTGCCTGGGACTACCCACAGCCAGCAGCAATGTGGTGAAGGCCTTCTCTATCTGCCCCTTAGGGCGCAGCCAGACCTGTCTCAGTGACAGTTTCACCTTCTGGGAAATGTTCTTGGCTAGATAGGAGAGCAGGGAGGAAAACCCTTGACATACTTCATTTAAGCTCGCTTCGGCAGCACATATACTAAAATTGGAACGATACAGAGAAGATTAGCATGGCCCCTGAGCAACTTTCTTTTTTTGAGACAGGATGTTTCAGTGGACCTGGAGCTCACCGACTCAGCAAGACCAGCTATCCAGCAAGCTCCAGGGAGCCGCCACATCCAGAGAGCAGGATTGCAGGCACGTAGCATCATGTCTAGCTTTCCTAGTCCTTACTCAAGCCAGCACTTTACTGACTGAGCAACGTCATTATTAAAAACCCTTATAAAAAGAACTCACAGCCTTCCACCTCCAGGTACAGCACCAGGTTCTTCAGCCAAGTTCTGTTCTTCCGCGTTCTTAGTAGGCACCATCCCTTCACTTTAGGGCACATAACATCTTGTATGCTCAATAAATATTTGTTGTGCGTGGCTGCTATCCGAGGCTGTGCTATTTAGCCTGTGTACCAAAACCCAGCTCTATTCTCTGACTATGAAGAGTTTACAGTGGCCGATAAGACTCCGGGCGCCCAGGCTTCCTTTGCTCACTATTTTAACTCCTTTCTGTTCCTTCTCCATTCATCCTTATCCCTTTATCCTTTAATTTTTCCCCAGTCGTCTCACTCCCAAGGATATTCAACTTCCTGTGGCTTGTTTTCTCGGTGTCAGTCTGGGCAGTACTGACCTATTCCGGAAGCACTGCTGCGTCCTAAGGTACTCTGGGCAAATTGCGTCGACCGCTTTCTGCACGGGGTAGGGATATGGCCCTAAGCTTCGTACTGTTCTGCGCCAGATCTAAAAATGCCGTTTAGACCCGGGAGGACTGTTAAACTGGTTCTCACTTGTGAGAAGTAGCCTGTGTCCGTTATTCTTGACCTGTGACTTGGACCATTCTTTAGGATCTTAAGCTCTGTGGTCCTGTTTCTAATCAAATTTAAGTGCTAAAAATAATGACACAGCAATTCGATCAAATAAGAAACACAATTTGCTCACTTACTAAAACCAAATAGCTGTGGGTTTATAATGATTACTAAGAAATAAAAAGTTTCAACAAATACAGGGTATTCAAATGACTCCTTGTATTCTATCAGATCAAAGTATAAGACAAAAATCAACAGCACAAAAACCTTAGAACACACACAAAGTCATTAAGTAACACACCGTTAAATGACAGTTGGGTCCTTGAAGAATTCAAGGGTTGCTTTGGGTCACAGTGTTTATCCCAGTAACAGAAATCAAACTAAGACAAACCAGAAGACCTTCAACAGTGAGGAGGTGGTTGTGCACACGCCAACCCCAGCACTCAGAAGACTCTGGCAAGGGAATCAGCAGTTTGAGGTCAGCCTGGGGTAGCGCAGCACAGTACTCTAGTGTGAAATAAAATGTAACAAGAGACGCATGGGCAGAGCAGCGCCTCTGAGCAGTATAAGTATATACAAAACACACCGTCTCCAAAGCTGGTCTGTGCTGTGGAGAGGGGCGGGGTTTGATAATCCAGCACTTTGTAGGCTGAAGAAGGAAGATCATAAGCTCTAAGAGACTCTAAGTGCCATACCAACATTTCCTTCACAACTCACAAACAGTAATCATCACTTTTCAGAAAAGATCAAAACTGTCATGGAGCCACTTGACACAGAATGGACTAATTTAGGAGCATCCACAAGCTAGAAACTATTGTCCTTTCTTATCTATACTTATGCGTGTGTCTCTACTGTGAATACTTTATGAATCAGTATGAAGAACAACTCTCTTGATCAAAAAACATTTCAGTACCAAGCCTGTGCATTTAATAAAGATGACATTGGTACAGGTATGACGCTTGCTATGTAACATGACCCTCAGAGCTGGACTCTGTAAAGTGTCCTTCCTCACACTGTTATTCAGACACTAAACATCCAGAATAAAGATGTGTATTGAAAACAACAATTCATACACCTAGCAGACCCATCAGAAAAGCAGCAGATGATTCAATCAAAACTTTAAAAGCAGGAGGCCTGGACAGATGTATTTCAAGTTCTGAAAGACAACAGCTGCCAACCCAGATTAGTGTGCCCAGTAAATCTGTCTGTCGTAATCGAAGGAAAATTGAAATTCTATGAAACGAAAATAGGTTAAAGGAATTTATGGCCACTAAGCCAGCTCGACAGAAAACAATCGAATGAATCCTTGAGAGTGAAGGTAAAAAATAAACCTGTGCATTAAAAGAAAAAAAAAAAAAAAAACAAGAAGTGTGTATCCCTGCCATAGGCAGGTACAGCCTCAGGATCACAGGATGGGGACGCACACTCCAGGCAAACAGGCCCAAATCATGCACGAACCACTGTTCTCATGTCTGACAAAATCGACTTCAAACCAGAACTAATGAGAAAAGATAAAAGTAGTCACTTCGTACAGATTAAGGAGACAGTTCACTAAGAGGATGCTGCAATTCTAAACATGCATGCCCTGAACATACTCAAAGAAAGGAAGACACAGATTAACTCTAGCACAGAAGAATTGTGTCTTTAGCATCCCACTCTCACCAGTTGACAGGCATTTCCAGCCAGGGGTAGAAGGAGGGACCAAATATGACATCAGGTAGATTTTACAGACACCTACAGAACATTCTATTGAATCCTTGCAGAGTCCACAGTCCTTTCTATGTCCCATGGGTCTGTCTCCAAAATAAACCAGGACATAAAGCAAGTCTCAACAACAAGGACAGGAAATTGAAACAATTGTTGGCATCCTATCTGATCACAATGGTATGAGACTAAAAAAAAAAAAAAAAAAAAAAAAAAAAAAAAAAAAAAAAATCAACAGCACAGAGACCTTAGAACATACAGAAATTCATGGAGATTTAGAAACACACTATTGGATGACAAATGGTTCCTTGAGTAGTTCAGGAATAAAACAATTCTAGAAGAAAATGAAAACATAGCATATCAAAACATATGTGATAGAGACTCAAGACTAGAGTTTATATCTCTAAGTACCTACCTACATTTAGAAATCAAAATGACCTCCAAAAGATAACTTAAACTATGTGCCTTAGGGCACAGAAGAACAAGCCAGACTCTAAATCACTACTTAGAAAGAAGCCATTACATAAAGTCAGGTGAGAAAATAATGCATTGGAAATAAAAACAAGACAAAAAATGAACAAGCTGTTGGTTCTTTTAAAAAAGATGGTGCACACCTTTTATTCCAGCACTTGCGAGGCAGAGACAAGTGAATCTCTGTGAATTCAAGGGCAGCCTCATCTACATAGAGAGTTCCAGGACAGCCAGGGCTACGTAGAGATACCTAGGCTGAAAAAACCGAAGGGGTGGGGGAATGATAGACAGACACTTAGAGAAACTAATCAAAACAAAAAGGGAGAAGGTCTAAAATAAAGAAACGGAAAGGTAGTCATTAAAATCAACACTCGTGATGTTCAGAAAATTGTGTCTTACATTAAAAAATAGATATTAAAATGAACTGGAAGTTTTTAGAGAATTGAATAGAATTTTAAGCACATAGGACCTACCAAAATTAAACGAAGATTAGACAAACAATTTAATCAGATTTATACTAAACAGTGGATGAAAGCTACAATTTACACTTATCTAACTATAAACAGTGTAGGCTCAGATGGCTTCACTGATGAATTTCCCCAAACCTTAAAAAAAAAAAAAAAAAAAAAAAAAAAAAAAAAAAAAACAGTCAACACCAATAGAATCTCCGTAAATAGAAATGAATGGCTCTCCACCGGCTCTTCTTACAAATCTGATCTCAAAACCAGATAAAGACCCAATAAAAATTAAATTTACAGACCAGTTTCCCTGATCATTTAAATGCAATGATTCTCAACAAAATACTTACCAAAATCAAGATGACATCAAAAATGTTCACCATGATCAAGTTGGTTTTATTCCATAGATGTGAGATGTTTCAATATGTATAAGTCAATACATGTTAAAAATGACATAAATGTTCCCAAGCACAAGACATCATATGGTCATCTCAATAAAAAAAATAGTTTTTGACAAAATACAAAGCGCCACATATTAAAAACCCTGACAATTTTTGAATAAAAGGAACACATTTTAACATAATTAAAGGCTATATATGACAAACCTACTTTCAACAGTATATGAAATAGAGAAAATCTCAAAGCATTTCCACTAAAATCAAAAGCAAGACAAGGTTACTTACTTTCTTCACTTTTATTCAATATAACAGTTGAAGTCTTAGCTACCACAATAAGATATGAGAGGGAAAGGAGATATTAATAGGAAAGGAAGAAGTCAAAGTATCTTTTGTGGGTGATATGATTTTATACATAATCCATCACAAAACTCTTAGAACTGATAAACACTTTTAGCCAAACAGCAGGAAATAAAAGTAATAGATAGAAGCCATTACCCCTTCTACACAGCAATGACAAACACACTCTAAAAAGGAAGAAAGAAAAAAACCCGGAGCGGTGGAGGACTTTCACTTATAATATCCTAAAGGAATACCTTGGAATACACCTAACCAAGGAAATGAAAGACTTCTATAACAAACTTAAAAACCTGAAGAAATAAATTGTGGAAAACTCTAGAAGACAGAAAGATCTTCCCATGCTCATGGATTGGAAAAACATTACTAAGATGATCGTCCTACAAAAAGCAATCTACTGATTCAATACAGACCAAATCATATAGACACTGATATTCTTTGCAGAAATAGAAATCATAAAACTTGCATGAGAGCACAAAAGGTCACAGATTGTCAAAGCAATACTGAACAAAAGGATCTTCATTTCTAATGCCCTTATACTTCAGAGACAAAGTTATGCAGACAGCACAGTACTCGCACAAAATTTAGATAGAGCAATAGAATAAAACAGGGGACCGAAATACAATCTATACAATACAAAAATGCCTTGTATTTGACAAAGACACAAAAAGTACACATTGGAGAAAGACAGCATCTTCAACAAGTGGTGCTGGAAAAATTAGATATCTCTGTGTAAAAGAATGAAACTAAACCTCATCCCTCACCCTATACAAAACTCAACACAAAATGGACCCACAAACCATAACATAAGACCTGAAGCTCAGAAGCAAAAAAAAAAAAACAGAAAAAAATATATTTTAAGATGAAGGTATAGGTAAGGGCATTCTGGCTAGAACCCCAACTGCTCAGGGAAAAAGGCTAATAATTAATAAGTAAAATTTTATAAATTTACAAAGTTTTGTTTTTTAAAGCCCCATCCCTTTGTCTCAGCCACCACTCAGAGGTACACCCTGAAAACATGCTGACCACATCACCCAGGAAACCAGTAAGGTGATCACCCTCTTGTGTCCCCAATTATTATAATTCAAACCGATTGCAGACCACACTAAGACCCCTTCCACCTCTCTGCCTCCATTCTTAGGGGACTATACAATGCCAACCATTATAGCAAACACAGCTTTTTTCCCTCCTGTGAACCCTCTGGCAACTACTCCACCAACAAATCCCCACTGTCAGTTTCCAGTACCTAGAAACACCCGGACACATCCTAGCCAAACAGCAGGCTCCCAGAAGCACTCCCTACACAGCCATTACATTTCTCTAAGACTCAGAGAGAGCAACAGAAACCACTAAACAAAGACAAGGATAGGTATCAGCATCTAGAACTACAGTCATCCCAAACTCAGATGTCCAGAAACCAGTATAAAAACACGATCAACCAAAGCATCCAAGACAGTGTGTCCCTATGAGACCCCAGCAGCCCTACAACTGTAGGCACTGAGAAACGAAATAAAAGCTGAAGCACAAAACAAGAACTTCCAAACAGTTATTATTAGTTAGGCAAAGTACGTTAAAGAGGATAGGAACAAATCCAATAATGAAGTCTATGAAGACACAAAACGAACCATAACATGAAATGAAGAAAACAACACAACACGTGAAAATGGGTTCAATGAAGAAAATCCAACCTGAGGTAAAACTCAAAAAGGAAAAATTGGGAACTTAAGGAGGTACTTCAGAGGCAAGCCTCACAGACTACAGGAGATGGAAAAGGAATCTCAGGCAATGAAGAGAAGATAAAAGAAATTAATATCTTGGTCAAAAAATGTTAATTTTTTTTAAAATGCAGGCACAAAAAAATCCAAGAAATCTGGAACACTTTGGGAAAAAAATCTATAAATAATATGATAGAAGAAGGAGAAAAACCCAGGTCAGAAGCACAGAAGATATTTTTAACAAAACAATAGAAGAGAAGTTTTCTAACCTAAAGAAGGAGGTATTTATCAAGGTGTAAGATGCATACAGAACACCAGATAGACTGAGTCAGAGAAGAATTCCATAAAACACAATAATCACAACACTAAACATACAGAGGAATAAAAAATAATTTTAAAGCTGCAAGGGGGAAAAGACCAAGTATCATACAAAGAAGGGCCTATTAGAATAGCCCGAGTTTTCAATGGAGATTTTAAAAGTTAGAAAGTCCTAGACAGATGCTCTACAGAATCTAAGAGACAACAGATACCAGCCCAGACTATTATATTCAGCAAAAATTTCAAAGGCAATGATTGAAGACTAAAGATATTTTATAATAAAAACCAAACTTAAGCAATATTTATCTATAGAGCCAGCCCCACAGAAGGCACTAGAAAACCTTCAACATGAAGAGGCTAACCACTCACAAGAAAATGTGAAGAATAAATAATTCCAGATAAACAAATCAAAAGAGAGGGAGGAAATACATACCCCAACAGCAAAGTAATAGAAATCAACACTGCTCATCAATAACTCGCAACATTAATGGTCTTACTTTCACAGTAAACAGATACAGACTAACAGATTAGATTAAAATATGGGATCTATTTTTCTGTTGATGCCAAGAAATACACCTTAATATCAAGGACAGACATCACATCGGGGTAAAAGGATAGATAATGAAAATAGACCAAATAACCAAGCTGATATTTCCATTTTAATATCTGAAAAAAAATAGACTTCAAAACAAAAATCAATCAGAAAAGATGGGGAAGAACATTACACACTCAGATGTGATTGGATTTAAGGCCCACTCCATGACACGGAAACCATCCCTGACACTGCTCAGATGTCAAAGCACTATAGGCCAAGACCTAGGAGAAAATAAAATACTACTTTTCTACTAAAAACAGACAGCAATAAAATGACATTCTGTTATTCTGTTACTGGGGATGAGAATTCATGTATCTATTAGCTTTCCAGGGCACAACCACTAGGCATACAGTAAGTTCTCAAATGTTATTTTTAACTCTGTCTTTAAAAAAGTAAGTCTGTTTTTGAAATTATAATACATTTTAATTTCTCCCTTTCTTTTACTTCCTCCAAACCTTCTCATATATTCCTCCTTGCTTTCTTCCAAACCTGTGTCACTCTTTCTATTAGTCATTAAATGCATACGCATGTGCACATTTCTAAGTATAATTTGCCCAGTCTACATAATGTCACTTGCACACATGGTTTTAGGACTTCTCATTTGATACTGGATAACCAAGTGTGCTCTTCCCTGGGAAACACTATCTCTCCCACTATCAGCCTTTTTTAGTTGCCTGTAGTTCTTTGTGTAGAGCTGATGGGCTTCCCCTCATTTATGTGTAGTGTTGTTGCTGTTCAGTCCGTGTGTTGGTTAGACTTTCAGCTATAATGCATAAGAGCCAGCAGAACAACCAGCGTTGGAGCATAGCTATGAGGGTACACACACCTTTGTGGGAACAGCTCTCTAACTGGGCATAAGACCCACTTAACAGGAAGGAAATAATGTCTGATACTAGAAGCCTTCACCAACTACTCAGAGCTAGTGAGGCCATTGATCTTGTAGGAGAACCTACACTCACTTTCTTTAAATGGAATTAAGACCATTTAGAATATGTTTCCATTGATGCAAAACAGAGCTCTCATCTCGAAGAACATAGGAGATTGTTGATTCTTAAAAAAAAATAGTACGAGTGATCACAACCCAGGAACACAGATTTAAGGTGTCACAGATAGCATGTTCAAAGGTGGAAACAGTTTCATGAAGTTTTGTAGTTACAGGACAAAATAAAGTCATAAATTCGGACTTTTTTTTTCACTCATCAGTTGAGACATCAGGTAGGCAGATGATAGCAAAGGAGAGGGTTCTTGCCGAAGGGTTAAGGGTATCATCTGCTGACACATGTGCACATTCTATCCAATGAGATGGGTAATCCAAATGAGAATTCTTATCTCCAAACTAGCCATAAAACCTACAAGGTCTCTTTTATCTTCCTCTGATTTTCAATAGGAAGACATAATAAATGGTCATAAATGAAATTTTTGATCTACATACTTTAAAGTAGGTCAATAGGCCCTCTTTCCAGTGAAGTCCTACCCCTGTTTCCTGAAGTCAAGAGGTATTTGGGGACTTTATGCCTTCCTACTTCCATTTATTCCTGCCAGATCCTCCTCCTTCTCCTCCTCCTCCTCCTCCTCCTCCTCCTCCTCCTCCTTCTCCTCCTCCTCCTCCTCCTCCTTCTTCTTCTTCTTCTTCTTCTTCTTCTTCTTCTTCTTCTCCTTCTTTTGTCCATTCCTATTTCTATAGAATTCTTCACCCCCAGCATCAGATGTAGCATAAACGTACACATTTCCACAGTTAAGCCCTTATTTCTCTGACAGTTGTCACTTAATGCTTTGTTTAAAATATGCATATGTGTTCATCTTGTACAGGTTATTAGCAAAAAATTTTGGCAGTGGCTGAGAAAAAGATATAATTTGTTTTTTTTTTCTTTTCTGATACCAAACAATGAGCTAAAAGTATGTATATACACATATACATACATATACATATACGTATACATATACATACACATACACATACACATACACATACACATACACATATACACATACACATACACATACACACACACACATACACATACACATATACATATTTCCTTCGTGGTCTGTTCTAACTGTTATGAATACACATTTCTAGCAGTCTGTCAGAAACAGAGCTGTACTTTCTCTGCACAGCAATGTTGTAGCTGAATCCCACAGGGCTTTGATAATTCTAACTGTATATTACTCAGTTAAGTAGACTTCTCCCTTTTCACTGTGAGTCCATCCACCCACATCCTTGATAGACTGCTTCGGTTGTAGACATGAGGATGTCTAGATGACCTGCTTCAAGTTAAGTCTATTATGGCCAGCAAACAAACTGGCGCAGTGAATTAATCAAACACAATGAGCTTTTGCTTTGTGGATCATCATATTCAGTTTTAGCTGGTGTTCTCTGTTCATCAGGTGTTCTGTCTTTCTAAGCACTCCTAGAATGCACTGGGTATATAAAATTACACTTAAGGGCAGGTGCCATGCCGGACAGCAGATGGGTAACACAAAGCGGTATTTCTAGAGGGTTTTCTTTTTGTCTTTATTCAAATGCTGCCCCTCCCAGTTTCCCCTCATAGAGTTCCTCCCCTATGCCCCCTCCCATTCACATCTGAGAGAGCAGTACCCCCTGTATCCCCCCCACTGTGGGGCATCAAATCTCTACAGGATTAGGCTCATCCTCTCCCACTGAGGCCAGACAAGGCAGCCCTCTGTTACATATGTGCCAGGGACTCGGACCAGCCAGTGTATGCTCTTCTGTTGGTCTCTGGATGCTCCCAGGAGTCCAGGTTAGTTGGTGATGCTGGTCTTCCTGTAGGGTTGCCATCTCCTTGAGGACCAATCCTTCCCTTAACTTCCATAGGAATCCCCAACTTCTGTCCATTGTTTGTCTGTATTTGCATCTGTCTCAGTCAGCTGCTGGGTAAAGTCTCTCAGAGACTTTAGATAGGCTAGACTCCTGTGAGCAAGCACAACACAGCATCAGTGATAGTGTCAGGGATTAGTGCCTGACCATGGGATGGGTCTCAAATGGGCCGATCACAGGTCAGCCCTTCCTTTAGTCTCTGCTCCATCTTTATCCCTGCATTTCTTTTAGACAGGACCAATTTTGGATCAAATGTTTTGTAGGTAGATTGGTGCCCCCATCCCTCTGCGTGGGTCCTGTTTGGCTACTGGAGCTGGTCTCTTCACATTCTACATCCCCACTGTTGGGCATTTTAACTAAGGTCATCTGCATTGAATCCTGGGAGCCTTCCTCAACCCAGGTCTCTGAGACTTCTTAGAGAATACCCCTTGCCCACCCCCAGCTGCTGCATATTTCCATTCATTCATCCTGCCCAACCCCACATTCCTTTATCCCTCACCTCTCCCACCCAGGTCCCCCCCCCCTCCCTCTGCCTCACATGCCTATTTTGTTCCTCTTTCTAAGTGGTATTTAGTATCCTCACTTAGGCCTTCCTTCTTGTTTAACTTCTTTGGGTCTGTGGGGTGTTTCATGTGTATTCTGAACTTTCTGGCTAATATCCACTTATCAGCGAGAACATATTATTCCTGGCCTTTTGGGTCTAGGTTACCTCACTCAGGATATTTACTAGGACCATCCAGTTTTTTACAAAGTTCAGGATGTCGTTGTTTTTAATAGCTGAATAGTATTCCATTGTGTAAATGAATCACATTTTCTGTATTCATTCTTCTGTCAAGGGACATCTGTGTTGCTTTGAGTTTCTGGTTATTATAAATAAAGCTGCTATGAACATAGTGGAGCAATTGGACTTGTGGTATGGTAGAGCATCTTTTGGATATATATGCCCAGAAGTGGTATACCTGGGTCCTGAGGTAGGATTATTTCCAATTTTCTGAGGAACTGCCAGATTGATTTCCAGAGTGGTTGTACCAGCTTTCAATCCCACCAACAGTGGAGGAGTGTTCCCCTTTCTCCACATCCTCACCAGCATCTGCTGTCACCTGAGCTTTTGATCTTAGCCATTCTGACTGGAATCTCAGGGTCCTTTTGATTTGCATTCCCCTGATAACTAAGAATGCTGAGCATTTCTTTAAGTGTTTCTCAGCCATTCAAGATTCCTTTGTTGAGAATTCTCGGTTTAGTTCCGTGCCCCGGTTTTGTTTTTTTTTTTTTTTTTTTGTGCCCCATTGTCCCATTTTTTAAATTGGATTATTTGGGGGGTTTTGTTTGTGTTTTGGTTTGGTTTGTTTGGAGGGGGTTGATTGTTTTATTCCTGCTTTGTTTTGCTTTTGTTTTCTTTTGAAGTCTAACTTCTTGAGTTCTTTATATATGTATATATTTTAGGTATGAGCCCTCTGTCTGATGAAGAGTTAGTGAAGATCTTTTTCCAATCTACCATTTTGTCCTATTGACAGTGTCCATTGCCTTAAAAAAATTGTCCCGTATTGTTTTGGGGCGGGCTTTTTTGATCTGTTGATCTTCTGCTTGTATTATGATTTCTGATTTTGTGGGTTTTCTTATAATAGAGTTGTTTGTGTTTGTGTGTGTGTGTATGTGTATATATCTTTGTACCTTTGTGTTTCTTGTGTTTTTTCTTTGTTTTGTTTGTTTGTTTGTTTTTATAGTTTTATTTTTAATGGGCCTGTTTGTTTTCTAGAGAAAGGAAAAGGTATGGTGTTTAACTGGCGAGGAGGGAGGAATGATCTGGAAGAAGATAGGGAAAGAAATGCAGTGATCAGAATATATTGTATGAAAAAAAATAGCTTTATAAAGTATTATTGCATTCTATACTATAAGAGGAAAAATCTGAGTTAGACAATTTGAACTAAAACCAAATGATTAGTGATATCCAGAATGAGGTCTTTCCCCACTGAAACTCTTTCTACCAATAAAGTATTTATGGCCTTTTAATATATATATTTAAAATTGCATGGTCTTCGCTTGAACTCAAAGATAATAACCTAAGGTGACTCTCACTCAGTAGTGACTCACCCTGAAGACATGAGCAGATTTTTTACCTCTTTCAAGTGTACTTTGAAGACAAGTTTCAAGTTTAACCTTGCCATTATAAAATAATTCCTCGGTTCATACAACTGTATTAGTGTATATAGGTGGGCATTATATGAGCTACTATGAGACGTGTCTTGTTCTAAATACGACCTTAAATTGTTGATAAATACAAAAAATCCTAATGTACCTAGCTGTCAAAAATAAAAAATAAAAAAACACCAGGGTACCCTCTGTGTGCATCTCATCCAGCTGTTAGATTGAATTAGTTACCTTTCTGCTACTCTCTTCTTGTTATTCAAAATATAAATATTACTTCTAATGAAAAACAGAAAAAAAAAAGCCACTTGGATTCGGTAGTACTTTAAATTTTCCACCTGCAGCTAAGGGGAGTTGGGCGGACCTGGTTGGAATTAAGAAAGGGCCAACTAGGAGGGCGGGACTAGGGGCAGGCCGGGCAGAAGGGCGGGGCTGGAACGGGCCGGCTAGAGGGGCGGGGCTAATGGCCGGAATCCCCCCCCAGGAGGGCGGGGCCAGAGGTTGACTGACGGGCGAAGAAGAAACTAGGGGCTCTCTTGCCGCGTAAAGGGCGGGGGTGGTAGGCGGGTCCTGCTGGTTAAGGCAGAAGAAAGGACGGGCCGACAAGTCGAGGGGCGGGGGGGCGGGGCCCCACGGCGCGCTGACGTCAGAGCAGGCTGCGACGCCCGCAGCTGGCCAGAGCTGAGGCGGCGGAGGTGTGTAGCGGAGCCCGGCCTGGGCAGACAGGGGCCGAAGCACCCGGCTCAGCGGCGCGGCGCGGCGGCGGCTCCGGGGCGGGGGCGCCAGCGGCGAAGCCCCCTCCCCGGGGGGGCGGGGCCGGGCCGGCGCCTGGGAACCATGCATCAGAAGCTGCTGAAGAGTGCGCACTACATCGAGCTGGGCAGCTACCAGTACTGGCCGGTTCTGGTGCCCCGCGGCATCCGCCTCTACACCTATGAACAGATCCCCGTGTCCCTCAAAGACAACCCCTATATCACCGACGGCTACCGGGCCTATTTGCCCTCCAGACTGTGTATCAAAAGGTACAGTGGCTGCTCCCTGCGGCTCATCCTCTCTCTCCTCTTAGGCTTTTTGTCTGTTCTCCCTGTCTTTCTCCGCTATTCTCTGTGCGCATCTTTTCCTCACCTCTGGGCCCTTTATTTGTCTGTTGTTCTTTCTCTCCTCCGCGATTAATCCACGAGATAACAATGATACTAACAGTGGTCATTGTTGCCTTTTGCATTGGCCCTTTGCTGTTTACAAAGCGCTTTTTACATCTTTTTTTTTTCCATTTGGTAATCACTGGGGATATGGGTTGGAATCTTCCCCACTGACAATGGCCGAACCTTATTTGCCTTGTACACCTGAGCTTTGTTTCTAGTGCAGCACTGTGGAGATCCAGAAGTGTTGACCAGCTGAATGTCTATATAATAGCAGACAAGTCCACATCGCTGTGCATATGTATGGGGGAAGCCCTGATTCATTCAGTCATTTAGCAAATGCGCACTGAGGCTCTGCTAGCTGATAGCACCATGCTAGTTGCAGAAGGCAGGCATGGTCCTTGTTCCCATGAAGCTGCTAAGGTCTAACCTGAGTAGCAGACACTGAAGGGATAATTACACTGTTACATAATAGTAATTGTGGAAAATGCTGTGTAGGAAAAATTGTGTAGCAAAGAAAGCTGAAAGGGGACAGTCAGTTCAACAGAACACCTTAGAAGCCTCTCTACAAAATGGGTTTGTTGATTTAGAGCTTTAAAATAGGAGTCCCCAAAGTCTCTGTTTAAAAGAAAAAAAAGAAAATTAAAAAAAAAAAAAAGGCTTTAGTTTTTAGAGTAGTCTTCTGTCAGAACTCACCATATGTACCAAAGTTACCACTCTAGCAGAAATTTGGTACAAACTCCAGGTCACTGGAGTGACAGACTCTGCTTTCCATGACATGGGTTGTCAAATTGCTCAACCAGCAACCACGTGTGTGTTTATAGATCTTCCCAGCATGGTCTTTCTTCATCCCATTTCTTCTGCACTGCCTTGAAAGTATTTTTGTGACATGAATGGATGACCAAGTGGATGTCACAATTTGAGTTTCAATTACTGCTTCATCTCCTTCATGCTTCCTGTACATAATTAAGACATCAGAGCTCTGGAGAGCTGTGGCGATGGAGGAGGCAGGCCAGAAGTGGACTGCTGTAAATATTGTATATGCTGTAAATATTGTATACCCACCCAACAGTGGCCCTCTGCTTTCTAATAAAATCTGAAGGAGTTGAGACCAGGACATATAAAACATTAGGTCTCAGTTGTTGAGTCAGATACAAGTTCACAAGCCTGACTCAACTGCTTCAGAAATTTGAGCAAGAGTTAACCAAGTGCCCAGCTCTTCTGACAGCAATACTTCATCCTTTGGGGATGAATCTTCCTGCAAGATTGAACTTCTCCAAGTCGGGCCTTTATCCTCTCTTCTTCAAGAGTCTCTGGACAGATTTTACATGTGAGAAGAGATTTTTCTATGTCTATCCATTATATCTGCATTCTGTTCCTGGGAAGGAACATGGATAGAGTGTGTTTAGTTAATCGGGTTATACTGGGTTTCATAAAATGAGAAGTTCTGAGGCAACAGGCAGAATGTAGTGTTGCTTGCCAAAACTGTCCTGTAATTAGATGCTTCTAGAGCATTCTTTTAGTTCCTCCCCCAATTATAGATAGTCTTTATATTGATGGAGGGCAAGATAAAGTGTGTGCTTCCAGATACACTGTATTTTTTATTCTTGATCTTTAGGGCTTCACCATGGTTTGCCCTCATAAAGACAAGGCTGTGAGAACCACAGGGATGGCTGCACACAGCTAGTTTGTACATTTGTGCTCTTCAGAACTTCTGATTCAGGGCATGGGGGAGGGGTGGTTATTCGGTGCATAAGAGCTTTGGCTGCTCTCCCAGAGGACTTGCCTTTGATTGCCAGCACCCACATAGTAGCTTACAATGGTCTATAACTCCAGTTCCCGAGGTCTCGATGGCTTCTAGCCTCTGCAGGTACTCGGCATGCATGTGATACACAGACAGACAGACATACAGGTAAAACACCCACAGACAGGAAATAAGAATAATAAAACCTTACCAAGCCACCCAAAAACTGATTTGTTAACAGCCAAGGTGTTGGTTTAAGAGAAGACATGCAGGAGTATTTAAGTCTTCAGTCATGATACCGCCTTAGAGTGAAAATGAAGAACCTAATTCCCAGGATTTCGAAAGAGCTGGAAGCAGCCGGGGCAGTAACTCGAGGCCTTTTCTTTATAGATGAAGAAACTGATTCATGGTCTGGATAATAGTGTCTGCCAGCTGTGCTGCCAAGACATTTAAGAGGACAACTACTACCCACGCACAAAGTAATCTCCTGTTGCTCCTAAAAGGGGTAAACTCATGCCACCTGAAGCTGAAACTGGTTTCAGAACTTGCACAGCAGAATTGCTCTGGCTGCCTGCCTGGCTTCAGGACTTCTCCAGCAGGTTCATTTGTGTGCATTTTGCTTCTCGTAGATTCATTGAACTTTGTACGTGTATTTAACAAGTGCTTAAAAGGTATTTTATGTTTATGCCTCAACTTGCACTGAGCAGGGTCTTGGTTTACTGCTCCTGACAGTTTTCTGGCACACTTGCTGCATTTCTGGAGAGAGGGGGAATCCAAGCAAGGACTCTGCCTCTGAAAGTGATGCAATAGCAGGGAAGAAGTAGTGAGAGCAGTGACTCCCAGGATTAGTGCCAATGGGCGACAGCCACAGAAATAGAAATCAGACATCCAGTCTCAGAAAGGCAGAGCGTGGAGGCCGAGCACTTCCCCAGTGCCTAACCACCGAGCCTCAGCGAATCTGAACTGTGTGTGTTCTCTTTGTAGTCTGTTTATCTTATCCAACGAGACGGTAAACATCTGGAGTCATTTGCTGGGTTTCTTCCTCTTCTTCACCCTGGGGATATATGACATGACGTCCGTGCTGCCTTCAGCCAGCGCATCCAGAGAAGACTTTGTGATTTGCTCCATTTGTCTTTTCTGCTTCCAGGTGAGTGAGTGGTTCTGCAGACACCATGTGGGGCGACGAGAACTTTTGTCAGGAATGCTTGCACAGTGACCTTCAGACTGCTCTGAACAACCCTCCAGAGGGCACTTGGGAACAGCTTCTTTGCTTTCAGAGCCAAGCCCACAGAAGCTGCTGCTCTCCTATATTTGGGGGTCGTTGTTACAGCAGTTTGAGATGCACTACGTTTTAAAGGTGGTGGGAACGGTGTTCATGCTTCCAATCCCACCCCAGTCTGAGGAGTCCCATTGTATAAATTTGCCTCAACTTCCCACCTCATGGAATGCCAGGACGATAGGCCTGCATGACCATGCCTTGCTCTCTGACCTCTGTGGACATCTTGGCTCTAAGACAAGCACTAAGGTACGAGTCTGACGGTATGCTGTTATCTGGCAGAAGTGGCTACATAAAGCCTTTTTGGAAAGACTACTTCTTTCTTTCTGCTATTTAATACATTTGCTGTCTTCACGCTGCCTTTCTCTCGCCGCCATTGTCCTAACGCTGCAGTGTCGGTCGCCTGAGATCCCGTGCCGTTGCCTGACTTCAGATCGATCGCATTGCTATTTGTCTTTAACTTTTGCACTTATTATTTACATTTACACTTGTACTTTCCAAGGATCTATAGAAATACCTTTAAATTTAACATTGGATATTTTTCTAACAGACCATTTTTTGATACTAAAATTGTACTTTTGCTCCTACAATATATTCTGATCACCGTTTTCTCTCCCCAACCTCCTCCCAGATCCTTCTCACCTTCCCACCCATCCAACTCCATGTCTTCCTTATCTCTCTTCATAAAACAGGCAAATAAACAAACCAGAGATGAGCAGAAGAAACAGGGAGAAACAAAAATCAAGAGAAGAATGCACACACACACAAACTCACACACACACACACACACAAAGAGGCACACATTCATGGAAGTCACTTAAAGTCACAAAATCAGAAACCATAATATATAAGCAAAAGATAAATAAGGTTTTAAAAGTGCTCAGACAGATCATTAAGTTATATAAAAACAGATCTCAGAAAATTACCACTAAATTCATTTTGTGTTGGCCATCGGTTGCTGGGTGTAGGAGCTGCCTTTGGGTGTGGTTTGTGTACCAGTGTGACTCCATTGGAGAAGAAATTTTTTTCTTTGTGAATGGTTACCTGTTGGAGATAGCTTCTGGGAGGGATGGGGGTTCGTATCTGCTTCTCCTTCTCAGTGCCTGTTCCTCATCTGCTTAGACCTGTGCAGGCCCTGGGCTTGCTGACACAGCATGTGTAAGTTCATCACACTCTTTCCTTACGTGTCATCTGCCCCCTTGGCTCTTACACTCTTAACTCCTCTTCTGTAGTGTGCTCTGCACCATGAGGAAGATTTGATAGAGATAGCCCATTTAGAGCAGGTGTTCCACGCTCTCTCACTTGCCACACTTTGGCTGCGAGTCTCTACATTTGGTCTATATCTTCTATTGGAGGAAGCTTTTCTGATAATGGTTGAGCAAGACATTGACCTCTGAGTACAGCAGAATGCCATTAGGACTTACTATATTGCTACCTTCTCTTAGCAGAACAGTCTGATTTGCTTTTCCTCACTAGGCCCATGGCCTATCTAGTCCTAGGTTCTTGTCCTCACAGGCAGTGTCGGGCATGGGGTTCATCTCATGGAGCAGGATTTCAGTCCAGTTGGATAGTGGGGTTGGTTACACCAGCATAATTGAAGTATCCAAATAGACCATTTAAAAACAGGAAATAAATACAGGTCATAGTCCATTGACATTTTGATGATTTAAAATTACTCGGAGTACAGAACCACATGGAAAAGAGAAGAAAAGGCAACACCACACTTGCTCCTGACAGGCTCAGGCCAGCGCTCTGCACTTGGAGAGGAGGTCCTAAGAATTCACTGCATGGTGGTTGTATTACATCTTATATTTCAGACCTTGTCATTTTGCTCCAAACTTTTGTCCTAAAGGACTAAGAAATGTATTAGAAACACCTTCCATCTTCTCTTTAGTAATTTCATCTTTAGTTTGACAGATACTTATTTAATGTCCCTATGTACGTCCATGCCCCATGCAACAGTACTGTGTAAGGCTGAATAAAATAAGCATGCCAGTGAACATTGGCACAAACCTTTAAACTAGCACCTGGGACACAGAGGAAGGGAGTCACTGAGTTCAAGGCCAGTCTGATTTATGTAGTGAGTTCTAGACCAATCAGGGCTCATAGTGAGACCTTGCCTCACAGCAACAAGAAGAAAGTACATCTTATAGTACAATTATAATGAGTAATTTGGTTAATTTTAAAGTATTTGTCATGTGTTTGTGTGTATCTTAGGTCCATGGAACACATGTGTTACAAGGACATGTAATATGTTATTCATGCACCTCTAAAGAATAGATTCAATGACAAGAGCGAGTATTTTTTGCAGTGTACAATTTGGTACCCTTAACCCCTGCTAAGAAATATATGCTGATTTACTAACCAGTATAAAACACACCCATGAAGCAGAGGCAATTTAGAAATATTCGAATATTTGCATTTTATTATTTTCCCAATTTTTTGCTACTTATTTACAGTTTTATCTTTTAAAATAATTATAATTTGTAAGTTTTTGGTGATTGTGGTCCCCATTTTACTGATGAATTCGTGAAGCTTAGATCAGTGACTGTTTACCATATGATGAGGTGCACTGCACTAAAGTGTCCCTGACTTGTAGGCCCGTGTAGGGTTTAAGCCATATCTCTGAGCACCATTTATCCATTTTCCCCTTTGTTCTTACATTCTACATTTCCTTTTGTAGGTCTGCATGCTTTGCTCTGTGGGCTACCATCTTTTTTCCTGTCATCGGTCAGAGAAAACATGTCGGAGGTGGATGGCATTGGATTATGCAGGGATTTCTATCGGGATCCTGGGCTGCTATGTCTCTGGAGTGTTTTATGCTTTTTATTGCAATAATGTAAGTACTTAGAACTTTCACGCTCCGTCTTCTACATAGGATTTGGAGTTTCTCACACTGTTTAAATCTATGAGTGCAACTCAGCAGGAGAGACTTGCATGGGGACAAATTTAATTTTCAGAAGATTCCTGTGATCGCTGATGTCTACTGTGGGTCCATAGTTTTGTTTTCATTTTTTAATTTCTGGTGGAAACTATGACAAATATGGAGACACCACAGACAGCACACAGCAGCACATGTCTGTAATCGTGTAACTCATGAGAGAGAAGCACAGGAGCTAACACAGCATAGCCCTGTCTCAAAGCGGTGAGAGTGTCCAGCAACACCGCCCTACTAATACACTTGCTGATTTATATTTCCCTCTCTCTGCACCTCGTTTTTAGAGTCCACACTATGCCCCTCCCCCAGGAACAGCGTGACTGCTCAGAGTTGTCATTTTTTTCCCAGCGGTCAGAGTCCTGGCCAAGCTTACCTCCCAGTGCACCCACTGCAGCACAGTTTATAAACTAGTTTGCAGACGTCTTCCAGAGGACCTGGGTTTGATCTCCAGCACCCACGTGTCAGCTCATGGCTTCTGTCGCTTCAGTTCTGTGGGATCCTACATCCTCTTCTGGGTCCGCAGACATACATGCAGGCAAAACACCCATACACATAAAGTTTTTTTTTTAAAATGAACTACCAAAGAAAACGGTCTTAGGCTTGAACATATGAGGACCATTATTAACTAGGTACATGATTTCCCGACCTATGTTACATGATAGCATAGTTTATCATTAAGTACAGATGTGATCACTGTGTAGATCAATTGGATTTTACTAGTAAACTGGTCGTGTGTACCCAGAACCAAATAAGACTGTGCGCAGTGCTGTGCATCTTAAAGGAAACGTACGGAAACGTACTGCGGAGAAGAATGATGTGCAGCCAGACTTACACTGCTGTTTTCTGTTTACCTCTTCCTAAGTATCAAAGTGGGAAGTTCATTTTATAAAACATAAGAATCAAATAAAAAAATGAACGTAGAAAAAGAGAAGATGACTCTGGTGTTAATACATACGAGAGGAGTCACTGCCTTCTCCCAGGCATCCACAGCTCCAAGCCTTCCAAGGGATATAAGCCATTTTGAGAATGAACTTGAAAACTGAACCCTTGATCCAGTCAGAACATTTGGGTTCACACAGACTAAAGATCTGATAGGTCATTTCTAGCCCTGAGCAGCCCACAGAAGCCTGGGAGCCCCGGTAATGGTGCTTGTACTTTGTGGAGCTGACTTTTGAGCCCTAACCCCATTTCCACTGTTCAGTTAGGAACTAAGTACTTCATAACTCTTCATGTATACCTCGCTGGCACTAAACAGTTTTCTTTGTCTGAGTGACCATTGTTTCAGGCTTCCTTTATTCTCCCAAAACTTGGCCATCATTGTTCACGCCCTTTAATGGAAGCCATTTTTGTGGCTGTGGCTCCTCAGGCTAGAAAAGGTTGACCCTTCCTCAGCTGTCCTCTCTCACAGAGTTAGCTATTAAGACCTTCTGTTATAACAGTATTGTCCCCTAAATCTGATGTGTGTGAGTGTCTGTTTACACACATACATACACACTCCATCCGAGTGTGTGTGTGTGTGTGTGTGTGTGTGTGTATGTATGTGTGTGTGTGTACACATATATCCACACTCCATCCCAGTGTGTGTGTGTGAGTGTGTACACATACATCTGCACTCTGTCCCAGCCGCATCTCTTCTGCTTCCTCCCAACTCTTCTCTCTACTGGCATCTAAACTCTTGCCTCATTTGCAATATTCTGGGGTTCTGGGTTATGCCACCACACCCAGCACCCACCCTGTTCTTTAGCAGCCCCCAGTGAATCAGCTTGTCAGAGTTAGTCACAGTCACCTCTTCCAACGGTTCTCCAAGCCGCCCTGTTCTTTCTGCTCCTTCTCTCAACACACTACGTCCCATGCCTCACCAGCTTAGATTGTCTACTGTGTAAAAACACTGTCAGCAGCCCAGGTAACATTTACTATTCTTGCTTCAATGCTTCTACAGCATTGTATCTGTGACTTGGTCACAGTGTTAGCATTACATTATCCTGTTCTCACGACTGCTCAGTGCAAGAGCAGAGCCAGCCAAGAGAGCCCAGCCACAGGCAGCTTTGTTCCTACAACATTTTGCCTGTGCCTAGCATGTAACAGGTACTCAGAAAATGCTTTTGTACGATAAAGTGAGGCCTTTTACCAGTTTGCTTTCAAGTTTGGTTTGTCATCCTAAGAAATTTTTCAAAAACTTAACATTTGTATAGAACACTCTTTAAAAGGGAAGAAATGTCTGGTTTGATTATTATGGCCAGTCACTAAGAGCCTGTAACGCTTAATGTATAGACGGATGCCCTGATCGATCAATTGCTGTTTTTGTTTGGTTCTAGTACTGGCGGCAAGTGTACTTGATCACCGTGCTCGCAATGATCCTGGCGGTGTTCTTTGCCCAGATCCACCCCAGTTACCTCACACAGCAGTGGCAGAGGCTCCGCCCAATCATCTTCTGCTCTGTTTCGGGATATGGAGTGATCCCTACTCTTCACTGGGTTTGGCTCAATGGAGGAGTCAGTGCTCCTATTGTACAGGTATGTTGAGTGGTCAGGCCATGTGGGTAGCTCTGAATCCTTCGGGAGCACGTGTTTGGTTCATATGGTTTCTGCAGCTGTGTAAATAAGCACACCTTTCAAAATCAGAAGTTACACTCGTTACACTCTTTTTCTGTCACGGTGTGTAAGTACACTTCGTTTCTGGGGACGACTTCTGAGGTTGCAGTTTGTCTGCTGGGCTAGTGATATCACCATAGACAACAGTTTACAGACATGGCTTCTTTTTAGGGTGAGGGATGAGGAGCTGAGGAGAGATTTCTGGTTAGAGATAGGTAAGGGGTATAAAAAGAGCAAATCTAGGGTTTGAATGAGGCTGGAGTTGGAGACAGTGATAAATAGTTAACAGTAGAATATTGGTAGCTAGAACTGGAGGAGTCTGTTCAACCCACTGAGAAATAAAAGGGAAGCTTTTGATATTACTCAGATCATGTGGGCAACAGGATAGACAACAGGAAGAACTCCACTAGGGCTCCATCTTTCTGCAGGTCACAGAAATTTGTTTCTGTATTCATAGAAATTCTTGTTAAAAGGACCTCAGGGTGCTAGAGAGAAGCTGGAAACTGTTGGGTACGGGTAAGCACGCCAGGAGAGCTGGTGTGGCAGCTGTCACAGCCCTGGTCTGGACTTCAGCGTGCTTTGCTGTCCTTACTCAAGGAGACTGGGCTGCTGTCACTGTGTGAGGCTCATCTGCATAGGGGAGGCCCTGGGTGAAGCAGTGAAGAGAAAGGCGGTTCTGGGACAGTGACACAGAAGAAAGCAGTCCTCTCTTCAAAAGACCAGGGAGGGGACACAGCCGTGATGTGCGAGGAGGGACCTGGTAACAGATACAGAAGTGACCCATTTTAAAGGTGGTAAATCACACTAGGCTTATAATGAAAACTGAACAAGAACTTTGAGCCAGTCAATTTTAGGAAAAGTTGAATACTCCTGTTTTCACAAGACTCAAGATAGAAAACTGGAGAATAAAGGCAATGGCGAAAACCAGAGTTAATTCTACTGAGATCATCAGTCAATCACTGAGACACTCTTGTTTCTTAAAGATGGGAAGAGCTGCCTCTCCTAAAGACAAGATTTCTAGAAGGGTTAGGCCTAACAGGTGGTTGGATGTGAGTTCTAGAATAGTTAGAAATCCGAGACTGATGAACCAGAAGACTGTAGAGTCTTTGCTGCTTATGTGAATTATTGGTAAACCGGGTTTGTAATGAGAATTGGGAACGGTGTGTGAGTGTTAGCTCATGGGTTTTCACTGGAGTTGGGAAGACCTTTAGGCCCATGTGTCAGCAGTAAGATGGAGTGCTTCATGTAGAAATGCTCTGGGATTTATCTGGGATGTGAAAACCTACTCTAGCTCTTCTTGCCTGGACAGGACCGTTCAGATCTGTCTTCTCTGTCTGCTGACTCAGTTGTCAGACCTATGGTGCTCTGTGACCACTTTGTAGAGGACAGGGGCAATCTCAGGACTGTCACCAGCTCAAGCTCCATGAGTAGGCAGACTCAGGATGACACTGTACTCCACTGCTGTGGGAACGAATGAGAGACCATCAGTGTAGGGACCAAAAGGATAACTGAGCCATGGCCATCATTAAACCCCACCTCTGACCTCCAGCAGGCATCAATAGCACTGGGGAAGTCTAACACAACCTGCTTTGCTTCCCAGGACTTCGCACCCCGAGTCATTGTGATGTACATGATTGCTCTTCTTGCTTTCCTGTTCTACATTTCCAAAGTCCCAGAACGGTACTTTCCAGGTAGGTCCCTGTTCATCACGATTTGATAGCTCTCCTCTGAAAATGTATTTGAAGTAAATGCTTCTGGGAATCACAATTTAGATTGTTTCTCGGTATTATTGATTATGGGATGATTCTTCCATTCCTAATTCAGGGGGCTTTCATAGGCATTTCCCATCACCCTCACACACCGATTTAGGTTCAGGGGCTGGAGTTGACACTGTCATTCAGTTGTGAGCTTGTAACAGTGCTCATCAGATTCCAAGGATCACGTGACTTCTGACCCCTGTTCTTTTGTATCATCAGCTACCATGTTCTTCCGTCCATACAACTTGTTCTTATACAGATTCATATGCAGAGACAGAGAAGGACATGCAGGAAGCAGAGACACAGGGCATTTACAAGAGGACAGGTTCAGAGTCACTTTTCTCCATGTGCATTAGGGCTTTATCTGTGATTTCTCATATCTGGTATCTAGGAACGTATCCTGTGGGTAAGAATTGGGCCTTACACAGTCCTACGAAGTAGGTAAGGCAGGAGCTTCCTGCCACCACTGCTAGAGAGGTGTTCATATCACGTTCCATAGCAGGACTAAAGGGGGTGCTGACAGTTGTTCTAGTTCTGGCTTTGTCGACCAAGAAACACCAGGAAGCCCCCCTGCGTTAATGATCATTTAGCCCTTCCCACATGTGTACTGCCTCGCAGGTTTACATGCGGCCAGACAGTGCGTGCAGTCCAGCAAGAGTGATACCTAAACCATGCTGACCTGGGGGACTAGTGCGTCTTGCCTCTCATGCAGTACTTTCCCCCACTCTACCAACCATGTGGAGACATGGAACAAAAAAGGTTAAATTGCTGAAATTAAACCTTACATGAATTTTTTCACATTTACTGCGAGTGTGTATTTGCCGGTGTGCACCCATAAGTTGGGGAGGCCTGTCATGTCCAAGAATTAGTCAGAGGACAATCTCAAAGATCAGGTTCCCCACTGCGGGTCCCTGTTGTTCCGTGCCCTATGGGTTTGAGGGAAGCAGGATCCTTCAGGCTTGATGGAAGGTGCCTTTGCCCGCTGGGCTATGTCATTGGCCCCTACAAGTTACATTCCAAAAATAGGTCAAAGGCCATGCTCCCCAAACACACCTGATCATCTAGACAGTTGGGAGCAGCATTTCTGAAATTACCTTGTATGCTTAAGGAATAAAACCTTAATAATGAGTCTAGCCACTTAAAAAAAAAAACTTAGATCTAAATTAATCTATAGTCAGTCTGACCAGAGGTAAAAGTGAATTTTTATTTTAATGCTGAGATAATACCATAAGCCTTTCTTTTTGTTCTCCCTTCCAGGACAACTAAACTACCTCGGATCAAGCCACCAGATCTGGCATGTCCTTGCAGTAGTGATGCTGTATTGGTGGCATCAGTCAACCGTGTATGTCATGCGGTACAGACACAGCAAGCCTTGCCCTGACTATGTTTCCCACCTCTGACCCCAGGTACGGCCCCTGGTGAATCCAGCCATTCAGCAATAGACACTGGGGAATGTTAGACCCCATGTTCTCCTAAGGTTCTCCCCCCCCTTTTTTTTACTTAATGAGTCACATGATTTATAAAAATGGGAAAATATACTTGGATCTATAGTGAGAACGGTGCTTGACCCTTGCAACGATGGTTCGCTGTTGGTACAGACAGTGAAATGTGTTGAGAACGTTGAGTCGCACCACTGGGTATGAAATGACTAAGTTCTGTGTGAGAGCAACTGCGTTCATTAGGAAGGGCTTCTGTCCGTAAGCAATGGAGGCATCCTGCACAGCTCTCAGAGGAGACACTGTCATTAAATGATCAAACTTAGTGCCTCTTCAAGGCCAGGGTTGCTACATCCCATGCTCTAAGCTCAGCAGTACAGCTCATCATCACAGCCCCCGTCAGCCTGTGAGGTCAGCCTGTGAGGTCAGCCTGTGAGAAATGGGCACCCGATGACTTGCTTTCTTCTCCTTAGGAACATTTATGCTTTTGGTTTTGGTGTGAATAGTATTTTTACTTGCTTTTATGTTTGCCAACAATAAGTTAATTCTACCTTTAAGAAAGGTGGTGAGAAGAGAAACAAACGTGCAGTGCTGGTTTTAACAAAGAACATTAGATGGGAAACTAGGGGTATGACTGAGCAACACGGTCTGATAGCCCAGTCCTCACATACCTAATTTTTGCTCCAAATTAAATATTATTTAGTTCCATATTATAATTGGATTCTTGACCCTGAATTCTTTCATCTCTAACTCTGTCGTCCCAAGTTTCATGACGATAGGTTCAAAACTATGGGTGCTACGTTGGAGGCCATGCGATCTGGGTGGCCCTTCCTTGACCATGAAGTGAACCTTAAGCCTTAGCGTATGCAGATGGCTCATGTGACCACAGTGAGATTGTTCACCTCTGCTCCAGTCCTGCCTCCACTATACCGGCATTTCACTGACGACTTAAACGTGTGTAAACACCATGTACAGTTGAGAGCTGAAGCATTGGTCTTGTCTAAACTCAATAGTAGATCTCAGTGCACTGTCAGATAGGGTGACTCATTCTCTCTAAATGCCTAAGTCAAATCATTCACGGTATTCAAGAAAACTTCTATTGTCCACTAAGATATAAAGTATCACCTAAGCTTCCTAATAAGTTGACAAGCTGCTTTAAATACTGGTATACTTTTAGAAAAATGGAATTAACTAAGACATCCTAAAATTTTTGTCATTGATGTTTATTCCTAAATGCACTTTTGTATTCAGTATTGGGAAAGTAGATATGCCTCTCTAGGGGGTTCTTTCTAGTCTAGTGGCTTTGGAGTTTAAATTTCCCATGCTGAAATGTTGGCAGGAAGTTTCCCCAGTGACATCTGGAAAGGCCACCATCTCATAGCCATTGTTACGATGGAACACTATTTTGAAAGTGGCTATTGTACCTTAGGTCACATAGTCAACTCACATGTTCAATTTTAGATGATGATCTGGATATAACAAAAGTAGCATCTATTTTTCAGAAAATATCTTTATTGGCCAGTGTTGTTCTTGAATACATATTTTGTCATTTCGACCAGAAGAAATATACTAAATAATTATTAAGTAAAAACTGAAAGTAAAATCCAGGAATTTTAGATGTGGAACCACTTTTATTATGAATTCTTCTAAAGAAAATACTGCGTCTTTTTAAGTTTGCTTTTTTTTTTTTTCAGGCAGGGTTCCACTATGTAGTCCTGGAATTTGCTATATAGACCAGGCTGGCCTTGTAGTCAGAGAGCCGCCTGCCTTTCCCTTCCAAATGCTGGGATTAAAGGTGTTGGCCACTATGCCCAGCCATAGTTTTACTTAAATTCTTAAAATGCCTGGTTTCTTTTGTACATGAATTCTGTAATAACTGCTGTAGGTATGACACATAGGAAGAGCATACGTTGTTCTCAAACACCTGTGCTTTACATTTATCCCATGTTCTCCGAAATGTTCAGTATTGTTAAAAAACAGAAACTTACAGTGTGTTTATTATGAAGGAATGACTGGACTGCTGTCAACTCTAAATCCTTCTGTGTGTCTGCATTTATTGCCCATCTACTGTGTGCACAGCACTACTGATAAAAAACTTATTCACATTAAAGAATATTTGATGACTGATTAAAATATGAGCTTTGTAATAATGTATATTTAGTTTTGTTTCTATTAGTTTATTAAAATAAGTTGAAAATTGTATTTCCAGCTATAGTATTTTTAAAAAGCTAAGTCTCACTAGCTTATACAAACTATAAAAGCTAAGGCTTTAAAAGTACTGTTTTTAACTGTGACTGTTTTAAATTATAACAGCGTATAGCAAAGCAGTTAACTCACTCAATAAACACCCCTCTTCTCTACAATGCCATTGCTCATCTTTGTGGCTAAGTGCAGTTAAATAGCTTCGTGGCAAAGTGCTCATATGTAAATAAATACGGTTTACTAAATGTGTGCTGCTTGTCGTTCTTTGCGACACGTTACAGCTTGAAACTGCATGTTAGAGTCAGATGAGTCAGGGACTGTCACAGCTGCAGGCCACTGGGCAGTGTCCACTGTGAAGATTGTGCTTGAAGAATACAGAGCTGTACAGGTATCCCCCAGAGACTCACCCCGTCTTAAATGCCAAGGGGTGAGCAAGGCCTACACTTCTGGATTCCTGCCACTTGCTGAGACATTCCATGTCCACCCAAGAAGCAGCATTTCTTCCAGTCCCGCCTACCAGCGGGAAGCAGTAGGTCGGCTGTTAAGGGGAGAGGCATCGTCTATGTGCATTGTCACAGTGACTGCTCACACTGTTCTCATGAGAGAATGGTCTAGAACCAAACTTACCCTTCACTGTTTTCTGAAAGGAGAGAAGCAGCAACAGGGCCCTCTTGGGGAGAGTGAACTTGCACCCCTTATGCGAACAGCCACCAAGGCCCTCATCCTGCACCTCCAATGTGGCATGAAGCCACTTCTCAGCATTCAGGTACTGTCATGCCAGGCCCGTGTGCGTTCCTAACATGCAAGTGTCTTAAGTCGTGGCCTCAGTATGAGTATTCGCTGTCTGCATGTGTTGCTTGAGCTAGCCTTTCCTAGAAAGGAATTATTCAATATAAACATCTCAAGTAGTGTATGTTCCTCTTTGGAGAGGTTAACTATAACCAGATCTAAGTGACTGCTCTGCACTGGTTACTGCTTCCAAACAGAAGTCTGCTCATACCAAACAAAATAAACCTGTTCACAACTGAGAAAGTGCAAGCTACCAATCAGATTCCAAATTGTGAAACACTGCATTAAATTTGAGACTAAACTATGTCATCAAAGTTAGCACATCATTTTTATACACAGTACATTTCTATAATATGCCAGAGCCTCTTTTATACTTCTTAATCAAATTAGTTTAAAATAAAGTTTTTTAAGTTAAAAACAAAACAAGGTACAAAACTATGCCAGAGAAGTAATTGAAAAGGCATGCTAAGATCTGTGTTTTGACCTTACAATCATTGTACTATTAAATCTGTGACAATTGTGTTATGAAGTGTTCTTGTTGCAGAAAAATTAGGTCAAGAGCATTTTCTTAAATCCTAAGCCATGAACTCTTGAAGGGAGCACATAACTGAAACAGCATCTATGATGAGGGTGAAAGAACTGAACACAAGTTTGTAATGAAACTTTTAATGATACAAATAATAATAATAAAAACTCCAAAGGCGTTGATTATAAAGAATAAGCAATCCATTTGGGATTTATTGCATTTAAAGAAGGCAGATTATTAAAACAGTAGGTATGATAAATACAGTAAGAAAATAACTTTAAATCTCAAACAAAATAGTGAACAGAATTCAAGACTAAGCAATGTAAAGGCAATAAGGTAATAAAATTAGTGCTTTACTGGGTACAGGGAAAGCAACTGAATTCTATCTCAAACTTCCCAGCTACATTTGAGGGCTTAAATTACTTTAGCAAGTGTGTTTTATAACTATTAGAAATATAACTAAAGATAAAATCCCAGTTTATGTAAAGATTAAAGTTATTTGCTTAGTGGTACATAAAGGCTTCAGAAAATTCAAGTTTAACAAAAACTGGAAGTGTAATCAAAGAAAGTGCACTTAAAGCTGTCTGTCAGCAATCAGAGGGGATCTTCCAGCTGGAGGTGTGGACCAGCGGTCAAGTGCTTCCCTAGCATGTGCAAGGCCCTGGGTTCAGTTCCCAGCACCACAAAGGAAGGAACAAGTGGCTACTACTCCCTCTATTAATAGGATGACCCTTCAGTCACAAAAAGAACATAGTAATAAAATCAGTTTTCCTGAAAATAGCGCTGTGGATTTCAAAAAAAGAAGACTAAAAACCTAAAGCAGACCCAGCCCTCCGTACTTCCATCGACTTCTTCCTTTTAGTGGCTTTTGTTAACTCCCTCACTAGAAGTGCGTGCTCTTAGCAGAAACGATTGCCTTTTTAAATTCACATTAATTCCATAACAGAGCCGTGGTGTCCATGTCTCTTCGGAGAAAACACCACCGAGTATAAATTGTAGACACATCATCTCCTCCGAGTAGACTGTCAACACAGCAACTGGACTTAAATTGATAACTAGTTTTACTTTAAAAGAAAAAAAATGACAGAGTTCACTGCATGTTCTACACGTATTAAACAAATACACCCAAACTCCCCATAAGTAGTGATATTAAAACATGTGCACCTTCTAACAATGCTTTAGTGAAGTCCCCAAACCTGGATAACCCACAGGAGGCACCCCAGAGATTGATTCCACCTTAGTATTTTCCATGAGGAAGATGGGAGTAGTCAGCCCCTGTTAAACAGGGTGGCACTGACAGCCAGGGGCACAGAGCTGAGCCAAGTGTCCTAACTGCCCAGGGAGGAGCACTCAGTGCCTGATATTCTCGCCGGTCCCATCTCGCCCAGCTCGGAGCACCCCCTGTGCCTTAGCAGATCCATCTCTTCAAAGCCCTACAAGATTATCCGGCAATATGAAACTTTTATTGATGTGATCAAAATTAAGCAAATAGTCCACTTTTTAAGAAAAGAGTCAAAGTTAATGAGCACTGTTAAAGCTTCTAAGTGACAACTTTGGCCTCAGACTCACTGGGCTCCTAATGCGACTTCCCTTTGATGTTCAAGTCTAACAGGTTTCGTTGGAACTGCACTGGATACTTAGAACACAGGGCACACCCAAATGACATTCTTTAAACCAGAACTGGGCCGTCCCATAACAGAGCCAGCCTTTCAGTGAATCCTGGATGCTAAGTAAGTGCTCTCCTGTGCATGGGAGCCAAATTCTTGTAAGGGAATTGGCTACCTAAGGCTCAGCTGTACGTGTGACAATGGCTGCTGAGACTGGAACATCAATTGAGTCTCCTCATCTTGAGAAAATGCCTCTTAACAGCAACGCAAAGGAGCTGCCATTGGACCTCCAATTAAATAATCTGTCCAGTGAGCTGGTCGCGAAAGGAGCATCATCGGCTGGGCTGTTGGGGACAATGTAAACATTTTAAGCTGTGGCAGAGCCGTCTCCTAAGACTGTGTGCAGCATAAGCCAAAGAGCTACTGTCAGTGAATCACTTCACAATACTCAGTGCACTGAAAGGCAAGTAGGACTCTTACTTCATATTGACAAGTCAGAGGACCACATCCGTTCATCATTACTTTAAGAAGAAAGCATGACTGAATCTGTTTTGTAGCTTAAAGGGTCTACTACCATTTGCTTTAGTGAGATCAATCAACCTGAGAACTGGGGTGCAGGGGGGGGGAGAAAAGGTGCAAACACAGTCTCTGCCTTTGGCACAAGGACAGTGGGTGGTACAACCTGGTTCTGGGTGGCGGTGTGACGTGGCCTGCTTCTGTCCACACTACCCCAGCTGAGCTCGCAGAGGAGACAAACCACAGAAGAAAACCGTGGTTTGATTTTGTATTTTGCTTCTTTCAAGTTCTGAACTCTGAAAGTAGGCAAATGATTTATCTTCTGGGGCACTACAGAGGTTTTAATAAGATTACTCATTAAGATACACTAACCCGGGACAAAGATAGTTAACTTCAAATGTGGCAATCCGTATCAATAGCTGTTGATCTAGAAACCTCAATGCTCATCTGTAAAGACATCATAACTTAGGACAGGCGTGGGAAGCACGGACAGTACATTCACATTAACTGATGTGTTACTGCTACCACTAATCACAACTACAAAATTTCAAGTTTCTCATTATGACTGGTGGTATTTTTTAAAGGCAATTTGGTAGCTTAGTTCTTTTCACTACTGATGCAGTCGGGTAGCAGAATGAAGCTCCTAGTCCCACCATCTAGTTCTTCCATCCACTGAGGGTTTAGCTGTCACTGTGGGAGCACTGGAGGACAGCCCCCTCTACCCCTGAAGGAAGGAACTACAGCCCAGGACTCCGCAGTATGTCAGTAAATGCAACATGATTTTACATTGTAAACTTCTTTTAAAAATTAATTTAAAAAGTTTCTGCTACATTGTTTCGGAAATTAAATTTCTATGTAACCACTCCCCTCTTACATTAAGGGACTTCAAAGGTTTTGGCAAATACCCATTCAAAAACAAAATAGTTCTTAAGTACCAAATGTTGCTTTTCTTTTTGATGTTCTGTTCTTTTACATTTTTTCAGATGACAGATATTTCTCTTTATATTTTTGTTCTAGGCTTCTATTAAGCATTCCTCATTGTAAAAATTTATTTTTGACAGATTAAAAACTGCATATATTATCATATACATGTTTGATCTATACACTATAGACGGGCTAAACTGAGTTAATATATACATTATTTCATATACTTATCATTACAGAGTCCATTATTAATGGCACTTGGTTTTTTTTTTAATACAACAGTTTTGATTTTTTTGTTTTGTTTTTTAGGCACAATAGTCAGTTTCTTCTGGCTCTACCTTACAGAAAACATATGAAGAGCACACTCTAGACTGCTTCCTCATAGGTGGAAACATTCAGTCAGCCTGGCTTCAAATGCTGGATCCGGGGTGCGCACCTACGTGACATTTTGATATCTGAAGTGATTCCTGTCCCTCATGAGCGGCTACACACCAGCTTTCCCAGGAAGCCCCACAGTAAGCCTCTGAGATGTCAGAAGCAAAGCCCCTGGCTTTCAATTTAGGTCTCCTGCAACTTGAAGAAAGCATCAGCTTACTGCCCTGTACACAGAATTTCATTTGGTTTATTCAAAAATCACCTATCCTGATTAACCTGGGAGAGTAGGCGACACAAACACCTATACAAATACCTTTTCTTCCAGATCCCTAAAACTATTGATACTTTTTTGAAACGGGCGTTATTGCTGAGTCCACCTGGAGGATCTACTGTTTAGAAGGAAATGGAGCAGCACCAAAGGGGTCTAATTCGAGCGGTTGAGACTGTTGTGGAGTGACGCTTTGTACCACCAGTTCTGTAAAGGGCACGGCACCAAAGTCATCCATTCGCAGTGCGTCCGTGCTGTGGAACGACCCGTGTACTGAATTCTGTCGTGGTCTCCCGGGCAAAATGGTGTGATCAACACAGATGTCACTTAGGCCCTGATGGGACTGGTGCCACAAGTCTGGAGGATGGAAAGGCTTGGCACCAAAAGGGTCCAGCAGACTCTCGTCAGCCTGCAGGACACTGGCCCTGTCCTTGCCATCGGTCAGCGTGACGCTGATGTTCTCCTTGGAGTCTGAGATGGTTAAAAACTCATTGCTGCTTTGTGAGTCTCTGCGGCCCACCTTTTTGTGTCTGCGGGCCCTCTCAGGTGTGCGGTAGGGAGGCTTCAGAGTCTTCTTTGCACTGGTGGGTGTGCCGTGATGGCGCTTCCCGTTGCTTTTGGACACATCCTGCTTTGTGCGTCTCTGGCGAGAGGACAGTTTCTGCAAGCTGCGCTGCTTGACTTTTTGCTGCTGCTGGCTCCCGGTTATTTCCTCAAAGGGCACGAGCCCAAAAACATCCTCCTTGCTTTCGCTTTTACCAGCTGATGTGGAAAACGGCTGAAAGGGAGTGGAGCCAAATATATCTACACTTCTTGGCCGCGCAGGCAGCGGACACGAGTCTGGCCCCACTGCGGGCCAGTCCTGAACGTTGACCTTCTTGTTGAAGGGTGCCTTTGTGAACACGTCATAGTCCTCCTGCTCTGGAAACGTCTGCTGGGACAGGTTCTTCCCATTCCCTCTGTGCGGCAGCTGTGGAGCGGGCACTGCAAAGAAGGGAACAGCACCAAACACATCAAACTCCTGACTGGGAGTCAGCGCATCGGCAGGCAAGCGGCCAGGCTCCGGGGCACTGCCAGGCTTGTCTCTGCGGAGGGAGCTGGCATCTCCTCCCTTGGCTTTTGCCTGTTCACACTCCGAGTCAGAGCTGTGTTTGTCATCCTCTTCCTCATCAGAGTCCATGAGCAGAGGTCTGTGCCCCAGGTTTTCTGGCTCTGTGTCCTCATCGTTGAAGTCCCCGTGTTCTCCCGGTGCATCTTCATCCTCCTGCTCTTCTTCGCTGCTCTTAGGAGAAGGGGGATCTGATTCAAAGTCGCTTTCAGAATCATCATTTCCCTTCTGCACTTGACCCCTAAGTATGGGATTCTCTGAGGTTTTCTTTCCAGCTCGCTGATCTTTACATATTGGACTCGAACTTCCATTTTTGGTAGGGTTTGCAGTGATACTTTTTTGATTTGGAGAATGTTCTGTTTTCTTTTCAGGAGAACCTAAAAGTTCAAAGAAAAAGCATTACAGTATTCAAGTATTTAAGTGTCTACTTTCACTAACACAGGCACTCCATATCCTCCACACAGGCTCTTTTAGGGAGGAGTGCTGTGTGTCTCTGGCCATGTCCTGGGCAGGTGATTGGGTCCTAAAGTGCAGACAGACATACTTGTCTCTGTGTACATGGCACAGACCTCAGGACAAAGAAGCTGCACTCACAGCACCATAACAGGGCGCTCAATAGCACGAGGACAGTGATGTCTTCTCCACCGTCAAAACCCACTCTCCAAGCACACACCTTTATCTTGACACCTAGTTTTATTTTCTTTGCTAAGTGTCCGCCTACCTACAGGCCCTGTGTGTTTTGTTTTACATCTGCACTTTGCTTTCTAAAGACTGTACTTTAAGTTAGCATGGATCTGTCCCACACAGACTGATCAAAGCTAAGGCCCACGTCTGACACAGACACTATCAAGGAGGCAGCAGCACATGCCTTCTATGACTAGCACATCTTTTAAGATGCCTAAGTTTACCTGAAAATATGCTACCTTCCGAATGCACTGGCCTGCTGAACTGGATGTTTCCAGAGGAGAGAATCAATTTATAGAAGAATTATTCATTTCACTCATGCCAAAGTCTCTGGCATGGTGGCTTCAGAGACCACACTGTCATATTCTGACAACCCTGGAGCCCACACTCTTCCACCAACACCTTAAACACGTAAGTTCCCCACAGTCCTTTCCTTGATGTCTCTCCTTCTAGAGCCTCACCGGTGCTAAACTGCCCACTATGTGCCTCAAACTGCAGTGGTTCTAGTTGACACTCATCTTTTTAGCTGACATCTTAATGGGAAATTCCAGTCTAACATCTCTTATGCTCATCTCCTGAGACTATGCATCCTACCAGTGCTTTCGAAGAGTACCAACTCGTGTCTAGGACATACCCATCGCTAGTTCCTCGAGATTAACTGCACCACCAGCTTTACCAGTCCTCCAGCCAGCAGGCATCAAGACCATCTTCTTACCATTCACTGTAGCTTTCGCTTCAGAATGTACTGTCTCATTTATTCATTCTCTCCTTTACCCCTCACAGAGTGACTCAGAACATCCATTGGGAGGAATCTCCCAGTGGCTCTGAGATGTTCCGCTCTGTGTGTGGTATACTGCCCTGTCTATCAGAATCGGGAACGCAGCAGACATGAGGGAACCAAGGACGCTATGCTGTCCTAACCTCCCCTGCTATGTAGCAGCACAGGTGGAACAGCACACAGGACAAAACCCCAAGGCTACCCTGGAAAGATGCTCCTCACACTTGGTCCTCGGTGAATTTGGAGAACCCTCACTTGCAGGCCTGCTCCAGTGTTAGAGCTACCAACAATTCCTACTTAGCATATCTCGCCTACCTGTCTGTTGTTAACCCGTGCCCTAGCTCTGTCCACAGGCGTTCCTAAAATGACTGCCCCAAGGTTAGCAGCTGGTGTGTGTACAGAAATGAATATCAGGAAAATTCAGTCTCTATTTGGAGGTATCTTAGCTCAGAATTCAATCACTTGCATTTTCTTACTACATTTAATGAACATATGCCTCTTTTCAGGAGTGTACTTGGTGTCAATATTCAATAATTTCTAATGTACTTAAAAAAAAATCACAGAAGACCTAATACCAATACTCTCCAAACTCTTCCACAAAATAGAAACAAAGGGAATACTACTCAACTTGTTTTTCAAAGCCACAATTACACTCATACCTAAACCATACAAAGACCCTACAAGAAAGAGAACTTTAGACCAATTTCCTTCATGAACATCAATGCAAAAATTCACAGACCTTATAAAATTCAAAAAAAAAAAAAAAAAAAAAAAAAAAAGGAATGCCAGAATGTGGATGCCTCCGTCCTTTCTTAGAAGGGAGAACAAAACACCCAGGGGGAAGAAATACAGGGACAAATAGAGAAGCAGGGATTGATGAAAAAAAATCCAGAGACTGCCTCACCTGGGGATCCAACCCATATGCAGCCACCAAACCCAGGCACTATTGCTGATGCCAAGAAGTGCTTATTGGCAGGAGCCTGATATGGATGCCTCTTCAGGGGCTCTGCCAAGTCATACTGATACAGCTGAGGATGCTTGCAGTGAACCATTGGACTGAGCATGGGGTTCCCAATGAGAAAGCTACAGAAACGACTGTAGGAGCAGAAATGGTTTGCAGCACCATGGGAAAAACAACATTATCAACCAACCAAACCCTCCAGAACCCCAGGGACTAAAACACCAACCAATGAGCACACATGGAGAGACCCATGGCTCCAGTTGCATATGCAGCACAGGATGGCATTGTCTGGCATCAATGGGAGAAAAGGCCTTTGGTCCTGTGAATGCTCTTTCTCCCAATGTAGGGGAATGCCAAGGAACTGAGGTGGGAAAGGGGGGTTGGAAGAGGGAGCACCTTCATGAAAGAAAGTGGAGGGAGAGGGGAGACAGGAGTGGGGAGAAAGGGGATAACATCTGAAATGTAGATACAGAATGTATCAATAAAAGAATCAGAAAAAATGTTAACGAGAAAGGAAACTGATCATAGCACATTAAAAAAATATTACAATGTATACTTATGAAGAACTTCCTACCCAGAATTTGGGCATGGTTTTGTGAATTTATTATGATTGTTTTAAATTAAGTAAAACATTAACTTGGTTTAGAAAGTTGAATATTAGAAAACCTATAACCTAAACAATAAAAAAAAAAAAAAGAATGCACTAAGGGAACAGGAGAGACTGTTTAGTTGTTAAGAGCACTGCCTGCTCATCCAAAGACCTGGGTTCAATACCTACACCTACATAGAGGCTCACAACTACCTGGGGAATCTAATGCCCTTGTCTGGTCTCCTTGAAGACTGCATACATGTAGTGCACAGACATACCTGTAGCCCAAACACCCAAACAATAACAATAACAGTAAATCTTAAAGGGGGGAGGGTACCAACAGTGCCTGAACAAACTCTTTCTTATCATCTGCAACAAGAAGCAAATTAATTCACTTCCCCTATTAACTCAACCAGTTTCTAGTAACATGTAGGCTCATGGGTGATCTAAGTGCAGGGGAACATACGAAGAAGCAAGGAGGGAAGAAGCAATTCTTGGCAAAAATAGAAAACGAAGAGAGAAAGGAAAAAAACAAAAAACCTACACTGATCTACTGAGAACTGATCAAAAGCAAGTATGCAAACAAATATATATTCACATACCCAGTGTAAACTTGTAATCCACGGAAATACAGTGTAACAAGTGGGAAAGAAGTGCTTTCAAAATGAGCAGAAAAGGCCAGCTCTGGAACAGGCTTGTCTAGACAGTGATTTTTTTTACTAGTCTCTCTCTTTCTTAAAACTAAAGAGACAATAAAAAGCGTTTATCCAATCCCCTTTTATCCTATATTCTCAGAATCCCCAGAGACATTCTTTAACTGGTTCTCCATCCCCCCAGTGCCTGTTCCTTTGTAAAGCTATCCCAAAGAACACCAAGCATCCATGCTACCAAGTCAACACAAGCTCACACAGTCAGACATCTATCGCCATCTGCTGGGGAATTGAAGTGCCAGCTCCAAGTTACAGTAACCCTAGATAGGTTTCACTCCCTGCAACAGCAGCCCAGCTAGTCACCTGCCATTCCTTTACTGTGAAACTACTTAAGAGCTGAAATGTGTAAATTATACAAAAATAAAACTAGTTCCAGTATCCCTTGGCTTTACATAACCTCCTGTGTATTTTAAATTATCTCTGTACAGATGAGTTACAAACTCCAATACAGCATCATGCTACATACACTGTTGTTTGTTTAGGGTGTGGTAAGAGCGTGCCCAATATAGATATATCTTCTTGTAATGTTTTTAGTGCACAGTGGGCTGGGTTCAAGGCTGCAGAAAGCCAACGGTATCTTACAGCTAATAGCCCTAAGCCATGGCACAGAGGCAGCACTCCCCAGCCCTTGCCTGCCATCCAAAAGGCACTTCAAGCTGCCTGCGATTCCTTAAATTATAATACACAGTTACAACTACATAATGACGTATGCCTAAAAACTGCTCTCAGCATATACATACCATTTCTTTGCTTAAACATATTCTTCAAATTTGTGACAAAGAAAAACTCAGATGCTGAAATAAATACAGAATTAGGACAATGCTTCAGATATCCCTCTTTGCTTCTGGGAACAGATTGCTTCTTCCCAGCTGTTAGATTAAATAATACATATTTGATTTATTATGGAATTTAATCAGGATTATCTCACTGCTAAAGTTAATTTCCTGAGAGTATAGCCCAAATATGCTGCTTTGACTTTCAGTATCTCCTGTAGTTATAATCATCTGAGATTTGTATTGTTAATGTAAAAATAGTGGTCTTTAGCTGGTAGGGAACTGGAACAGTCACAGTAAGAACTGGGCATGTCACTCACAGCGCAGACACCCTAAGAACAGGTCTTCTCTTGGTTCCACCGTTAGCAACTGATATGAGGAGTATCTGGTCCCATGTACTGAGCAGCTTGTCTTATGTGGGTCTAACTTTCCTGTGAGCACAGCAGCGCTGTGAGCTGTGTTGAGCAGAAACCCACGCACGCACGCACACACGCAAACCCTGCTCTACTCTTGTTCCGTGCCCAAAAACAACACACTAAATTGCTCAGGCTTTGGAGTATTTTAGCAAGATGCTCTGTCGTCAGTGACAGGAAAACAAGCCTAACATTTTGGTGTGGACTTAATAAGCAAATGGCAGGGGCAAAGCTGTATGGCCAAGCTGACATTTATTAATAAATAGCAGCAAAACAATCATTTGAGAGCTATTGATTAAATACTATCTCCCAAATAAGAAAATAAGTAAATCTTAGTTAAAACATATTAAATAGACTTTTAGTAAAAAAATTTTAAATAGTACATATATTAATATATTCCACATTTAGGTAAGAAAAACATGAATCTTTAAATTAGCACAGATCCCATGTAAGAACCTCACTCCCACTTTTAAGAACATGTTCAGAAATTCAACATTGTGGATTCAACGGTATACCCCCAGCCTTTACCCACAAGTAAAACCATCAGTTTCCATAAGTGTCCAAGACTTTAGAGATTCCGCAACTACAAAGGACCCAGAGTCCAAACAACTTCAAACTTTCCCCTGTGGGACCTTACTTCCAAAGCATCTGGACCAGAGTGGGCTCTGGGCACAACCCATGTGCAGAAATGTTGTCCTCCTGGTCCCCACTGTCAGAAATCGGAGCATGCCGTCATTCTGTCAAGTGCAAGTTCACGCAGACCAAACGCTGAGAACGTGTGACTAAGTTAAGCACTGCAGTTTTGGGGTGATACCTGCGAGCAGCAATGGCCGTAAGTTTTTGTGTGTTAACTCCATTTTTAGTTTATAAAGTATCCAGCATGGGAATCCTAATTTAAAGCTTCATAAAACACGAGATCCAGGAAAACCTCACTGAGCAAAAGGAAAGAGAACAAGCACACACTCAAATCCTTCTGACCAAATCCACTGTTCACAGCCTATACCTAATGCACAACACTGCAAGTAGCTGCTCACTGTCAGTGATGGAATGTGTCAATCACTCAGTAACCTTAGCAACATCTCAGCATGTACTAAAGAAGTAGAATGGCAGCCATTTGGTGTCTACATAAAAATATACAGCATAAGTCCTCTTTAACAGAAGATGCTAAATTAAAGTGCCCTTTGAAGACTTGTAATTTAGACATTTTCATTACTCAGTAATTTACTTTTTAACCTGTAAAATGAAGGATATCGTCAGCCTCACATCTTTCATTGGGACTGAGGTGAAGACGCACAGACTGTGGGCAGCAGTCATGACACTTGGAGGCACTGGTAGAGGGCTCCCGCTCCCAACTGCACATATTCATGGAGCTCTTAACTACTACACTTGTGATGCACAAAGGCGCGTGTGGCAAAGGGTCAGGGAAGGGATATTAAGTGCAGATTCAGCTCTCGCCATTCTAACTCCTCACAACTGGGTTTCCACGACTCTGGAATCTGTAAGGTTTGCTATGATCTTTGCTAGAGATTTCTTTTTCCTTCTCCATTTGAACCACATCTGCAAAACTTACTTGCCATGTTCATGGGCCATCATGCTTCCTTCCTATTCTTTCAAAGTACCATTCAAATTTCAGTACTCAGGCTTTCTTTCTCTCACATCTCTTCACACTGTTTTGTAACTACAACCCTGTCTCACAGTTTCAACTACATCCTGAACATTTTCAGTTAAAAGGGATTTGTAGAGATTTAGTTCACTCTCTCTTTACACATGAGGAAGTCAATAGTTACCAGTTTGGAGTCACATAAATTAAAGCCACAGTGATTTCTTCTGCCGAAGATGCTACCTTCAAACTCTGACCTGTAAACTCTGGACTAGCATCACCAGGCAATCAGTGTTCAGCACAACCTACCAATGCATTGCCAAGTACGACCAGGAGCTGGCCTGCTTCCCTTGTGCCGCTATGGCAGCGTGCCAGAACAAGGAGAAGCACTACCATATTGTTTCTTCTGTTCCTGTTTCAACAATTTGAGTTGAGGGGTTCCTTAAGGATTCTTTACAGTCTTCCAAAGACAAATATATGCACCTTTCAGGGGTAAGAGTGTCTGATCTCAAAGCTTATCCAGCACCTTAGAAGCCTGTGAGACACTGCTCCTCTGTTATTCTGAAGGCTCCATGTTTCTTCTGTCACTATATCTGACAGTGAGAGAGACACAGCGTGGGCTAGGGGCGGGGGGGGGGGGCAGTTCTGAAGACAAGCTTATTACCTCAGCAAACAGATTCAAGAATGGGAATCCACCAAAAGAATGTTGAGAGAGAAAAAAAAAACTGACCGATTCTGGGTTTGTAAGTTTTCACAAAAGACAACTTCTAAATGTTCAAATTTCAAACACACATTTCTGCACACTATAAATGAAAGCTCCAACACTAAATCCACACTTGGAGGCGATATCTAACATAGTATTTCGTTGGTTGGATTTCTATATAGTTGTTACTGTATTCTCTTCCACACTTCATTAAAAGTGAGGTTCTAGTTAATGCTTCACTGTCTTAAATCAATCTGCAAAGTGTGATTAAGTTACTCTTAAATTCATAACTATACCAAAGAGCCATGTTGCTGAAAGTCCCGTCCTCAGGGACGAATGCATGCACATTTGCCACATTCTGTCTGCATTGCAACTCTTCCTGCTGGGTTTCCGCTCAAATGGCAAACAGTTGGTATACTTTTAATCATGTAAGAAGCTTCCATTGCCAAGGAAATTTTGTTTCAATGCTCTTTTCTTTAGTATCAGATTATAGAGGATAAATGGCTTGAACTGCTATTGTAATTACATGCCGTCTGGTGCCCCACCATTCAGGCAGGGGAGAGGCTCGCGCTTTAAAGCACACTGTGAATTGGAAGCATACTGCCTGCCGTCATTTCCCAGAATTTATCATGTCAGGCCTCAGGATTAGTGGATTAGCAAAAGGTTTTATCAGAATCCGCGTGACTGCTCTGAAGGCAGGCCGGGTGGCAGAGTCCGAATGCAAGAAGGAAACCACACAAGCTGTGAACACTATTTCCAAACACAAAAGATGATATTAAATGGGCCGTTTCCTAATATAACTGGTGGTACAGGTTGTTTTTCTATTTTGTTTGTTAATTGCTTACTACTGTTTATGCTACTGGTCATGGAAGAGTTTAGCATCAGAACTGGATTCCTGCTTATCAATTATGTGACTTAAACCAAGTAACTGGCACCCTCTGAGCCTGTTCCATAGAACATATGGCAGAATTCAATTATGGCTAATAAAATTGCCAACGTCTTGAAAAAGAAACTCCTGACCTTTAAGAATCACAAACTGACTCTAAAGGAATTAATTACATACCTCGTCACCTTACAAGGTGGGCCACCTTCGGATCCAAGTTCCATTAAACCTGGACCAAATCACAACCGAAATGCAAAGTGTGGAAACCTTCAAATGTAATTTGTGAATTTCAGTGACTTTTTGCATGGTCCAAAAGTTGTGTCTCACTAAACACAACTGTCCACACTATAACTCAGAGAGTCACATTTCCACTGTTCTAAAAACTACTGGGGAATAACTCCCTCAAAGAGGGAGAAGAAGCAGAACTTTAGTCTTGTGCCTGAGGGTTCTGTTTTGTTTGTGCCTCAGACAGGGCCTTGCTTTGCAGCCTACACAAGCCTTCAATCTGAATTCCCCTGCTTTGGCCTTGAGGGTGCAGGGATCACAGAATGAGCCACTGAGCTCTGATGTATGTTTTGGACCAATGGGTCACTGTCTCACTGGGCCAGAATAGCATTTTTGATATTTACAGGAGAATCATAATGAATGGCATAATTTTGATTGCAAGAAAACTTACAAATTTGTTAAGGGAAATTATATTAATACCATTAATGTATTATTATTTATAATAATTTGCATCAGATAAAAACTATTTTATGCAAATTAAGAACTATTTGGCAGCCATATGGTCCTTTCGCTGTATAAAAAAATTTTAATAATGTCATATATAAACACATCTAAGCTAAATCCCCAACTTCATATCCCAGCTTCTATCTACAAAACAATTAGTTTTTTTCCAACTAAGGCTTACTTTAACTTTTCTTTAAATGTAAAATCTTTCTTACCCAGGCTTAAGGCCAGGCGTGTAACCCCACCCCTCGGGAGGCTGAAACAGGACAAGGTTTGAGGACAGGCTGTGCTGCTATCAAATCTTGTCTTCCTTCCTCCACCCAAAGAAACAGGAGCTGTTATGTTATTATTATACTGTTGTTCACTCAAAGGGAATCTTCAACCAGCCATGGTGCTGTGCTCCCTAACTTCAGGACTTTGGAGGCAGATGTAGGCATATCTCTGTGAGTTACAGGACAGCTTGGGTTGCATAGTAAAACCCTGTCTTAAACATGAGATAATTAATTAATTCCAGTATCTGGAATTTGAACCTTTAATCAAAATACACTAGAACATATGAGAAATTAAAAATACTTTAAGTGAATGACGGTGTATTAAAATGTACATATACATTTTAATATGTATATTATATATACATTTTATGTTTAGACATTTAAATGTATATGTGCACACACACACACACACGTGTGTGTGTGTGTGTGTGTGTGTGTGTTTTCCTGGAACTCACAGGATGGAAAGAGAGGACCATCTTCCATACTTATCCTCCGACCTTCACTGTGGCTCTCACCACCATACACACGAAATAAAAATAAAAGTAGAAGCAATGATGGAGGAGAAAGCCGAGGTTCAGCAACAGACCACAGCATAGAATGTTCCAGGCTCTGGCCTCTAACGCCAGTGCTGAGAGAAAAGGCAAAAAGCCTTTTGTGAGAACCTAGACAATAGCAAACTCTTCCCAAAATAGGTAGAGGAGAAAGATTATAACCTAGTCAGTGAATTAAAAGAACAAAGCCAGAGCTCATCCTAGGAAATTAAAATAGTTCATCTGCCTTTAAGTCTGAGCAAGTCAAATGGGAGAAACATAAATTAAAAACTAAGGAAGAAATACCAAGTTGAGCCTGCAGGAGTTTAGAGGAGTGATTCTGGCATATCAGAAAATGCATCCATAATGAACACCCAGTATCTTACATGAAACAGGCAAACTTCTTGGGGTGGGAGAAGCACATTTCAATACTTACAATAGAAAAACATATGAAACACCATCACATATATTAACTACACACTTGAATATATGTATTAACAAAAGAAAGTATGTTAAAAAACCTTTCTCCAAGGAACTCTGAAGCCCAGCTGGCCTCCCAGAGGAACTCTGATAAATGCTTAAGGGAAGATATAAAGATCAGACACTAACCCCCACAGAGGCTAAGCACAGCATCCCCCAACATACTTCAAAGGGCCACAAACAAAATAAAACCTGAAAATGATACTGAACAAACAGAAACCAACATAATATTCTTCATAAAGTAAACATCTTTTTAAAAACTGAAACCAGCAATAATTTTTAAACCAAAACACATTACGGTAGAGTTATAGCTAAGAAGTCCATGGTTGATCACTCCCACATCTCCCACGCCCCTTTCCCAAATGCAACTGCACTCAGTGACCTGTCTGCAGTTAAAAACCCGCCAGCCAAAGCAGTCTGGCGGTTCCTCAGAAAGTTTGACATAGTACTACCTGAAAACCCAGCTATTCCACTCCTGGGCATATACCCCAAAGATGCTCAACATATAACAAGAACACATGCTCCACCTTGTTCATAGCAGTCTTATTTATAATAGCCAGAAGATGGAAAGAACCCAGATGTCTTTCAACAGAGGAATGGATACAGAAAGTGTGGTATATATGCACAATGGAGTACTACACAGCTATTAATAACAATGACTTCATGCAATTCCTAGGCAAATGGATGAAACTAGAGATTATCATCCTGAATGAGGTAACCCAGTCACAAAAGAACACACATGGCATGCACTCACTGATAAGTGGAAACTAGCCCCAGAAAGCTATGAATACCCAAGAAACAATTCACAGACATTATGAAGCTCAAAAAGAAGAAAGGCCAAAATGGGGATTCCTCGGTCCTTCTTAGAAGGGAGAACAAAAAACACGCATAGGAGGAAATGCAAGGTCAAATAGAAGATCAAAGATTGAGGAAAAGATCATTCAGAGGCTGCCTCACCCAGGGATCCACCACATATGCAGCCACCAAGCCCAAGCACTATTGCTGATGCCAAGAAGTACTTACTGGCAGAAACCAGATAGAGATACAGAGTCATAGAGATACAGCTGAACATGCTTGCAGCTAACCATCAGACTGAACACAGGACCCCAATGAAGGTGCTAAAGAAAGGACTGAAGAAGCTGAAAGGGGTTGCAACCTCATGGGAAGAACATTATCAACCAACCAAACCCTCCAAAACTCCCATGAACTAAAACAGCAACCTTTGAGCACACATCGAGAGACCTATTGATCCAGTTGCATAAACAGCTGAAGATATTAGTGTCTGGCATCAATGTGAGAGGAGGCCTTTGATCCAGGGAGGGCACATTTCCCCAATATAGGGGAATGCCAAGGCAATGGGGTGGAGAGGGTGATTAGGAGGGAGTACACCTTTGTGAAGGCAAATGGAGGGGGAAGGGGGATGGGAGCAGGGTGGAGGGGAAAGGGATAATATCTCAAATGTAAATACAGAGTATCTAATAAAAAAATAAAATAATAAAAAGAATGCAAAACGCCCTGACAGCCTCAGAGATACTGCAGCTACCAAACAGAAGCCTTTCTGTCCTTCAAGTTCATTTCACAAGCTACCCACTGAGGCAAGTGAGACACAGGCATTCATTGACTGACATTCTTAAACTGAAAGACAAAGAAAAACCATGACAAAACATGTGCACAACTCTAAAGTATCCCTGGAAAAGAAAATACCCTGAATCAATGAAAACCCAAGAAATGTGACAGCACTTGTACTTAGAAATAATAGGCAATGGGGAATTTCTAAGATGAAAATAGAAAACATTGCCAATATTTTAAACTAAAAGATCAATCCAAAATATCCTTACATTTACAACAATAACAAAGACACAAGAAAATACACAGTTCACACTAATAACACTAGACCTCCAGTGTAATAAATAATGAAAAAAAGTCTACAACGGAATAAAACATATTGAAGGCTACAAGTTAAAGTGCTAAAAATGTCCAAGAAGAGAAGGCGGCAAGGTCACACAGACCAGTGCTCACATGACACCACACTGGTCAACAGCCAGAGAAGGCATAACAAGTGGAACCTCCGAATACCAAAGAAAACTCCAGCCCCGGAGAGGCTGAGGCAGGGGGATCTCAAGTGTAAAGCCAACCTGGAATACATGCTGAGATCCAGTACCAATCTAAAACAATAAAATACAAATAAAGGTCATTGAAAAAAATAAGCAACTTGAAATTATTTTCTCACCCAAATTATCAATAAAGTGTCAGTGGGTTTTCTGAGGCAGTGAAGCTTCAAACTACTCCTGCCATGTACACGGTCCCCAGTGGGAGAAAAGATGTAGTTGCTTTAGTAGCAAAATAAGAGCAAGGGAGATCCAAGAATTTTCATGAGGACCAAAAAGGGAAAGGAAGCACTAAGAAACTATGACAACCATGAAGTGACCAATTCCAAACGTAGATGAATTAACAGAGTACAGAACAAACTAAGCAAGTGGGAGAGACAGCCAGGGATGGCTTTAAACAAAAGAATCAAAGCGATAACCGTAGCCAGAGACAACAGACCTTGCAGAAGGGGTGTGACCATGGCCAGCTGGATCTGCATCTGGGAGGTGAGGTGAATCTGAATTCTTTTCAAAAGTGGACCTGGTGAAGTGCTTGCCACACAAATGTGAGGAGCACAGTTGAGATCCCCAGAACCTACATAAGGCTGGGTGGCCATGACAGTCCCCTTAAATCCCAAAGGGTGGAAGTCAGAGACAGGGGACGGATGCCCAGAATATGCTAGAGAGCCAGAAATGCAGAGCTCTGGGTTCAGCAAAAGGGCTCAAGGAGGAAGTTGGAAAGCAATTAATTCTAACATACAGCTTTTCGGGAGAGGGTGTCTTTCCACGTGGCACGTATACATGTGTGTTGCAGATCAAAGGCAGGGCCGTGCATAGACTGAGGCATACATACCACAGCCAGAAACAACAGCATCAGGAGACAGTGTCGTGTATCTGGACTTGAACAATGAACATACGCACACGAGACAGGATAACAGTATAATTATAATTGTAAATTCAACCCATGTGAGACGAAGTATGAAATTTACATGTGATCCAAAATCAGTTCAGGCGGAGGTTAAACAAGAAAATAAAAATTTAGCACAAGATATCAAAGTGGCAGAAGTAACATTTACCTCAAGGGAATTTTAGTAGAAAAGAAGAGGAACCAGCCATGGAAGACTGGTGTGCTAAGCATCACTTACATTATTTTAATTACATATATGTGTACCCATCTGTGTGTGCTGTGTGCACATAAGTGCAGGTACCCTCGGAGGCTAGAGGTGCTGTTCTCCCTACAGCTGGAGTTACAGGCAGCCGTGGGTGCTGGGAATCAAATTCAGATCCTCCGAAAGAGGATCACACACTCTTAACCACTAAGCCATCTCCACATTAAAATAAAAATTGCTTTAGTAATTTTTAAATTTTTAATTAATTTATAAAATAAGCTGAAAAAAGATAAAAGAAAAATTCCATCATTGGGAGTTTTAGGGTTTAAAGCGTGTGCTATTTCATGTCAGCTGGAGTCATTCTAGAAGAAGAAATGTCAACTAAGAAAATGAGCCCAGCAGACAATCCTGTAGGCAAATCTGTATGTCTCCCTCTCTCCTTCACGTCCACTGCCCCTTGTCACTGTTACTGCATGCATATGTGTATACACCCATTTACTCCTAAATATAACCCTGAACGTAATGGAACGTCACCTCTCAGCGTGCAGCCAGAGCTGACTGTGTGGTGCTGGACAAGTTGGTGTGCTCGTCCCTGGGGAAGATTGTTTCTCTCACTTATCATCTTAACACTTACTAACAAAAGTCTCCAGTTTGTGGAGATGCATGCTCACAGTTCCGGTGCTGGGGAGACTGAAGGAGGATGCAGATCTCAACTGTGAGCATGGCCTACATACATACCAAGCAATAATAATATGACCGATGAATGATGATTAACTAGCTAGAAAGGTATAAACAGATGGATGTAAAGCAAGATGGGTGGGTGGGCAGGCCAATGGATGGACAGATGAAAAGACAGACAGTGAACTGGGTGGGTGAATAGGTGAATGGATGGATGAACAGACGGATGAACGGATGGATGAATGGATAGACAGGCTGGTTGATAGATGAGTAGATAAAAAATGAGATGGATGGACAGACAAATGGATAGACAGTAATAGCAAAATTCCCTAATGAAACCATTGTAAGGAACATTAGATTTGAGACAGTGATCCCTCTTAAACACACATTAGTATTAGACTTACTTTTTACAGCATTTTGATTCTCTGTCTGCATAGTTCTCTGTCTAGGAGACTCGAGGACAGTGTTGGAGCCCCTGCTTATCCACATTTGTGCGGGCTCCTCATATGCTCACTTGGCTTCACTTCCTATATGGAGCAAACTTTTCCTACAGATAATTTCCCTCTCTCACAACTGTTTTCTGGAGTTTAAGGGAGGTTTAATTTTTGTTTCAGGAGATTAATTTATTCTACTACTAGAGAAAAATGAATATCCCCCACACTCTACATTTACATAAAAATGATATGCAACAAAGTATCTCTTTGCTTTCTAATATATGTGCCAGTGGTAATTATCTGTTTTAGATTTTTGAGTAAATGTGGAATCTGAAAGGCATCAGATTACCATTGCTGCTCCGGCAATCACCTTTGTTCTATCTGAGGCACACTCTTCCCAGGCCCGTCTGCTTCTTTGCCTACTTTTCCAAGTCAAACCACTTTAATATTAATAACGCTCTGCTGTCTAAAGTTCTAGAGTGAGGGCCCTTTCATCCTAACTGCCCTAGTTCTAAGAAATATTCAGAAATACCTCTGAAAATGTTATGATAGCCTTAAGATTTTCAAACAATGACTATTAAGTCATTAATGGGTTGGTTACTGGGCAAGAACAAACATAAGCCATGCTCCCAATCCTCAACAAGTTCACATCTAACAGAAAATACACCAAGTTCAACAAAATGACAGTGTCAACCAAACTCAGATTCGTGAACAAACTGCTAATGGTGAGAGTTCCCACATAAACATGGCGATCAGCGTGTGTGCTGAAAGAGCACTCAGGAAATGTCCTCCAACTCCCAGCCTTCAGGCTCACTGATGAGCACTTTTGAAATACAAGAAAAATAACACACTTCTGATTTAGGATATTAGCAGTGTGAGGAACCACACAGGACAGCTGAGCAGACACACAGTTAGCAGCTATCCCTGATACGGACAGTATGTGATCCATAAAGCTATCAGCGAAAGGGCAGCAGGTGGGAATGTAAGAAGACAAACTGTCTTCAAGGTGGCAAAGAATAAATACGGGCACAACAGCTATTCGAAAGGACCTCGCTGGGCGCTCGGCGTTGTATCGTTTCTCTGAAATGACTAACGGGATAACCGCACACAGTGAGCTCCATCGGCATTCAACTTCTGAACTCAAATCAAGAGCACGAGGATGACAACAGGGGTTAGTGGTGTGCCAAATACAAAATCATTGAGCCAATTACAAAAATCATATGTGCTAGGGATCAGATCTTCAAGCAGAAGCTGACTATAAAAAAATATGTTAAGTATATTTTAAATAGAGGAGGTATTTTCTCGTGCTGGTCTTTATTTAAATAGAGCCCGGTAACTGGTAAAAGGAACTGCATTGCTCCTGTGTGAACTGGCACCCCCCCCCCACACGTTGGCTAATAGTTACATACTTCCTATGTTTGGTGCTCGGTACCTAACATCCGTCTCTTACTTCTGTTCGTGTGCATTTCAAGGACGGCGATGCCATGCGTGTAACTTGCCTGAGTGAGAAATGAAAGGAGCGGAAGCAAAGGGCTCCTCCGGAGGACGGTTAGGTGGAGCGGGGGGCAGGTCTACATTCTTATCTGAGGGTGTGTTCTCCCCGAGCCTGTCTGCAAAAATAAGATCAAACAAAACAAAAATAAAATAAAATAAAGATGGTTTTAAACAAAAACTGAAATACAGTATAAACCAAAGTGAAAATTAAAACAACAGCCTTTCTGGAAAGCATAGTTCATAGCCTGTTCTGATAAGGACTGAGGCCTCGTCGTCCTAAGGTGAATACCTATTGTGACAAAAGCAAGTTCAAGGAGATTAATCAGTGCTACATTACACTACATACAATCTACCTAATTAGTCTGGTTCACTTAAGACTAGTTTTATTTGTAATGTATGAACTTGAGTTTAAACCCTGCTTATTACACAGACACATTTAGCACTTACACCAAAAACCTACAGGAGAAAAAGAATTGCAAATGGTTATTTATACCGTCATAAAATTGGTAAATACAAATTCTCAATAGTCAGAAAAATAATTCACTCCACTTGACATTATTCATTTCTCTCAACACTTTGTACTCTTACAAGCACACGCTCGCGCGCGCACGCACACACACACACACAGAGAGAGAGAGAGAGAGAGAGAGAGAGAGAGAGACATGCAAGCGCTTGCACACACAAGCAACAGATATTTGAGTGTTTAGTACACACGAAGCACAACACTGTACTGGCCCCTACCCTCACGTAGCTTATATAAAGACCATTATAGTAGACACTAAAAAATGTCCACAGTATGTTTGAAAACAAATATGCTACAAAAGAAAATGCAGAGCAGAGAGGAAAGGAAAGCAGGGTGAGAGCCTTCTGGCTAGAGGACACAGACTGCGGGCAGCAGGGGATGCAGACACAGGGCAAGGAAAACGCCACAGAGCAAAGCCAAGGGCAGCCGTGTCTGAGAAAGAACCACCACTCCCCGTCACGGCAGTACTCCCTTGTGTCCAAGCTGTCCTCCCCAGGGAGACTTATGTGCCGACTAAGCTCGTTGACTTTTCTGTACAATGTCTCTTTCCTGATTTTAAGCAATCAAACTATACTATTTGAAACTTACGAAGAAAGATATTTTAGGCGTTCCCAATAGACCTTTGTTCCATAGCCACTTTAAAAGAAAAAACAAAGTAAATCTATGTTCATGCTAGCTTGTTTTCAAGAATTGCCCTGGTGAGTAAATTAAGAGGCTAGAGGTTAAAGCGCTATTTGAAGAGCTAGTTTCATAACATCTTTCTGGGAAGACAATGAAGACCATTTATATGACCAATTTACTGTATAGAGAAGCAACGTTGGCACATGAATGAAGGACAGTGAAGGCGTCTCAGGGTAAGTATACACAGAGATCATGCACTCGTCCCAAAGGGTCCTAGGCTCCTCCACCCTCTGCACGCCCTCTAGATTGTCTTGTGACAGAGTGCAAAAGAACAGAGGAAGGCTAACCAAGGGACAGCTTCTTACAGCATCATCAAGACAGTATGGAGGCACTTAAGTCTGAACTAGAAACAGCCACCTTAAACCTGCATCCTACCTGTCAGGAGGTTAATAAGAGCAGCTGCTTCGCCTCTAACACAGATGTGATGAATCACTGTATCTAGGTGTGAACTGGGAAACCTCCACTTTTAATGTCTTCTCCAAATCTATGAAACGCTATCTACCAATGGCTTAGGCTCTTGGAATTCTTTTACATGTGGTATATTATTTTCAACAATCAAGCAAATTGTGGTAAATATATAAACAGCGCTGTGCAGTAAGACACAATAACAGCAACAAAAACTGTCATGTGGGAGTAAGCTAATTGTTACACAGACGTCTCCAAGAGGAAAAATACAGGAGGTACTGTTGTATTAAAAAAAAAATCTCATTTACCCCATTATTTTCAATCAGAAGTCAGAATGCATTTGTAATAAAATACATCATGTTCTATTGTTTCACAAAACAAAACAAAAAAAAATCAATGTTTAATGGAATATTTTTATATCACTTAAGATTTCTAAAATTCACATAATCTGGGTCTCAGAACACAGAATACAAAGTAAATACACATTAACTTACTACACAATCAGTTACATAGATACAAAAACAAAATGCTTACTGTGAAGCTACATTTTAAAGACCTGGTCACCCCTAACTTGTGTTAAGTACCAGTTTCAAATGAATGGTTTTCTTTCAATTAGAACAAAGTCTGTGTTACACATAAGCAATCTGCCTCGTCCTGACACATAAAAGCATTGTGCTGGAAAATGAAAACAGATTCTTATCAAAGTGTTTACCTGACACAAAGTGGAAAAAAAGGTAGAAATTAAAATTCTAAAAGCAAATTTCTTTTCATCACCCCACCACAGTCAGAATACTCCAGAAGATATTTTAAATATGCAGTTTAGACAGATAATGCCCTCAAAGAAAGACGTTACAGTTAAGAATTGATATTATGGAATCAGTCTAATGGGCCTGAAAATCATTACTCTGCATTAAAGACACTGTTAACAGGTCAGAATGAACAAAAGGTTAATGTCTGAAAGCTTCACCATAACCTAATTAGACACCCTTACATTTATGACTATTGTGTCTTCAAAATTTATACAACATACTTTTAAAGCTGAGAAACGACCAGTCTTTGAGTTTCTGTTATTCCTTTTAGGCATTTTGGTGAAATTTTAAATAGAAAACAGTAAATCTATTTATCCAGTAATTGACTTTTCATTGCTCTTAATTAACAGTTACAAGGATACCACTATCCAACCAAGTCCAAATTGACATTTTCCCCAAACACATGGTCTTCCAGTGACTTTAACATAGTAAATACCATAACAACTAGACTTCTGAGGGGCACATACTGGTCTGATGCTTTGGTACAAAAGATAATGACAGCAGCAAGCTTAATTTTAAAAAAAGTCACTGAGACAAACTTTGTTGTTAATTCTTAATGTTAGCTTAATGTCTTATTAAGAAAGAACCAGTAAAAGATTCTAAATCATAAATTACATTCATTTACCCTGAAGGCTAAAGCAACAATAGTTAATTTTACATGTTAAATGCCTATTACAGATAATCAACTATTTCCCTAAAAATCACTAAAAAATATTAATTATTTCAGTTTTAATATCTCAAAAATGTTATTTTAAAATTGCTTTCTATATAAAGTACACAAGTAATATATCTTTTTAGACAATATTAACTTTTTCCTACTAAACAAATAGCCAATTATCACTGTATCAGGAAAATCTTGAATGGCAATATAGTCCTGAACTGTGGCCACTCTGCAACTTACATATTACTTGCAGGGATAGTGTGCTCTCAAAAGCCTCGGGAAGATGGTCAGTCTCTTCCCAGTAAGTATTTCATTAATATGCTTTTACAAACAACTCTGGAAAATCAATATATCTGCCAAATAACAAATGTGTTAATAAACTACGTGATATTTCAAGTACATTCATTAATTTTTCCAGTTTGGAAAAAAAATCACTGGGGACAGAAGAACCAAGCAATAATGGACACCCATCAACCCTTGGAGTACACTCAGGCTTCTACTGAAATGAGGTTCTAGAGGAGGCCCCTGCTTATCAGAACGACTTAGACTCTCCTGTCCAGATCAGTTGTTAGATACACTATTGCAGTACTAAAAGAGACAGCAAAGATAACTGTTACACTTAAGACTGTAGAAGGAAATGCTTCTAAGGTACACACCTACCACACACTATCAATGTATACATGTCCGTAAGAGCACCACTCCTTCCTGTGAACTCCAGTCCATTCAATGTTAAGAACATGGAGTGCTATCCACTCGCTTCCCTGCTGGCATCTGCCCATCCAGGCTCAGTGCTATATGCTCTTGACTCTCACTTGATTACTTTACCAAGAAACCTAGTGAATTACATAGAGTTTCAAGATGCCAGCTAAACACCTTTAGATGTGAGGTGATGGCTCCTATTCCCTATGTAGAGACGATCACTTCATTCAGCTCCTTAACAACCCTGCCCCATCAATCCCAGTTTACAAGCGGCAGGGGTGAGCCTGGCACCACAGCTGGGTGACCTCACTGCGACTTTGCTCTAGTGAGACGCCATCAGCAGGGGTCAAAACATGAGTGTGATGCTGTGTGCAGAAGGTGAGGACAGAAGCCCCATGGTATTGGTGCCATTGCTCAAGGCCATCTCGGTACTTTACAATGGCAGTGGTTGCTCCCTACCCACGCTCCTGGGCTCACATCTGGGACCTGGTATCTTCTGTGATGCAGTGTGATGCAGTCCGAGCTGCCTCTGCCAACAGGTATACAAGTTTATGTGTGCAGCACTGATGTTGCCTATCTTCAAATCTGAAAACAGTTACTCCAAAATTTAAAAAAGGAAACTAGAGGCAGGCATGTCTGCACCCAGTTCCTGTCTCCCCCAAAGAACCAGCGCATTTTATAAGACACAAATGATAAGATCCTTCACCTGACCCTTGACGTTTTGAAGAAAAGAAAATGATTTTTTTAACCCAAAAATATGAGAAGTATTTGTTTGTAGACCCTTCTCAGAGTACATTAAAACTTCTAATTTCTGCATCTACGCTAGCCTGGTTAACACACTTGCTGTTCCAGCATAAGCAGAGACCCCAAACCCCAGTGTGGATGCCAGACATGCATGATGGCCAACTGTAACCAGTGCTTAGCAGGCAGACAGGAAGACTCCAGACAAAATGACTCGAAAAACTCCATATTTTTATTTGTGGGTTCATCTGGAAGACTATTTATTCCTCAAATGGTAAGGTAGAAAGGAACCAAAGATGACTCTTAACTTCAAGTCTACACAGTCATGCAAACACATGCACATGAATATATCCACAAGCACATGTATACACGCACGCTCACACACACAGTAAAACACTAAAATAATCCTATAAATTAGAATTACTTGACTACCTCCTGATCTCGCTTTACTATTCTTCAAAAGAGATCATTCACATCCTTCTTTAAAATTGGGGGCTACTTAACAGGAACTCCAGGAAAAATACCATACAAAAATGTTGTGAGTTAAAGACACTTTTTAATATGAGGTAAGATTGTTTTTTTCTATCAAAGTTAACAAATGTATGTCAGAGGCTTAAAATTCATTTTTTTTACTCACACTTAATCACCAATATGCAAAATACAAATTTAGATTCCAAACATGAATGCCTTACAGAAATTCTTTACATAAATGTAAGCCATCTGTGAATTTTACATAAAATACATACTAATTCAGACAAAGCATTTCATTTACTGTGTTCATAAAGCTAGTTACTTAAATAAAGTAGAAATTAGAAACAAAGTATTTATTAGGCCTTCTCTTTATATGCAAAACAAAGAAGCATATATATGCAAGTATATATGTATATATGTTTGTGTATATACATATATGCACATACATACACATACATACAAGCCTCAGAAACTAGAATATCACCTACATTTTCCACGATATGAGCTTCTTGCTCTTATTCTGCAAACCTCCTTAAACCTACATTCTTCCAAAAAAGATCATTTCTAAAATACATATGGCAAGGCTTAATGTATATTAGGTAGTTTGAGAAAAGGTAACAATTCCAAATAAAAACATTGAGATACCAGATGTGAAGTGGAAAAAATTTATTTAACTTTGGCCATATCAGGACAACAAAGCAGCCCCTTTATGTCACCACTTACTGAAAGGACAGGACAAAACATCACCACAGTGTAGCCCATGTTCTCTCTGGGTATGGTCAAGAGTGCCTCAGACGCACACCATCACCTACTGAGTGTGCATGAAAGAGCTACAAAATGATTAGTAAGGCGAGGAACTGGCAATGTTTTCTCTACTTGAACATTAACCTTCTGTGTTTTGAAGATGTTGTGAATTGCACATTCATAGTTAGTTTTAAGTGGTTAAGATATCAGCAATCTTGAATTTATTAGCTACTACCAGGCAACTAATTTCTAATGTGCAACACAACACAGCTTAATACTACATGAAAAAAAGTGGCCTGTATTTTTCCCTCAATGCACAAAAAGAGGTTTTGACACCACCTCACAGTCTTTGGCCTTGCTGGACTTTATAGCTGTTACTCTACTGTGAAGCAAAATAAGCCTTCAAGTGCCCCTTACTTGATCTTAGAAGGTCAAATTCTCTGTCCAACAGTTCCTCTTCTGTTAACTTGGAAAAATTGTCTTCTCCAAAAGGATTCCAGCCTGACATGTCAGGGGGGTGACTGATGGTCTTCTGATTTGTAAACTTTGCAACTGCCTCTTTCTCAGCAACTGACCTGCTGAGAGAGGAGAAAGAATGAATGACAGGGATGGCAGTTCAACTCAGGAGACTTCTCAGTGCCTTATTTCACACTGCACAAACTCCTGTAATAAGACCTGAAGTGCAGACAGTAGATTAATCGTACAGGATGAGCCTGGGCCATAGCTCAGGGATAAAATGCTTGCCTGGTATGCATAATACCTGGGATCCAATATCTGTCACAGAAAGAAACTAAAACGTGGGCCATAGTGGATCATCCCTGGAATCCCAGTGTTCAGGCACCTCAGGCTGTAAGGCCAGCCTGGGGTATCTACAGAGTAAGTTCCCAGACAACCTAGGCTAGAGTGAGACCCTGCCTCCAAAAGATAAAGTAAAGAAATAAATAAAAGTACAGGATGGACAGACTTCAGCTGCCAAGTGAACCACCTCCACAAAGCACAGCGCTCTAACCACCTGCTCATGCGACTGCACTTAGTGTGCTCTTTACTTAGCCCCTTACTCCTCTACATCCTGGTCCACAGAAAAAAATACAGTGCAAACTCGTGGGGCTACTGAAGAGAGTAAATAATGCAATATATAAAAAACAAAAGCAGTGTCTGTTTTGTTTATTTTTTAAAACAAAAAACAAAAAGCAAGCATTTGGTGAGTATTAGTTGTTATTGTCAAAGTTAACAAGCCCTAAAGTGACAATCAGTAACTAAAAGTATCACTCTAAAACTACTACTGAACAGTATGCAGTGACCCTAGCTACATGGAGGCGCAACCAAAATCTGCCCTTCAAATATTTTACTCCCTATGTGGTGGTCTGAATAGGCCTATAGGGAGTGGCACTATCAGGAGCTGTGGCTTTGCTGGAGGCCATCTGTCACTCTGAAGGAGTGCTTTGATGTCTCCTCTGCTCAAGCATAGCAGTGTGACACACAGATGCCTTCTACAGTGGATCAAGATGTAGAACTCTTGGCTGCTTCTCCAGCACCACATCTGGACTAAACCTCCAACCGTAGGCCAGTCCCAATTAAATCTTCCCTTATGACAATTGCACATAATTTTACAGCAATAAGACCCTAGCTAAGACATCCCGTCCCATCTATAACTACCAAAAAATGATGACCTGCTAGGGTTGCCTTATAAACAGGCAAAGATAACTAGGGGTTATTTTTGACATAACATATCACTCATGGTGTTGAAAAATATCTATGGTCCTGGGTCTGAGTCATGGGTCCTATGGAATTTATCTGACAGGCCAGTTAGCTTTTAAGAGAAAATGCAAGTAAGCCTAAAGCCCAGGGGTGCCTGAGCACCTCCCTTAACCCAGCCAGAAAGCCCAGCACAGAAATGAGGCAGCATAACAGAGTTCTGCTTTCTTTCACAATTTGATTCCCAAAGACTGACAGTGGAAAAGACTCTACATGTTAAATAAATAGTTTATAAGCCTAGGTCACTGTCATTCCCAACACATGGGTCAAGAAGTGAGAACGAGGAGCAACAGGTACTCTTTTCATTCCTAAATCCAGGTCTACTTGGTGTGTTTCTGCCCAAAGAAGAATGTTTAAACAATTATTGTAGGCTAGAGTACACAAAAGGGAAATAAACAGTAACTTACTTACAACTAAATAGACTTAGTTAATAAAACCTGGGTATGGCCAAGTCACAGATCTATGTTCATGTAGCAGATTTTGGACTTGCAGAGTCCTTAAAACAAACAGCAGATGGGAAAACCCAAAGAGCATGCTTCCACCTGTCTGGCTTCCTAGCTGAGTTATTCTCCTCCCACTCTGGGGATGAATTCAGAGACTGTTTCTGGAACGCTGCTCACGATTTAAAGAGTTAAAGCACACCGGCAGGGGCTGGGCACAGAGCATCTCCAGCACTGGGCTGGGGGTGTAGGGTTAACAAGGAGTGAAACCCAAGCCCTGCATAACCCCACTTAGTAACTGTCTTAGTGTAGTTCCGATTGTTTACGTTGCCACACGCATTTCTTTAAATGGCATTTGATTTGCAGAACTGTAAATAACTAAGAGCACTTTGAAAGTAAAGACTCAGTAATGTTCATTATTAAAAACAGAGAGGGATGCTGGAGGGACAAGCAGTGGTAAACAGCACTTCTACTCTTGCAGAGGATCTGGGTTCAGTTCCTAGCACCTTCTTGGTGGCTCACAACCATCTGTGGCTCCACTTCTAGGGGACTCGTGTCCTCTTTTGGCCTTAGTGTACACCAGGTATCCAACGGTGTGCATACAAAACACTCATACATATAAAATAAAAATTAATATATATTTATAAAAAAAAAAGGAGCATAGGGGCTGGGGAACAGCTCACAAGAAACATCTGTGCTTGGAAGGCCCTAGGCCCTGGTTTCAATTTCCAGAATACATTACAGACAGACAGACAGACATGATAAATGGAAAGATTTTCTTCCATGTATTATTTAGCTTTAAGATACTGATGAGAGCCTCTGTGTCTGAGGCCAGCCTGGTCTATTAATAAGTTCCAGAACAGTCAAGACTACACACAATGACAGCCAGTATCGAAATGACGACAGACACTGATGAGACTGATATACTGATCGCTGAGTTTTAGGGTTACTGACTCATGTGTGTTCTATGCTTCCGAAAGATCTCCAGCTGCTAGAAGTACAACCACGCACAAGGAAAACGGAGTACTGACTGTGGAAACCTGGGTACCATGTGTGCACTATCTAAACTTTTACTATTTCCTGTTTCTTGGGCAGTGCTGGAGAGTTAACCTCAGTCCTCACCGTGTGGATTTCTAATAAAGCAGCAGCTTAGCTGTGTCTACGAACTAACATCAGCAGACTGTGTGCTTCTAATGAGAACTACACAACTCTCGTCACAGGGGAAGTAACTTCAGAGCTTTGTTGGACCCGTGCTTGCACTTCATAGTTTAGATCTTACCGGATCTAATGGGTTTCCCGTATGTACTAGCCTCCCTGTTAGAAGGCCCCTAATGTATGAAGGAAACCTGCTAAGCAGACAAAAGCTAGAGTGAGCAAGTAAGTGGCAAACACCAATGCCACCTGAGTGCTGCTCTCCACTGAGATGACTTCTCCCACCTCATGCTCCTCCACTTTTGCTTCAGAGAGGTGTCTCCCCAGTACGTAACCAATTGCTATCATTCCTCTCCCTCTCCCCCACCTCCCTCCCTTTGTCTACCTCCTCTCTCTCTCTCTCTCTCTCTCTCTCTCTCTCACACACACACACACACACACACTCTAACTGCGCACCTACCCTCTCTGACACATTCAGCAGACAGCTCAGTGCTGCTGCCCCAGGTTCACCGTCTACTCGAACCCGCACCCTCTCAGCTATTGTCTCATCCTGAAGCTGCGTTAAGAGCTTTCTTGGTGTTCTAGTACCCAGTTATCAGCTAACTTCAGCTTCATATTTAGAAATATGAATGTTTACTACCTTGGGGCAGGAGGGGGGGCAATCTCTGTATGCATATGTATTTGGTGCATGATTGTGTGTGTTCACACATGAGAAGGGAAGAAATCAACCCCAAGTGTTATTCCTCAGGGGCTGTCCACCTTGTCAATTAAGCACGGTTGGTTCTGTCTCCGTCTCCCCAGCTCTGAGATTATAGTGTGTGCCTTCACTCCCTGCTTTTTTTAAATAGAGCCTGGAGATCAAATTTAGGTCTTTGATGATTGTTGGAAAAGTACTTTACTAAACTCTCTCCCAACCCTCAATACTGATAATTCCAAGATCATGAAGAACTTACTAATATTAGTATCCCATCCAAATGCTAGAAACTATGTCCAAACTTCTTCAATTTATTGTAATGACTTTCCATAAAAAGTCCCTACACAATAATTCTAACCAATATATCTCAATAGTTAAAATTCACTATTTCTCAATTACACTAAGTTTCCTATGCATGATATACTTAAAATGTATGAACCAAATCATACAAATTTTACAAATAGTCAAGTAGGTGAAGGCAGTAGTAACACGTAAGTAGAAAAAGTTAACATGTCTGCAAGGATTCTTTATTTTCAACCTCTAAAGTAGTTTTCTTGGATTTTGCTTCTACTTAAATGACAAAGAATGCCGGTATGTGTACACCAATAAACTCCTAAATGTCCTTATGCGTGGTTAAACTGTGTCTGCAGATAGGAACTGGCAGACCTGCTGGATGGAACAGGAAGAAGGAAGACTTACACCAGAGGTCTAGGAGGGAAAGAGCCAGCTCTGCGCAATAGTGAAAGGGAGCTCATTCAAGAGCCACCTGGCACTTCCCATGGGATCGCCCATGTCCACAGTGTCTATGCATCCGCCAGAGAAATACTTGCCTGTTGGCACGGTAAGAGGAGTCCACCATGGTTCCAACCTGAGCTGGAAGTGACGAGGCATAGGAAACTAAGGCTGGTGAGAACTCTTGAGGGGAGGCAAGATACTCGGGTGACACCTGCTGTGTTGGCTGCTGATGGTGAGCTAGCATCTGCTGCTGCAAAAAAGCCTGCTGATACTGCTGCATCTGAAACAAGAAGCAACACACAGCCTATGTCCAAGTCACTGAAGCACTGCACCTCTGTGTCTGGTTACCATGTTCCTTCCTTTCCCATTCATGGAGACAAAACTAGAAACCCCCAAAATAGTTGAGTATTTGAAAAGAAACCGTTACCAGAAAACTACACAGTGATTTGAACCCATCTAATATTATATAGCCAGACTCAATTGGCCAGATTCAAATTTCTTCCTTCAAGTATTTTTTTAAAAAAAGACAAAGGAATCGGTTAAGCAAACTGATTCCTGAAAAGGAGGAAAGGCAAACTGTTTTCTGGAACAAATGCATAGCATAGTCCTTCTATGTGTTACTTTTACTCAACAGATACTTGTTCAATGGAGGAGACAGATGACAAAAGACAATGAACTCATAACCACAAGTGTCATTAGACAGCTATAATGTGCCACATTCAGATGCAAGAGTTTAACTGCAGTCTGCCTTCAAAGGCCTTCAAACTATGTCAATTAAGTAACGTTTTTAATTTGCGTGTGTGCGCATGGGAGGTGTGAGGGCATAAGAATACGTAGAGACCAAGGTCAACAGCAGATGTTTCTATCAATCTCTACCTTGTTTTTGAGGCAGGACCTTTGACTGAGCCAAGGACGGCTGACAAATGAGCTTCAAGATCTACGTGTCTCCACCACTACCCAGTGGGGAACTGGGTGGAACATATGTTGATGGCTTTTAGAGCCTGGGGTCTGAATTCAGTCCTCTTGCTTACGTGGCAGCACTGTCGATGGAGCATCTCTCCAGCAGCTCTCATTAAGTAACGTAACCTGATGTGCACGTCTGGACAGTCAGCATCTGGTGTCTTCAGCTTTCTCTCTCCTCGCTTTTTGAGACAGTCTCCCTCTCACTGAACCTTGAGTTCACTGATTTGGCTAGGTTGGCTGCCCAGCAAACCCCAGAGGTTTTCCATCTCTGCCTCCTCTCTTCATTACTGGGATCACAGGTACAAGTTACCAAGCCTAGATTTTTGGAATGGGTGCTGAAGATTAAACTCATGTCCTCATGCATGCATGACAAGCACTTCCTGGACTGACTCATCTTCCCAGGCCCCAAACTGAGTTTTGAAGAATGAATTTTAAATAGCATCATGCATACTGTAAATTCTCTTAGTGACACGCATCTGTAAAGAACATCTAGATATGATAAGGCCCTTACCATGGTAGGATACTGTGATACAGGAGGTTGTGGCTGATACACTGAGTGCATTAAAAACTGTTGCTGAAGTATCTGTTGCTGGTGCACTGCATGCTGATACTAGGAGAGGGGGAAAAACAGAAACAAAATCAACACTGTGAAGGTCTGAATGAGAATGTCCTCACATGCTTCAATGCTGTTCTCCAGTTAATGACAGTATGTGGACACAATTAGAAGGTGTGGCCTTGCTGGAGTAGGCGAGCCTTGTTGGAGGCATGGCACTAGCAGTGAGCTTTGAGGGTTCAAAAGCCCATGCTAAGCCTAGTCTCACTCTCTATTTGGGCAACTTACAGATCAGATTTGAGATCTCAGCTGCTGCTCCAGCACATTCATGTGTAACTGCTGAATGTTTCCCACCATGACGACAATCAACTGACTCACCCTCTGAAACTGTAAGTAAGCCCTCAATTAAATGCTTTATTTTAGAAGTTGCCTTGGTGATGAGTCTCCTCATTGTAACGGAACACTAAGATGACTAATAGCCATGCCTTCCAGTGTCAGAATTGTCTTTTTATTATTATTTATTTTTAATTTTGTGTTATTTGTGTTTGCCTGCATGACTGCCTGTATACCAGGTACATGAAGTGCCCACAGAATCCAAAACAGAGCACTAGATTCCCTGGGACAGGAGTTACTGATAGTTGTGAGCAATCATGTGGATGCTAGGACTTGAACCTAGGTCCTGGAAAAGCAACTACTACTCTTAACAACTGGGTCATTTCTCCATTGTGAGTTCTAAGTATTGATTTTATCAGAACAATGATTAAGAAAATAGTCTTAAAAACAATATAAAACAATCGTAATCTGTGACTATACATTTCTGTATGTTCATCAAATTAGTTTTAGAAGTAGTAGCACTAAAGCAGAGTATAACTAACCCTGTACCCGGCACAGTTTGAGGATGCTGGGAGTTAAGCTAACACACTCATGCCTCTTCCCAGCTCATGAAGGCGCCTTCAGAGTTCTCTCACAGCAAGACTCCGCACTCCTCACTCCCCTCTGCTATTCTCCTGGCGCCACCCCACTGTGTCTAAAGGCAGCAACAGAAGAGCAGCCCAACGGAGTGTCCAGGGCACAGTTCACTCAGACATGCCTTGGATAATAATAAAGTGCTTGGGCTTACGAAGCCCCATGTAGAAAATTTTGGTGAGGCTAGAACTTGACAGAACCTTATAAAGGACAGAACAGTGCCTCCTGTTTGCCTCTGTGCCAACACTGGCAAGATGATGAAACAATAAAAAGAGAACTGCAGGACTGAGCCCGGGTTACGAGGCTCACAGACGAACAGGAAAGGAAAGGATGAAAAGACAGTGTTCCTTTTGAAAATACGGCACTTTTTCCACAGTATCACTGGTACAGATTCAAAATATATCTGTGATGCTTATTTCTGAGTACCAAGTGAGCGCTTTTGCTTCACGAAGCCATGGCGCAATCCATTTTAACAGTGCATCTCTTTACTTAGGATCAAATGTGAATTAATAAAACATCCTTTGGTGATTAGGAAATTAAGGATAGTTCAAGTTATGTCTATTTTAAGCGATATAAAAGTGAATGCAAAGTATTTGATTGCTGTGTGAATTTCACAACGCCACTTCCCTATATAACATAATAAAAATACTACCTGCTGCAAATAAGCATTTTGAAGCAGTTGCTGTTGCTGCTGGTGCTGATGCTGATGCTGCTGGGGGTGAGGATGCAAATGGAGTTGCTGTAATCTCCAGTCGCCCTGCTGTAACTGCTGGAGGACTCTGTGCTGCTGTGGTAGTTGCTGAGGTGGCCCCTGAGCCGTTAAGATGTCAGACCCATCTCCAGGTCTCAATGCTCCTAATATTCAAAAACATTAATAGGTAATTTCATTAAGATGAGTAGACTTCAAGTTATTAAGACATTTACATGGTTTTATAATAGACCTTTGTGTAGATTACATAGTTTAAACAAGTATCTACTGCAATTGTAAATGCCCATAAAAGGTAATTATCATCTACAACACCAACAAATAAATATTTTAGGAAGTCAATCTAGCCACATCAGTGAGCTTCAGGTAAAATGAGAAAACCTGCCTGGAAAAGGCTGTGGAGCTGGAGGAGAAAGCTCAGTTGGTGAAAGCACTTGCTGTGCTGTGTGGAGGCAAGGGGATCCCTGCCAGCAGATAAACAATCAGAATGGAGCTGTGCACCCTGCTGCCCAGTGCTGGGAATGAAGGGAAGGCAACAGAAGGCTCACTGGGCCTTACTGAGGCAGCCTAGCTGTAGGCTTCATCAAGAAACAGGCCTCAAAAGAATGCAGTGGAGACAAGCCAAAAAAAAAAAAAAAGGCTTGTGTCCAATGGAACAGTGAGGACATCATAAAACTTACATATATATAGTTTATTTTTGTGGGAGGTAAACTTTATAAGATTGTTTTGTACTGTTGTTGGTCACGGCTAAGAAAGACTGGACATCTGACTTCTCTACCATTTCTGCGAGTTAAGTATGTTTGCAGGAGAAACTTAACTGCATCCGACTTTCTCCCCGTTCCTTTGTGCACGCTCTGACTTTATTCTGTGATGGTACTTTGGTGGCTTGCATGTGGCAGTACTTCCCTGGTGGATTATCACTGTCTGCACAATAAACATGACAGGCTCTGCGGTCCCCAAACAAAAAGAATGCAGTGGACAGTAGGCGGTCCAATACCCTCCTGTGGCATGGGCGCGCGCGCGCACACACACACACACACACACACACACACTGAAACACAAGTAAAGAGAGATTAGGGAGGAGGAAGAAGTCTAACAGGACGGAGAGATAAGAGAGGGTGACAGAATATATGTGACACTAACGTACAAGAGTGAGTAAGCATTTGGGGGAAGGAAGGGGGCAGTAGGGGAACAAGAGTTAAGAGCAGTGAGAGGGTTAACATATATAATATTACATATGTGCATGTAGTTCTTGTGTCTATAAAAATAACTTAAAATTCATTACTTTGTGTGCAAGATTTTATAATTTATAAAAAAAAACACTGAGAAAATAATCTAAAGGGAAAAATCGTCTCAACAAACATTGGGCAAACATTTTCAAAAACATTTACTGTCTGCCAGGGACCTTCCAGCATCACCGGGTTTCCAGTGGAAGGCATCAAATGGAAAAGCAGCTGCATGGAATTAAGAAAAGGATTAATTGATAGAGTAACTGTCTCTTTTGCCCCAGCCTCTTGCTGGCCAGGTGAGAGGCTTGGACTCCTTAACTGTTTGTGAACCAGAGAGAAAAGAAAATAGTTTAAATCTTTTACATGGGCAATATGCACACACATATGTGTGTACACATACACACACACACCACACACACAATGTTTCGTTCAGACCCAACCACCTGCCTCAATCAACTCCACAAGTATTTATGGATGCTTACATATACAGACATGTACATGTACATATAGATAAACAGACATATGCATATATACATTTGGTGGATGTGGCAGAGGCCCCAAAGCCTCATTTAATTTCATTCTCCTACCTTGTTATAGACAAAGTTCTTAGAAAATACCTCATAGATAAAATGTTACACAAAGGGGGACTTCCAGAAGGATGTTGATATTAAGCTCAAAGCAGTGTTTCATTCTATAAGCTCATTGCAAGTTCAGGGCAACAGTTTGCTTTATCATGGCCTTGCTTTATCACAGTGCACACCTGTGGCTTTGTCCTTGGACCCAACCAAGAATGAATGTTTTTCCTTGATCACAACTTTGTCCCAAGCCTATTTCTTTCTTTAGTGTAACTGTGAAAGTTCACAGAATTCGTTTTTAAGCAGTCTTTACTTATTATTATATGAAGAATGAACAGATTCTATAGTTGATTCTAACTTTATGATACTGTTTTGGCAAAATATCTAAAACCTTCTCTTAAAACCTTCTTCCTAAAATTATTTTAATCAAATGAGTAATTCTGTAAAGTCATTAATTCATCTAAACAGTATTAATTCATGAAAGTTCATCTTCATGTTGATCTGCAGGAAATCTCCCCAATAGAGCGGGCTGATGCCCAGGAGTCCTTAGACTATGTAATAGTGATAGAAAAGGCATATCAGCTGCAAGAAGCAGTTCTCAGATGAAATTTGAAGGCCCTGCAATTCAAAGTTTATCCATCACACTCATACAAAAATAGTGGGCCATCTCCAGTTAAGTCACCTGCATGCCTCTACCGTATCCGAGATGGCTCCTGACAACTGTCAAATGTTGCAAAGACAGGAATAAAGGGGAATGAAACTGGCTGATGCTATAAGTTCCAGGAATCTTTGGGCCAAATCTGACTGTTCACAATTTTTAAATAAATATGCCTCTTTTCAAGTTTTGTTTGTGTTAGGTGTGTGTGTAACAGCATGTGAATGCAGGTACCCTTGGACATGGCTCCTAAAGAATCCTTAAAAGCACTGTTCAATTACCTACACGGCTGCTATGGTTTGAAGATATCAAATACAGGCTCGTGCACCTAAGCAATGTGTTTTTTGGGGAGACACAGAACCTTGAGGGAGCCTTGCCGGAAGATGGAGTGGAAGCGGTCCAGGAAGTTCATAGCCAGGAAGTTCCTGTTTCCTGAGTGCAAATGCAATGTGACCACACAGCTTCCCCTGACTACTGCCATGTCTTCCACCATGAAATGGTTCTCCCTTACATTTCGTTGGCGTATTTTATCACAAGAAATTATCACAAAACCCAAATCCTTTAAACGACCTTTCAAACACTGTTACTGAGACAGCTCACAAACCGTCACACTGGTGGGTAGTGGCTCATAACAGAATAAAAACATCTCTAACCCAGGCTGGCATGAAAAAGAGCAAATGCCAAGCCTGTGTCTAAGGTGTAATTTTCCATGTGCCTCACAATTTACTCACCGTAAACGGAGCAGCAGCTCCAATTTTGTGTTAGATGTGAGTAAGTTAGACTGAAGTCGCTGTGGGCTGGAGGGACAGCTCAGCAGCGGCGAGTACTCCCTGCTCTTCCAGAGGATCAGGTCAGGTCCCTTCACATACCAGGTGGCTCACAACTGTCAGTAAGTCCAGTTCCAAGGCATTGATGCCCTTTCCTGGACCCTACCTCCAGGTATAGACATGATACATACATACAGCCAAAACATCTACACACAGAAATAATTTCTAAATGACATGGGAATTATATACCAATGAGTCCAAAATGTCAGCTCTCCTATCCATGGATTTAATATTCCAATTGATCCATTCCAATACCAAAAACTCATTGCAGCAATATGCCAGGTAAAGAATGCAAAAGTCAGTATCACCTGCTGTCCCTGAGCTTAGCGTAATAGTGAGTGACAGTTAACACCTCCCAATACTTCCAACCAGGCCTCACATTAGGCAGACATTTAAACCTCTCAGAAATGCTATTAGATAGGTACAAATATTTTTATTAGATATGTTAGTTTAAAAATTGAAGAACTGAACTCAAATCAGATTCATGACTTAAAATATGTGCTCTTAGCCACTATAGTGCCTGTAATAAAAACATTAAAAGAAGACAGATTTGTCAGGAAGTATTATACAAATCAGGGCTCCTGGAGGTGACTCTCAGACTACATCTCTGGTGCCTTAAAATTATACATGTGCTCTATTGGAGATATTCCACAGGAATGTTAAAACTATACATGTGCTCTGTTGGAGGCATTCTACAGGAATGTTAAAACTATACATGTGCTCTGTTGGAGATACGCTACAGGAATGTTTTAGGCGTTACACTACCATGATGCATTGAAGATTATAAACAGAGGACAGATGGCAGTGGCACACACCTTTAATCTCAGCATTAGGGAGGCAGAAGCAGGGAGATCTCTGTGAGTTTGAGGTCATCCTGGTCCTGGTCCACAGAACAAGGTCTATGACACCCAGAACTACACAGAGAAATGCTACCTCAAAAAAAGAATTATATAAAAAAAAACATTTCTCAAAATCAAATTAGAATAGTACTTATGCTGAGATATGACCCTTCACCAAGGTTCTAGAGACTTGTAACTCCATGGGGATGGATCTCAAACTCCTTCTGACTAATATCACACAGAACCTCTACATCTGCACAGCCGACCTCAAACCTCTTGGCTGATGATTCAAAAGATGAGCTTCTGAGCAAACTGAGACTTCTATATTCACTTATATCACTAATAACTTTGCTTTGCCTTTAGAAAAAGTAGTTCAGTTTAGTGGACTTCAGCAGACAGTTTCTTGTGGTGGGGGTGCATGTTTAGACGTGTATGTGGGTGTCCTGCCTACATGCATAGGCCAAAGGTTGGGGCCTGATGTCCCCAATCTTTGCCCCACATTTTTCCCTTAAGACAAGTCTCTCACTAAGCTGTCACTGCTCAGACCTGAAGCGAGCCTGTCTCTACCCCTAGCCCATCCCCACAGCGCCCCAACCCCACACCATGCACCTCCTCACAGCCCATCCTGGGTTATGGAAGCATCCTGCCATGCCCATCTGTGTTTACTGCGGGTGCAGGGATCCCCACTGGGTGCTGATGCCGGCACAGCAGGCATTTTCCTTACTGAGCCATGCATCCAGGCTTTCCTTAAAGCACTGTGTTCTGTGCTTTACAGTGTTTAATTCATTCATACTCCAAGGGAAACAAACCGTATCAAGTTTATACATCCCATGAAAGGTAAGAATTGCAAAGGCTAATTACCTTTGGTTTTGTGGTTACTGAATTCCCCAGGAGCAGGGACTTTAACGGGTGTTGCTGAACTCTGGATGGTCAGCACACTGGAAGTGGCAGCGGTGGAATTGGCCTTTGGTCTTTGTCTTGGTGCAATTGAGGTTTCTGTTGGTCCAATGGTATCTGTTATTCTATAATAGAAAAATATAATTCATTCCAAATAATGAAATTATCTCTAATTTACTATTCATACTATAAAATGCAGACACAGTTGATTATTACACACGACCACATTAGTCCTTCTGGTTTCCTTCCAACATCTCAGAATATAAGTTTAATAAAGTTAGTAAAGAAAACAATACAGCCAGCCATAGCTGTTGAAACTGTATCCTACCATTCATAGCCTTCAAAGCTGGAAACACAGGAGTACAACCCTGGAGATTTAAGGGATGGCATTAAGCCTGAGAGTATACAAAGAGAAACCACCTCATAGGGTTTCTCACAAAGCCAAGATTCAGTTCTTTAAAAAGACCCAAGAAATAATCCCCCTCACTTGGAGTTGAAGAAAAAAAATACTGTCTGTCTCCTACAGCAGGTAAAACCAGAGATGCAGTGTTTGCCAAGCCAGGCTGCCTGCTCACCCAACCCTTGTTTTCTTAGAACGCTGTCAATTCCTGAATGGCAATCAGGAGAAATATATGACTTTGACTCAGCATAAGCCTCAAATGCACACAGCAGCACACTAAGCACAATCTTGAAAACAGTGATTAGTAGGCCTAAGTCACGTCCAAAACAACAACAAAATAGGTCAATTTATTTTATTCATACATGCATGCAATGTATCCGAATCAAATCTGACCCCCAATTCTCTCCCCATCAACTTTTTCCCTGCTACCTCAAAACTTTTCCCTTACAACCTCATGGGCTCTTTTTTTTTAATGCCCACTCAGTCCATTTGTTGCTGGCAGTATGTGTGGGACCAGTATAATCTGAAAATTACGTATTTTTCAACTTTAATTTCTCTACTTATAAGCGCTATAAAACTTTATTAACTCCTATATTTCTTTAATGATTTCACATAACATAATTTCAAATGATCTAACAATTAAAACTGTATATGTATGATTTATCAAACACACAGTTACTGCAGCACACACCTATGCCTCTTTCATAATACCTCTACATACCACAAGAGGGAGCCCTCCCAACACTTCTTTTTCCAAAACAAAATATTGCATGGCAGAAGTTCAGAACATTTGGGTTGGTGAGCTAACTGAATGCAATAGGTCATATAAGGAAACATAGAAAGTGTTCTAGAAGGCACTGGTTGGGAAAAGTAAGGAGGCAGTGGGAAGAGACAAGGATAGTAATGACCAAAAGATATAATGATGCATGAAATTATTTTTAAAAAATTGGAATCCAGACAATTTTTTTCAGAAAAATGTATAAACATATTGCATATGTTAGGTATGTGGTGGTCACCTAACAATAAAAGGGCAGATGATCAGATGGTCAGAGTGTAATGGTTCAAGCTATCTAAAAAGATCGTTTCTAAACATAGCCAATCACAGCTCATTTTAATAATAATCAATCCGTCCACAAAAGCCTTATGTATCCTAAATTGCTGAATCACCTCTCCAGCCACAGATTTAAGGTCTACATGATAGAATCAAGCTTACTAATGAAGTAAATACTGAAAGATAAGATGTCAAGCATTCTAGTCACATACACATATAAACTGTACAAACTACATACACTGATGGCCTGTGACAATTACTTCTTCCTTTCTTAAATATAAACAGTAGGCTTAATAGCTATTAACTCGCCACTGAAGCTCCCTGAACCAAGAGAGACGACCCACTACAACCCCCTTCTGGTCCTCCCTGGTGAGCACTCACATGAGCATGCTGTCAAGCCCTCTACTTTGTACCTCCAATGTTTGTTTTTACTCTCCGCCTAAGCTCTAGCACCGCAGACTGAACCCACGGCATGCTGGGTAAGTGGAGACAGTACTTGGAGAATGGGAATTACGGCCTTCCCTTTGACAAGAGCCCTGCCTACCTGGCTTTCATCTGGCTTTTCCTAGCAGCGGCTTCTGTAGCAGTCATCGGCTCGGGGAGACTTGATGGAAGAAAAGAATTCTTGGAAGAAAAAAGAACATTTTTATTTAGTTTTTAACTTGAGTGGTAATAATGGTTTTATGCTATAAACAGACTATTAACCTTTTAAAGCACTGGCCAAGATACTAGTATTCAGACATATTCCTCAGATTTACTCTGCAAATATTGCTTTACATAAATTTCATCTTCATACTGATGCTCCACAGAAATCTTCCAAAGATAATCATAGCATCATTGTATACACTATTCTTTGGGGTAAACCTTGAATTATAAAAAAAAAGATCATAACACATTTTTAAAATCAATGAGATTTTATACTTCAGAAAATACTTAAACAACCAAGATAGAAATCATGTTTCTAAGTACTACCAATACCAAAAACTTGTCATGACACTGTAAAGTCTAGAAGAGTTCATCTTTATGTGGTGTGTCAGTCTCGGTCACTGTACACAGGAGCTGAACTGAAAGCTGAAGGCAGGTACACCTCAGGCAGAGCTACTGTCCTCACTAAGAGGCCAGAGCATCCGCAAGAAACTCAAGTGATGTGGGGAGGGCTGAAAAGGGGAGAGATGCCACCGACCTCCCTCTGTCTAGGTAGGCAAGTGAAGTTAGATGTGAAGGAAACAGCAAGTCAGACCAGAATGATGTCTACAGAACCAATGATGAGCTAGAAACCTTCATTAACAGCAGCAGAAACTTGGCATGTATATGTGGTTCAAGACAGTGTGAGGCAGTGTGGAGCCAGGCATGGTGGCACACATCTCTAATCCCAGACTCTGGCAGGCAGAGGCACGATCTGTGAGTTCTATGAGTTTAAGGCCAGCCTGGTCTAGAGTTCTAGGACAGCCAGAGCTATGTAGAGAGACTCTGTCTCAAAAATTAAATAAATAAAAATTAAATTTAAAATGTAAGAGAAGGAGGAGAAGCAAGCAGGCAGGCAGGCAGGCAAGGAAGGAAGCAAACAAAGAGAGAAAAATCAAAACCTTTGAGTAGAATCAGTCATCCTCAAATGAGAGCCTTACTTGGCCTAGCCTGGGCTAATGGACTACAAATTAACTATAATCATTACAATGATATCCTAATTTTACCACAGTAGGATAAGAGGATTTGCCACCATAAAGATTTAAACTCAGCTACTGACAAAAGAAGTAACTGAAGTCTGGCCCCTACTATTTCCACTTCAAAGGGCCCCAAGGTTTTCATTTAACACCGTGCTTACTATCTGTATCAATACTATTTGATCACTCCTCTTGGTTAGAAAACAAAAGCAAAACACTTAAAATCCTATTATCAAACATGTTAGCAGCTCTGTGACTGACACAGGCCATTTTGTGTTTCTCTGCACAGTGCAAAACAGATATCCCGCTGAAGCTCTCCAAAACACCCAGTGAAGTCTAAGAAATGAGGCTCCAGGCAAAAACAGCATGATACCATCAAGACCACTTGTCATGAAGCAGGTAGCTCTCAAAGCATGCATGCATACATGCACAATTAACATGGATTTTAAAGGCTTACCTACTTGAAAACCACTTACATTGATGTTGGAGACTGGACAATCCTTTTTGGCAAATTTAAATGCAAAGTAGGATACTTGAAATATGTCCGGCCTGTGCTCAGGGTCTGGTTCAAGCATGAACCCTGTAACAACAGAGCAAACGGTAAGCTATTTGAAGACAAAGAGCACAGGGAGGCACATTACGGGAGGGGCCTGTCCTAGTCTATGGTCCGTGATTCTAGCCGACTTCGGTAATGCTTAGAGAAAATGGCAGAAACTTTCTCTAAGAGCAAACTAGCCATGAATGCACTACAGAGGCCGTCAGACCATCTCTGTGCTGGACAGATAGCAGACATTAAACTCTTGAAAACATGACAGCAAACAGAAGGTGAAGTAAGAACACAAAACCTGTGAATTTAGAGAATACCTAATTACTCGAGTAAGCTTGGAGTCACAATGAGAAGGTGAAGGGGTCCCCTGAAACAATTCTCTTTAGAGTTACCTGTTACCTATAAGACCTTCATTTTAAAATATCTTAATCACTTAGCACAGCAGCCGAGGTTTGGCACTACAGAGTTCAGAATCCATGCGTACACACAACACGGACCACAGTCTGTATGAGTATTCATTCTCATCTTCACAGCCAACCATCTGAGCAGTTTTAGGATGCACTGTTAACATATTTACACCAACAGCATTGCCTAAAGTTGCTAAGATATTCTGTCTAATCCGATGACCATTCACTACTGTGTATGTATTTTTGGGTGACTTCCATTTCAAATTTCACAAGGTTGAAAGTTAAATCCAATTATGTAACTAAAAAATTTGCACTGAAATCTCCATGGCTAGTTCTACTTTATAACCCTTAAAGTACTTAATGTTTAAATTTCATTAAATGTGTTTGAAATTAAATTTTGTTAGCTACTCTCAAGTTTACAAGTAAAACAAAGAGTGTCTTAAGGTCACAGTTCTAAGACAAAGCCATAGGTGAAAGTGGACTCAACTCCCTTGTAAACCTCATGCCTTGAACAACGAACAAGAAACACCAAGGACAAAGCCTAGCATAGGGCACAACAATTATCTGTGTTAATATGACTTATGTATCTTTAAAGCTAACATATACTACATATGGTTTGTTATTTATAGTCTTAGTATCACTATTAGACTAAAATAGCTAAAAACATTTCATTCCAATATGTATTAGTTTATATTTAACTCTCACAACCAAAAAGTGTACTGTATGCTCCAGCCAGTACTAGACCAGGAAATTCTCTCTCTCGAGCACAGCTTCAGACTTTAATACGAATATCCTGAAGGACTCTTACACAATGCTATAAAGACACCTGTATTCTGACAACTGGTCATGATATTAGGTATGAGATTCTCCATACAACATCAAATCCATGTTCAATGTTTTAGGTTTCATAACATCACAGGTTTAGAATTTTCAGATTAAATGCTCTCTCTCTCTGCTGTAAAGATGGCGGGTGGACTTAACCTGTTGCACCCTTGTCCACGTCTCTGGCTTGTTGCTGCTGTTTTAGCTTATGTACTGATGGACTTGTGTGTGGTAGGATGTGTGTCAAGACACATGTGTGGCTGGCCAAGCACCACTCTGAGGGGCAGGGTGTCTCCTTCCACATTGACAAATAATCCAGGGATCAAACTCAGGTTGTGAAGCTTGTGCAGTAAGTACCTGTCTGCCCCGAACCATCTCACTAGTCCCTCGATTTAATTGTAAACTCCAAATAATGAAATAACTAATAATCATTAGTAAAATCCACAGGCAGAAAAGAGCCAGTTTTTTAAAAATCTCTAGATATTTTCAATTGGAAATTACTAGATACTAGAATAGTAAAAAAGAAAAATTCAATATGAAGCCATTTAGAATTTAATTTAAATAATATATAGTCTTGCACTCTTCCTGAAATAGAGCTGTAAATTGTACCCCCTTGGTTACTGCAGGGCATAATCTAAAGAACAAGGTTACCAGCTTCAATGCTGGGACTTTAACTATAACCTGGACCCTTGGGGGCTCCCAGAGACTGAACCACCAATGAAAGAACAGACATGGGCTGAACCTATGTCCCCTGCACATAGGTAGCAAATATGCAGTTTGGTCTTTATGCAGGTCCTGAACAACTGGCGCAGGGGCTGTCCCTGACTCTGCTGCCTTCCTACGGATCCTGTCCCCTAACTGGGCTGCCTGATCTGCCACACACACACACACACACACACACACACACACACACACACACACACCTATAAATAGGACAGTAAGTGGGACTATAAATATGCCAGGAAACCACATGTGTGATAGTCCTAACAAGGCCCTCTCTAACTGCCAGGTGATAATCCAGCACTAATGAATGAGCATCTTCAAGAAAATCCTATTTTATGCTTGATTTATTTTTAAAGACATATTAATGTGTCTGAGGTATTTTCCCCAAAACTGTGTAAGAGAACAGGTGAGCATATAGATAAAATAAGACTAGACATGGCTAATAACCTCTGAAGACAAGTGGTACATAAGTAAAAATGTACTGTTCTGTTTGTATGTTTAATTCCCATAATACATTTAGGAGAAGTAAGAGAACTTCTGGCTCTCCACAACATAGAAGCTGGAGTTAATTTAATTAGAATAAAAGAGCTGAGCGCCAGAACTGTACAGCAGCAAGCAGCGGGTGAGCCAAAAGCAAGAGAAACAAAGCTTCTCAGTACAGACAGGTGGGACAAAGAGCCTTAGTTGTACCAGAATATTCTGGAATGAATGGAGTGTGCAGCATTCTCATCGGCAGGAGAGTCACCGCATAGCTATAGGTTGTGCTCTGAAGTGCCTGGAGAGATCTGCAGGCAGAGTGCACCCTCAGGACCAAGTGTGACACAAAGTCCAGTGGGGAGGACAGCAGCAGGGACAGGTAGGCAACTGCACATACTAACAAGCATTTGCCGTGATTTGTGAGTCTCACCGGAACTCAAAGAGGGGGCACTTCTCAATTCACTTTTCAGAGTTTCATAATGAGTACTGCACTTAAACCCCTCTCCCCACCGACTTCCTGTCAGTCATGTTTTCTTCAATCATATGTGTGTGCATGTGTGTGCATAAAACCTGCTGTGCCAGCTGAGTGTTGCCTACATGTGCTTTAAGTAGGCTCATTTCAGAATCTCAGACTCTGAGGTAGATGGAGTTACTCAATGTTCTCCAGCAAAGAAGCCTCTGCAGGTGTAACTGAGTCTGATGGCTCCACAGGTGTTACTGACCCACTACACACGTCTGTTCAGGACCACTATACGAGAGAGAAGCTGAGGTAAAGTAAGCAGGCCCTGTCTATCTCCATAGCTACTCAGATAGGGGTAGTGGTAAGGTAGGGGTAAGATTAAAAGGGGGTAGTGTTAGGGGTATACAGCGTAGGTGTACAGTTAGGGGTAGGGGCAGGGGGAGGAATGGGGTAGAGGTCTGGAGTTGGAGTTGGGTTGGGATGGGGCTAGAGTTGGGTTAGTAGTAGATATAGGGTAGGGGTAGGATTAGGGGTAGAGTTGGGATAAGGGTAAAATAGAGGCAGGGGTAGGAATAGGGTTAAGGTAAGGGTAAGAGTAAAGGTAAGGTTATATGGTTGAGTTAGGGTAAGAGTTAGGGTAATGGTAAGACTAAGGATTAGGGTTCAGGTTAATGTTAGTGTTAGTGTAAGGATTAGGGTTAGTGTGAGGGTAAGGATTAGTGTTAGTGTAAGGATTAGGGTTAGTGTTAGGGTAAGGGTGAGGATTAGGGTTTGGGTTAGTGTTAGTGTAAGAGTAAGGATTAGGGTTCAGGTTAGTGTTAGGATAAGGGTAAGGATTAGTGTTAGTGTTAGGGTAAGGGTGAAGATTAGGGTTTGGGTTAGTGTTAGTGTAAGAGTAAGGATTAGGGTTCAGGTTAGTGTTAGGGTAAGGGTAAGGATTAGTATTAGTGTTAGGGTAAGGGTGAGGATTAGGGTTAGTGTTAGTGTAAGAGTAAGGATTAGGGTTCAGGTTAGTGTTAGGGTAAGGGTAAGGATTAGTGTTAGTGTTAGGGTAAGGGTGAGGATTAGGGTTTGGGTTCGTGTTAGTGTAAGGGTAAAAATAAGGGTTAAGGAAAGGAATGGGGTTAGGATTAGTAATGTTTCACATTCTCCACCGTTGACCATCTTTTCAACTCTTAGATTAAGAAATAAAAGTGCTCACTCCTCACCCTCATGGCAGCACCGTGTGTTTAACAGGAATCAAACTAAGATTGCTGCGTGAAAGGAAAGTCTACAGGAAAGAAAGATAAGACTAATAAAATCAGTTTTATCAACAACACACACTCACAACTCCCTCTTCCAGATTACTGCTAACAGTAATTACACTCAAATCCCTACATAACCACAAATCTATAGTCTTAGCAAACTGCCTATTAACTCATGATTAATTAATTTAAAAATTCTGAGTGACACCAAATGGAAAAATAGCATTAGTACTACAAGTAATTGTGTAAAAGTATATTACTGAATAAATAAACTTCAGCACTGGAAACTTTGGAATTCAAAAACCATGAAAGCACAGCTATAGAACATTGCTTTCCTGAATGCAGGACTCAGTTTAAAAGAATGAAAACAGTAACTACATAACTATAAACAGAGACAACTAAATGACAATGAGAAGCAGGCAAAGCTACACGTGAAAGATATAAACAACAGAACTCAAATAATTCAAATTGCTTTTAACATTCCATTATAAGTAAGTATGTGCTGGCTTTTCAAAATCTGTACTTCACTGCAGCATTTTAAAAATAACATCTATAAAACTTCTGACAAGGAGGTAATCTACTAGGACTTGTTAGAACTTGCAACTGTTTACTGGTGTGTCTGTGGGTTTGTGAGCATGCACATGCGGAGGTCAGAGGTCAACTCTGAGGACTCGGTTCTCTCCTTCCATGGCAGCTTCTGCACATGGCCCTGGCAGCACTGAACCTACTCAGAGACGCTTCCACCCACTGGGCCATTTCACTGCCCCACTTTAACAGCTTACAGGTGTCTTACAATTCCAAATTTACTACAGTGTTTTGAGTTCACTTAATCCTTTTTATTTTGGCATAGTCAAATGGAGAGCAGGAACTAAAATCTTCTCATTTATGGTCAAATTAAAAAAAAAGCATATGCTACATGGTAAACTAGCAATTAATTAAACCCTAACTGAACTAAAATTAGCAACAGTATTATCATGCTTACCACAGTACTACACAAACACATTCCCACACACATATGGGTGTCACACACAAACACAGAGAAACTCAGTACTACTTAGGAATAAAATCACATTTCAATGCATAAGCTGCTCAGTCTTCTACACAGAATTGGTCAGTGAGAACATTCTGAGCCTTTAAGACGTTTCAAGATTCCTATTAAAACTGTACATTCAATTGATACTAAAACATTATACTTAACAATAAAACAGTTATAGCTACACTAATTTATAAAACTGTCTGCAATAAAACATTAAAACTCAATTAGCCAGAGAACATAGCAACTAAAGTCTATAATCTTTGATCATTATGATTAATAGGGATTACTTTATGCTTCTATTGTTCTAAATTTTTTGAGAACATTATTATATAAGATAGAGAAGGTTAAGAGTTTAATATTTATTCAAATACACATGGAATTATGTCTGCTGATTTAAAAATCATTCTACAAACCTGTACAGTAAAATAAAACTCCTGCTGGAAAAGTAGGGCTGGAGTACTGTCATTAGAGGACTGGCAAGCCTACTCATGGGTACCTGGGACGATGACCTAGCTGCCCAGACAGGCAGCTCCAATCTGACTGAGGGCTGCCACAGATCAGAACACACACACGCAATGAATGCTCCCAGGTGCTTAACCGTGGAGATCCAAGTGGACAGATGACACCATTACACAGGTATGGAAAGCTACAGAACAGACACGGAGCTCTCTGGAAACAAAACCCTAGTGGAGTCCTGAAGAAATACAAATCATTCTATTCCCATGAGTGCTGATGTCCTACATCTGAGTCCACCTGCAGCATTAAATTCACTACATGTCAAAACACAATGCCTCAGCCCCTTAAGAGTGACAAAGCTGTCCTCAGGTGAGGCTCAAAGGGATGGCAAAGTCTTCCTAAGGGCAGAGTGCAAATAATAATGGTGTGTCCAGAGAATGTACGCTGTAGCTTTTTCTCACCCCTGGACCAATGTCTATGGCATTGAAGACTGCCTCCTTGTTCGACAGTATATAAAAAACACCTCGAGCTTCCAGAGTGCTAAGGCTTCTCCATCACAGCCCAGACCACTGGGTCCTAGTTTTCTATATGGATGCCTGGCGTCTTCATTCCCTCCTTATCCCACTCAGGGTTCTAGGACCCAAGCTATGCAAGAACACAGCACACACACACAAGCACATGTATTAAATGTTCTCATAATTAACTGTCCACACTGGCGTGCAGCAGCCAAGCTTCAGCTGTTTCCTTTTCCCACTTCTCTATGATTCTGGCTCCCCTTGCCTAGGAAAACCATTCTGGATGACACAGAGTACTTTGTGTATCAAGAAGATGTAATTTCCCAAATTCTAGTATCTTTGAGAAAATCTGTATCACAGAAATTCTGTGCTTTAAAAGGTTGCAATTCCCACTACATTATTTATGTCCCTGTTTCTTGGACATCATGACCAATACTTTACTGTGGAGCCCTACTTATGGTTTACAGAAGACCATACATTAGGAACACTGGCCACTTCACAAATACATATCAAGAATGAACCCAGAGCCATAGGCCTACTAGGCAAACGTTCTACTACTGAAAAATACATACCTGGCCCTTGGCTTAATTGAGACAGTCTTTCTCTTGTAACTCAGAGTGACCAGGCCCTCGCTGCATTCTCCTGTATCTGCCTCCCCAGTGCTAGAATTATAGGTATTTGCCACAAAACCCAAGCCAGATGGGCAGCCTTAAACAATGGAAAGTTTTATGTCACTGGGCTATGTTTTATAATGCCTGAGGCTGGCCACCTACATTTTCTATATTCTAGACAGATGATTAAATTCATGTCTATTTTCTTTCAGCATATATTTTATTCTTTACATTTAAATATTTTAATTGTGTGAATGTTTTAACAGAAAGAAGGAAGACTCTGCTTTTTGTTCACAAATGACTAAGAAAAGTATCTATTTACAACTATTTTCTTCACTAAATTTAAATGCTATCTTTATTGTATATATACTGTTTTGTGCCACAAAAGCTACAAGAGGGTGTTTAAAGTGCAGGAAAAAAAAAAAAAAAAACGCACCACAAAAAAAAAAAAAAGAAAAGAAAAAAAGAAAATAAAACCTCTTTAATCAGAGCCAGGGGAACTGGTGAGAACACAGCTCACTGTCTAATGCTGCCTCCCTCAGTACCTAACACAGGTTACTAATGGCTGCCCTCCCTCAAAGATCTTTCTCTGAAATTTTACCATCTACACATACAAAATGTTAAAGGAAGCAAAGACCCTTAAAAAGCCTTAAAAGGAAATCTGGTTATTTACTAAGTACATGAATATTTGGTTTCAAAAATAAAAAGCCTGAAAAATTAAAGGTTATTATCATTGTCCTCAGTAATTCTGGTTGCCTTGATAATGTGACTGCTGCCATGTGCTACAAAATCTTATCTAGGAGGTTAAGAATATCCTTGTACTCATTAGTAATTAGATTGCTTTCTCCCCTACAGAGGTAATATAACCATTTTTAAATATCTTTACTATAGTTTATAAAATTATATGAAATGAAAAATCTAGATTTAAGAAAGAATATAAATAGCAGGCCCAAAAGTACAGTATCTGAAAAAACAGTACGAATACATCTTCCCAAATACTTACTAATCAAACAATGTACATTATGAGAGTAGCGAGAATTGTCGGGGATGGTGAAGCTGCCATCACAGATAGCAACCTGACTCTCACCAAAGGGAAGAGTGAAGAAACAAAGTTTATACAGTAAACATCCCAGGGCCTGCAAAACAAAGAAATTCGAAGATCATTAGTGCTTGTCCGTCAATCACATACCATCAAACAACCAAGACCAGAGCTGGAGCTGGAAACGCAAGGCCCAGAGCACAGCCCTCAGCACCAAGGAGAAAACCAAAGCTACTCATGGCATGTAACACAAACAAGGCCCACCTTCCTACTCTGGATCAAACTGTTACTACCGAGTTACAATGTGTGATGTTGTAAAAGCCTCTAGTCCAATCTTCCTCTGCTGTATCTGTGTTCAGTTAGCTGAGCTGCTCTCACTGCATCCTGGGTAACGAAGAGAGGAAACCCTGTCTGGTTCCTTTTGGAGAAAACATTTGGTACTGTCCTTATTAGTGCTTATGAGACTTGACAAAGCTACATCGGAGAAGATGTCTTCGTCAAGAGACCCACAAGCAGTTTATGGAGGCATTTCCACTGTGGGTTGGAACACCCTGAGGCTAGTGGTGCTGAGTGACATAAGAAAGCAGGCTGAGAAGCCATGGATAGAAAGCCAAGAAGGAGCATACCCCCATGGTCTCTTCTTCAGTTCCTGCCTCTAGATTTCTGCCCTGCTTCCCTAAGTGACCACATAAGCTGTAAGGTAAAATAAACCCTTTCCTCCATACACGGCTTTTGGTCATGCCGCCCATCACAGAAACAGTAACCTTAATTAAAGGAAACATAAAGCTGTTTTTTAACAAATTATCTTAAAACTCACTATGAAACATGTTTTAAATTCAATGATTCACAAGTTAAGTAGGTTGCCCATCAAAGTTAAGACAACCAACAATAAATTTTATTGGTCCTTATTTCAAAGCATAAAAATTAATTCACCGAGCAGCAAGATGAGAAAAGGCCCATGCCGACAGTCTGATAACCTGAGTATGATGCCCAGGACTCATGTGGTGGAAAAAGAAGAGGTTCCAAATCGTTCCAAATTATCTCAAAATAAAGTAGGTGCAATAAGAACCTAACTCTCTGGGGCTGGAGAAATCATTCAACAATTCACATATGCGGCTCTCGCAGAGGACCCGAGCTCAGTTCCTAACACCCATGTCAGAAGCTCACAGCTGCTTCTAACTCCAGCTCCAACAGCCTGATACTATGCCTGGCCTCTACAGGTACTACCACATTCGGGCATGCACACATGTGCACGCAGACACACACTGACACACACATACACAGATACATACACACAATCTTTAAAATTCTGCTTCTATATATAATACTAAACATTTTTCCTATACTAATCTGTAGCATCATAAAAGAAAGGCTGTGTCTGCTAAACTTCCTGAGTTTATAAAATAAATAAACCTCATAGCATCAATAAGTCACTTTAGTGACATAAAGGTAAGCATTCTAAAGTACAATTTTTTTCTGGAAAAGTAGCATACTACATTTATAGTTAAGCGGCCACAGTTCAAACCTGTGACACAAGCTTTAAAAAGAAAGAAAAGGGGCTTTTTGGTTCACAAAATTATCACTTTGTCAAAAGATAACACTTCAAGCCACAAGGGCAAGGGGCTTTTCCAGTTCTAAATAAGTTACCAGCAGTTAGCATACAGCTGCATCAGCACTGCGGCTGATACTAGCTAATCAGCAGATAAGCTTTCTGCTGTTACATTTCCCAGCATATCGACTTCACTAACCACAGCTAACAAGTATTGTTATAATGTCTATGAGACTATAGTATACAGAAACCTTTGTAAGTATAAAAATACTAACTTTAAAATGATATTTTCAATCATAGCACTCCTGTAGTGAAGAAATTTCAAAGCTCTAAAAATTCCAACTCTTTGCTTGAAAATCATTATGGTATTATATGACACTAACTAGAAATACTCAGTTCATATGATTAAAATGGTAATGACGGCTCTTTTTTTATGAGGAAGATACCACAAGAAACTGAACTTGAGATTCCCATTCAGTGACTTTAAAAATATTAGTGAAGGTATAATATTTGCATTAAATTACATCTTTCTACCATCCAGATGACCTTTGAAACAAATGCAGCCTGTATTTCCACCAGTTTTATGCTGCCAATCAAATCTTGGTCATTTTCCTTGGTTTAGATTAAATGTGAGGGTCCATACATAATCTGGCAACGCCAGCGTAATTTAAAAGGAGACTGACTGTGGGCTCTTAGGATGTTCAGATGTGCAGTGCTCCCTAGTACAGCACCCCCACACCCCAGAAAGGAATGGTGGGGGAAAGAATAAAATACTTTGCACTTTATAAAGATAGTGAGTTCATCTTTAGTCCCTTGATACAATGAGAATTTTGTAAGAAACAAAAACGATCTTGGTGGCTGGTTTTGAAGGATATCATCATGTCAATTTTCTTCAAGAAAGTTAAAGTAGCATTTCTATTTGGCATCCTAGATGTCAGAATAAAAATAACCTACAAGAGAAACTCTCAAGGTAAAAAAAAAAAAAAAAAAAAAAAAAAAAAAACTTTTGCCAAACGAAAATGTTATATGACTACTTCAGCCGAACACTGTGATTCTTTTAATTGCCATATTTTCTTGAAACAGAACCAACACATACAATTTTTCATCGAGTTGAATGAACTCACACCTGAAATGTAGTGGTTTTCTGTTCCATTTTCACCAAGTGCAACAAGCATCAGACATTCATGGACATATGAGCAGATGCTATGCTGACTCTTTTCCTTTTACATCTTATGTGCTTATTTACACACACTGACTCTTATTTTTAAGTGACAAATGAAGAACAATCTCACACTTTGCAGTAAGACACTAGATAATAACTTTGTGCTTCAAGGGAAAAAAAAACACCCATTGGTTTCAAAGATGTACTGAAGCTGATTCCTTCAGGCACTGTGTGACTGAAATAGTTCAGCTTCTATGGAACTGAGGAGTCATAAAATTAGGCCAGGAAAAAAAATCTCTACAATCACTTCCTGTAATAGTTTCACTTTATAGATTAATATCCAACTCACTCTATGCACTGTATTATACATAATCATCAACATTTCTGTAAGTTATCAAATCAACCCAATGTTAATGCCAAGGACAGGAAATTTAACTGAATCACAGCGACTGGCACAATGTCAAAATAATTAAAACAAATTTTCTTCCAATTTGGTTTAATCTTACATAGTTTAAAACTAAACTACCTTAAAAAATCACTGACCAAAAAAAAAATAATAAATGAACGAATAAATTCGTGAAACAAATAAATGAGCTGCAATGTGCAGGTGGGAGGATCCCAAAGATCTGACTGACAGCCTTACAAGACTGTCCATCTCTCTCTTGGGTTTTCTCTGGCTTCCCAAAGCCCAGGAGGGAGCAGGCAGGGGAACCAGCGAGCAGATGGTCACCGGCTCACACACTTGTGGAGCTGCCAAGGTGACTCGGGCAGGGAAGCTCTCACTGCTAACCCTGGAAAACCTGAACAGGAAGCTTGGAATCCACAGGTTCTACAGAGAAAATCAACCTCTAAAAGTTGTCCTGTGACATGTGGCTTTACACACAAAGTAGACAATTTTTAATTAAATGAAAAAACAAAACTATCTCATTTCTTTTTTAAAAAGTTCCCTGATAACATGGTCATATAAATGCAACTAAAAGTTGCTGTTCAAAGCACTTAGAGTTGAAGATATTAAATATAATCCAAAATGCATTGACTAAATAAGGACTTGGAATACTGCTTAGAATTACAAAGAAGTTTACTTGTGTTAGTTTCCACTCAAAACATCACAAAGTATTACAGAAAGTTACAGTGTAATTGCTTAACAATTCCGTCTAGATCTCTATATTGCCATCGACCAAAATTCCACTCACTCAAAACGGAAAGGTGTGAGCATTCACCCACAATCTAAACCCTAAAAATGGCTGTGGTGGCAGCTACATCACTTACAAGTATCCCCTCTCTTCCACAAGGGCATCCCGTCTCCTGACTAAGAAGATGAAGCATCCCAGCGTTCTGAGTAAGATGCTCCTGACTGCAGGAAAGGACACCTCTGGGAGGCAGAAGCACATGAGGCAGCTCTACTCAGACTCAGCTACAACCAGGCACAGCTTGAACCTTACCCAGATATCAGCCTTGGTGGTGATCGGTTTCCCTCCATAAAGGTTGATCATTTCCGGGGCTCTATATGACAGAGTCGTGTATCTGGCAGCAGGAATTAAAGGAGAAACATGTAACTATTAGCTATTGTCTATGTAACTGCATCGTAAGTGGGTAAGACCTCAGCTCTCTGAGTAGCTCCTCATCCTGAGAAGCTGTGAGTAAAGGAGACTTCTGAGAAGACCCTATTCTGACAGACTGCTGTCAACCAAGTCACTTCAAGGAGTGCTCTAAGACAGTCTGTTTCCTTTTCTAAAGCTAAGAACAGAAAGATTAGATCCTTACAAGTACCCTGGCATGCAGTGAAAATACAGTAGAAACATAAAGCATGTGTGTGATATTTTCCCAGAAAGCTTTGCAATATACCCCTGAAAGCAAGAAGGCCTCATACAATCTCAGCATTTATATTTTTCATATAGTTTTTAGTACATGTGCACTTTTAACAACAATTAGCATGTTTCATGAAATTTACATTTTCAAAAGCACCCACTGTCCCATTTCAGTAAAGACAAAGGCACTATGCTGAGCTCAAAAGTCACTTTGGAAATGAAAAGGTGACTGGGTGGGGTGGTAAAGAACACTTCTTGCTCTTGCAGAAGACCAGGGTTCAGTTTCCAGAACCAAAATGGTGGCTCACAACCATCTATAACTCCAGTTCCAAGGGATCCAATGCCCACTCTGGCCTACACAGGTACTACATGTATACATACACACATGTAAAACATTCACACTCATATCAAAATAAATATTTTTAAATCACTTAAATTTCTCTTAATGGTTCTATCAGCCACTATAGCTTATTTCACATGTTTCATTATTAACTGTACCACAGAGACAAAAAAACTATGGTATTTATTGACTGTAGACAATCTATTCATATATTAATCATTTTCCTTTTGAAGGAATCTACAAATGGAATAATATAAAATTTGTGTTAATGTAGTTAGCTACAGACTCAAGTTAATCAAAATGCCTATGAAACAAAATGAGATAAAGATAAAAACTTACTTTTTAATTTCTTCTTCTACTACATTAACTCCATCTTTTTGAGGATTGAGAAATTTATTAGTGGCACTGCCAAAGTCACAAAGCACATAATTTCCAGCATCATTTAGCAAAATATTTTCTACCTTAAGAAAAGAAAATCAATGATTACTATTTTTCAAAATGAAAGTTGTCTGTTTTTTAACTTGTTGGGATCAGGTACAAGGTACACATATAACCTACACATGTATATACACATACACACACACACACACACACACACACACACACAAACATACAAACACACACGTATACAGACAGCAGATGAACCAGAGAAGGCAATGGCACATTCTGGATGACCCCAGAACTCAGGAGGCAGAGGCAGGAGACCAGAAAGATTTATAAAACTGTTCAACGTTAACCTCCTAAGTCCCTCTCTGAAGGACAACTGGGAGCTGTCAGGATTCTCTTTGAGTGTATCTCCATTTGTCTCCATCCCCAGACTTCAGCCCACCTGCAGACAATGAGTAGTGGAAAACATCTAAAATCTAGTTTTAACTAACTTCTTTAGCTTGAATATCTATATGCAAACTGCTTGAAACCAGAAGTGTCACTGGTTTGAAATTATTTTTTATACTGGGGGCCTCAAGAATAAGACAAAATTCATTAATAATTCAATTACAGTATGTTTGACAACACAATTAAATATTCTAGCTGCAACCTGAAGCATGTGGTCAGGTTTTACACTCATGGCACTACCACAGGAAGTCTCAAACATGTTAAGACAGTGGGCATTTTCAAATGTAACTTTTCTGATTTAGCCTATACCATTCATTTTTATTTAAAAATCCTACAGTAAAAAACACAATCTTCAATTTACACTTTAACTTGGAAATCAGAGTTAAATCACAGCGCAGGTTCAGGGAGAGCACAGTTGCTGCTGACTCATGGTTAGGACACTGCAGTTTGCCCAACTGCTCCTCCTCTGGTTATCCTACCCAGAAAAACTGGGGAGGTAATAGCTATGGCATGGAATTGTTGTTCAAATAAAATGAGTTAAAAGACTTGAAGTACTCAGAACTCAGCCTGGAATCTGTTAAGGACCAAATAAATTACTATTAGTCCAGCAATGTCTTTTGTTTTTATTCTTATTTATATTACTAACTAATAAAGTTTATTTTAGCTTTCATGACCATCAACAACCTATATTCTAAATCACACTTAAGTCTTATGAGATATAAAATTGTATTTAATTATTTAAAACAGATATTCACTCGTCTGTTTACTAAATAATTAGTGAATCTCTGCTATGTGCCATACACTGTTCAAGAACATGACTCTTATCAAATACAAATACACACCATACCAGAGGCCTCATGAATCTTACATCCTATGAGAAGGGTCAGAAAATAAAAACCAGGCATTACGTGCAATCAAACTATGCAGGGTCTTGGGGAGGGTACAGGATCAGGGAGAGAAAGAACTGACATTTTAAACTTGAAGTATAGAACAAGTGTTGTCCAGGTCTTACCTTCAGATCCCGGTGGATTATGGGAGTCTTACACTGGTGCAACCGTGCAACAGCCTCACAGGTATCACAGAAGATCTGTAGGACTTCCGACTCAGTAAAGCCTGTCTGCAGCTTCTTATTCATCTGGTTCACAACCTGCCCAGCTAAACAACAAGGGGCTCTGAGGACATCCCAAACCAAGTCAGACCCAGGAAGGCCTCTGGAGCAGTCTCTGCCTCTCACAGGCTCCACAGGCTGGCTGCACTCAGTAGCTTGTGCACGCTTTCCTACATGTTGCATCTCTGAGATCAGAATGCTAGAAAAGACAGTATCTTGCTAATACTGTTTGCCATTTTTTGACATTAAACCTCTTCTGAAATTGCAGGTTTCCTTATGATTAATTATGTGTTTATTTGAAGCAGTAGTCACTCAACAGTGTTTTTTTATTGGATAAAGTTTGATAAATAAAAATATGATATATAGTGTTTCAAGGAAAAATGACACAGATATATGATTATAATTTATAGCACTGCATAGTTAAGAATATGTGAGAGCTCACATGAAGACTTTAGCTTGGGACAAGCATGGGGAGGGGAAGAACGGAACAACAGGGTTTTCTTATCTCAGTCAGAGTCTTGTGGACACAGAAGAATAATGACAAAGTAACAGGAAAAGATTCAGGAGATATGGGTAATGATGACTTTTGTGTACAAACATCTCCTGACAACAAACACCTCTTAAAGGGATAGTGCTGATCCCACCAGGGAAACACAAAAGAAAGGCGAGGGGTACCTGACAAGTCAGACACTGGCAGCTGCATTTCAGATTTTTATCTAAAAAGCCAAAGAGAACCACTGATCTGATGTTTTAAAATATAACCTTGGTTAACGGATAAAGGAACCTGATGAATTAAGCCACTAATGCTTTATTCCTATTTAAAAAAATAAGACTGGGAGAAAAATAATCAGCAACTTTGCCCGGGTGTGGATCACGCATGCTATGGACCTGCCAGTCAAGACTTGCTGCCCGGTGCAGAAGCAGCCTGACTGGGAGATAATGAATTGCTTCTACTTGGATTTGAGGCCTGTTAACACCTGTTATTGCCATGCTGAACTCAAACTCACGATCCTCCTCACCTCAGCCTCTTCAGCAGATCCAACCAACATGAGCTCCCACAACAACCATATTCTTGGTACTATCAACCTAGTCAAAGGCTCACTGCTGAGGAGACCACAGACCCTGGTGGAAAGGGTGCTAATGGTATTTCTTGCTAAATGGGCAGGTTGTCAAACTCCTGGAAAAAACATTATTTATTATGTATACAGTGTTCTGCCTGCACATATGCCTGCAAGTCAAAAGAGGGCACCAGATCTCATTACAGATACTTATGAGCCACCATGTGGTTGCTGGGAATTGAACTCAGGACCTCTGGAAGAGCACTCATTGGTCTTAATCTCTGAACCATCTCTCCAGCCCTCAAACTCCCTTATAAACATTTATGCTCAGACACAGGGACAGTGAGTGCTCTTCTCAACCTTAGTCAGAGAAGCTTCTTTTTCTTTCAATGGCACAAGTTACTGCAGACTCTTAACTATCAAAGATTTCAGAACGCGTGCCAGTTGTGTGTTCAGTCCTAAATATTACCCCAGCATGCATGCACGCACGCACGCACGCACGCACACACACACACACACACACACACACACACACACACACACATTCACATCCAACTGAGAAAGGGAGAGAGCATAGACGGGAAAACCCACCCCAGGAGAACCTACTAGAACCAGCAAGAGCATGAAAGATAGGAAGTAGAACCACCCCAACTAGTCACCACAACCAGACAGACATGTGAACAAGCTTTGACAAAGTCAGCAACACTACCCTGCCAGGCTCCACACACAGCCATGGACTGTCAGATGTACAAGCGATAATTAACAACCTCTGCTTTATGCTACTGAATCCTCAAGTGTTTTGCTATTAAGCAAAAGCTAGTAAGGTACAACTTAGACAAATTAATATAAAGCGTCTTCCAAAACAAACTTAGAAAGTCACACTTTGCCATAATTTGTTCCTAAGTTGCTCACAAAACAATAGAAATATACTCAAATAACCAGTGTGGTCCAGAAGTCTGCAGAACACATTATCTCTCTAAGTCAGTGGTTCTCAACCTTCCTAATGCTGCAGCTCTGTAACAGTTCCTTACGTTGTGGTGACCCCTAACCATAAAGATATTTTCATTGCTACTTCATAAGTGTGATCTTTCTACTGTTGTAAATCATATTGTAAATGTTTGATAAGCAGGATATCTGGCATGTGACCCCTACAAAAGGGTCACTGAAAATCAGAAGGGGTTCAGGCCCACAGGTTAAGAGCCCTGCTTTACGTGTAAACTAGCAAGTTAAGTACCAAACCATGAATTTAGAAGCAAAGGCGACTGCATGGGTCAGAAGATGTCTATACGCATTGAGAAGCTAGACTATGGAGCATGTAATGTACTGGTTACATAGCCCAATGCTCTGCCTCCCCTACATAGCTGGTGTGCCTTAACTGTGCACAGTTCACTGTTTCTCCTATCTTAACATACAAGAGACTTCCATATAAGAAGCAAAGGAGAGAATTCACTCTCCTATCCCCTTCTCCTCCAAAGCACGCCTCCCCCATGGGAGATTCACATGAGAAAAGAAACTATCGATACTAAAGATAAAACTGCCAACCCAGAGGGTGTGCAATGATGTATGATACACACAGCCAACCTCCCACGTAAGACACACAGAGAAACGAAGCAGGGGACTCTGAGGAACATCAGAATAAAGGGAAAACATTTTAAATATGTCATCTTTAATTTTAAAAAGCTTTAATAAAACAAGAGCAACTGTAAAAATTCATGAAATAAAAAAAAAACTACAAAAAATTAAAGTAACAGAGCAAAAGTACAAAATTCTATAGAAAACGTGAGACTCACTTAAGGAAGTTTCCAAAAGAAGCAGAAATTTTAAAAGGAAAGAAATGAAAAGATAACCAAATGACTAATCAGGGCAGGAAGACACACATCCATTTTAAATGAGAATATGTGAAGTGTACACACTCCGAGACTTCAGAACACAGCCTGAGGGTCTCTGTGCAGAAAACAAGTCACATAAGTAAATGAATGCTCACAGTAGAGTGGACAGAAAAACGGAGCAATGTCACAGTTCTGCACCGGGACTATCTCTACTAGCCACCCAAACTGACCATGAGATGTGGCACAAGATACAGCCATGTTCATCTCTGGCCATCCCCCACCTCAACCTCCTCTCACCTTGGAAGCTAAACAGTGTCAAAGCTGGTCAGGACTTCAAAGGAAAGGAAAGAAATGCTTACAAACTCAAGTTCTTAAAGCCAGCTCCACCCGGAAACTTATCAAAAAGTTAAAGAAAAATTAATTAGTCCAAGAGACTGGAGACTCCTCCACTCAGTGGCATGTGATTGCCAACATCTAACAAGGGGGAAGGAGAAACAGGAGGGAGTCCAAGATGGCAGAAAAAAAAAATTCCCAAGGGACAGCTAAACCCTGCTTGCTTCAAATTAAACGGCTGAACCTAAGTCTTCCCCAGAGTGTTTCTGAGGAAGAAAGAAAATTTAAAGCCACACAAATGTTACAGCTTTCCTTATAGACTGGAATTTCTACTGAGGAAGATGGGCTAAATTAGTAATATACCTAAAGAAATTAGGCAAGTGAAAATTTGGGCAATGAGTAACTCCAGGAAAATCAACTGTACAAGAAAGAAAATATAATTATGCACTAGTACATGCTATTCCTAAATGATAAGCAAAGTAACCAGAAAGAGCACTGACAGGTTCCTCATGAGAGCCAGCTCCTACCAGGACCCATAGGACCCCAGCTTTCTAAGTTCCTTCACATTGAATGAACTCTCACCAAGGACACCAGCTCCCACTTACAAGACCACAGGACCTCAGGAACACAGAGGAGAACCTGAGGAGTGTCCATGTGTATTAGGAAAGAGGGCATCAGGAGGCAGCTCAGCCAACCCAGCGCCTAACACAGCTAATTGGTTTTTGTTTTTGTTTTTTTCTGTTTTTGTTTGTTTGTTTGTTTCCTCCAGCTAAAGTTCCTGCTGCTGCTGCAGTTTGTTTGTGTTATTTAGTGTTCTGAGCGTCTATGTAGCTTGACTGGCCTAGAACTCTCTATGGTCCAGGCTGGCCTCAAACTCACACAGCCTCTGCCTCCCTAGTGTAAGAAGTAAAGATGTGTGGCATCACACTAGCCACTAGCTACTGGGTCTTTTGAACCATACACATTAAATTACTTTCCTTTTTTTTAAGATTTAAGAGTGCCTTGACTTCAGATATATATATATATGTGTGTGTGTGTATATGTATGTGCATGCATATACATATATATATATATGCACACACCACATGTACTCCTGGTACCCATGCAAGCCCTGGGAGGGATTTAGAGTCCCTGAAACCAGAGCTACAGGTAAATATAAGCAAGCACAAAGATGGTTGGGACCTGAACCTATGTCCTCTGCAAGCCCAGTCAGTGCCCAGTAAGCTCTCTCCCCAGCCCCTACAGAAATCTTTTTTATTTTAAAATTCCTGTGAAGCAAACCCTGCTGATTCAAACATTAGGTAAATATTTCTTTGCAAAAAACAAGTAAGTGACACTATGTCTGTAGGAAATGGGCTGAGACTCCTCCTCCTCACATATAGGAAGGGTAGAAGTCAGGGGTACTTTGTATGTGTCATTACTATTAAGGCGTGCTGTACAAATTTTAAATTTTAATTTTATTTATTTTAAATACCATATTAGGTCTAAATAAATGTGCTTTCCTATTTTCTGACACAGCTGAATAAAAAACATTAAGATTATGTATTAAAATGCCCATTCTATGAAGTTGGAGAGATGGCTCAGTGGTTAAGAGCACTTTTACTTTTCCAAAAGAACCAGGTTAAATTCCCAGGACCTTCATGGCAGTTTACAACTGTCTGTAACTCCAGCTCTGTGGGACTTGACACCCTCACACAGATACATATCACAGACAAAACATCAAGCACATAAAATAAAAATTGAGAAATCACTTTTTAAAAATTGCAGGCTCTGTAACTTGAAAGGAGAATCAGGAACTCAATGGGCAGCCTGGGCTATATGAAATCCTATCTCATAGAAAACTCAATGGTGGCAGGAGACAACTCAGTAGGTAAAGTGCTTGCATTTAAGTGTGCAGACCTCAGCTGGATCCCAGAGCACATGTAGGAAAGTAGGTGTGGCAGCAGGTACCTATAATCCCAGTGCTAGAGAGGTAGAAACAGGTAGATCCTTAGGGCTCAGGACCAGCAAGCCTCGCCTACTTTATGAGCTCTAGATCAACTGAGATACCCTTTCTCAAAAGCCAGCGTAGTGTAAGCATTGTGGCTGGGTTGATAAAAGGCACTTGCCTCCAAGCCTGAAGACCTGAGTTTGATCCTCAAGGCCCACATGGTGGAAGAAGAGAACGACTCTCACACGTAGTCCTGTGACCTACACATGGACACTGTGTGTCTTCATTCTCAAACTCAGGCACACGTATGCACACAAAGAAATATAATAAAGTATTTTTAAATCTCCTACAGGCACACCACGAAGATACACATTTACAGTAAGAAACCTAGCATGTGCTGCATAACTGTAACAACTTTAATGCTTACAGTGCATCTTGCAACACTAATCCTTGGCTGGACTGCTAAAGAATTATACAGACAACTCCAAGTAAAACTTCCCTAGCTTAGATTTCTTGTTTTAAACCCAATTATCACTTTGTTTAATTCCCCATTTGCAAGCTCTTGTCATAATTATAAATTATCATTAGATTTTAAATAAGTTTTAACAGCATGTGTAATTAAGTCATTAAAGTTGAAATTGCAATAAAGCATCCAGAAAAGGTAGCAGCTGCCCTGCGAGAAACTTCGGGGCCTCAGACTCTACGGAAAGGTGTTCTTTTTAGTACACTACAAATGAAGACAGACACTTACCTCGGCAATATTCCATTAAGATAAGCACTTCCCATACATTTTCACTAATTGAATTGACAGCACAATCCAAATAACCAACAATATTTTTGTGGCCAGATAGTTCTTTCTGTGAAAAAGGAATAACATTTTTAAAATTAGAAAATATAAATCTCAAACTTCTAAGGATAATGGCTGTAAGCCTAAATAAGTAGATTTAATACATTTCTAAAAGCAGGAGTTAAGGTATGAAAAGACAGTATTTCAGTCAGTGATTTTTATGGCTTCATCGAAAATTCAATACATATGTGACAGTCATTATCAGAAATGAATAACCAATGACTTTTTTTTTTTTAAATAAGTTCAACCAAGAAAGTAATCAAAGCAATAATCTGCCAAGGGCTGGTAACACGGCTCAGCCAGTGGAAACACCAATCACCAAGCCTGAGGGCCTGTGTTCAATCCCCAGGACTGACATGGTGGAAGGACAAAACCAAGCCCCATAGCTGCCCTCCCTGACCTCCACTCATGCTGCCCCCATAGGCCCACACAAAAGAAACAAACATGTCAAAACTCATCTACCAAAGTAAGTGTACAACACTATTCTCTGAAATTCAAGATAAAACATTAGAGTTCTAATACTTATCCAAAAAAATAAAGAAAGTGCTGGGAGACAGAGGCAGACAGACCTCTATGAGTTCAAGGCCAGCCTGTTCTAACAGAGAGAGTTCCAGACAGAGAATGGTACACAGAGAAACACTGTCTTGAAAACCAAATAAATACAAAATAAAATAAAAAACTCAAGGAATTAAGTGCTAATGTTAATGGATTAGTTTCATGTCTCTCCTAAGCATCATAGTTTATGTAGAACTCTTCCATGGATTTTTCTCTAAAACTAAGTCTAAAACTAAGACAGAAACAAGTGGCCAAAAAAACATCAGTGAAAAAGAACTGGGAGATTAAAGATAATATTACTACTGTGTTCAGGAAAATAACAGAACGGAAAGTCTGACAACTTTTCTTCCTGGTATAAAGTCACCATCAGCATCCTGGGGTTAAAAGAGGGTTGGAGACGCTCAGTGGTCAGTGCTGGATGAACTTCCTACAACTATCATTCATATTATATCATTCATTCATATTAGACTGAGTTTCAACTGTGCAAAATCATCTGTAGTCAGAACTACTATAAGCACAACACATTAAATCATAGTGGGCAGTGGGTGGCCAACAGCAGCTGAGGACCACTGCTTCATAGGCATGACCTCCGCACAGGGCCTTGTTTACAAAGATTTGACTGGAGCTGCTGTTCGTACCCTCTCCTTGTCTCAGAAGTCCACTAACTCTAGAGTCAAAGAGCAGGGCTCAGCTGCAGAGAGAATCTCTTATAAGCATCACCCCGGAAGGTGGGACACTAGCAGGAAGAGAGAGGATTCCAGAAAATAGTGAGAGGCATGGAGCTCTACCTGGGAAAGCTGGGGAGATGGACATGAACCAGCAGGTAGCTAAACTCAGGGGAGAATAAAGGTGTAGATCTGGGCTGAAATGCCACAGAAAAACAGACTTATACACAGCAGTGCACTGTCTAGGCTCAAGTTAGGGAAGGCAGTCTAGGCTTCCCCATTATCTTGAAGCAGTCTTTTTCAATCTGCTTGCTAATTTCTTTTATCTTTAAAATGTCTCAAAACCTAATCATTTCTAAACTTGCTAAGACTCAGAAACAACTGAAATTTAAAAAGCCAGATCCCATATATACACATATTTAAGTGTTGATAAAGAGGTTGCTATAAAGAAAGAACTCCCCTCAGCAATGAGATATGTGGGGCTGGCATTAACTAAAGCTGTCTGTTGGTAAGGACTGCTGGGAAGAACATATGTGGTTCAGTTGGTGCACAACAGTCTAGCTGCTCCTCAAACATTTAGAGAAGAACCTAGGCATATAAGCAAAGGTGAGAAACTACTCACAGACATGAATGCACATGTGCACAGCAGCAGACAGTCACACACATGCACATGTGCACAGCAGCAGACAGTCACACACATGCACATGTACACAGCAGCAGACAGTCACACACATGCACATGTGCACAGCAGCAGACAGTCACACACATGCACATGTGCACAGCAGCAGATAGCCACACACATGCACATGTGCACAGCAGCAGATAGCCACACACATGCACATGTGCACAGCAGCAGTCACACACATGCACAGGTACACTGCAGCAGACAGTCACACACATGCACATGTGCACAGCAGCAGATAGTCACACACATGCACATGTACACAGCAGCAGACAGTCACACACATGCACATGTGCACAGCAGCAGATAGCCACACACATGCACATGTGCACAGCAGCAGACAGTCACACACATGCACATGTGCACAGCAGCAGAGTCACACACATGCACATGTGCACAGCAGCAGACAGTCACAGCAGACAATAAAGCACAAGAGCCCCAGATGTCAATCAGCTTTTCTATAGGACCAGATAAAGTGAAATGTTGACAGAATATCATGTGGTGACAGAAAAGAAATTAAGTACTGAGGAACACTACAATGTCTACAAACCCCACAGGCACTGAGGTAAAGAGAAAAGAGAAAAGAGAAGGGAGGAGAGGGGAGGGGAGGGAGGGGAGGGGAGGGGAGGGGAGGGGAGGGGAGGGGAGAGGAGGGGAGGGGAGGGGACCTATGGCATAGCCCCAGTAATCAGAATATTAAGAGCAAAAGTCCCAACAGACAGAGCGCTCACTAGGGGCTGGATGAAGAGACCATGGAATGAACAGGAAAGCAGGCAGGCTTTTCTTTCAGGGATGATGAAAAGGTATTGAAGCTACAGGGGTAGTGATTATACTGTATTATGTACAAATGCACTAACTAAATCAATTAATTTTCAAATACCTGGAGTCAAGCTTAAGAGAATACACATGTGTGTGAAGGTATAGCAGGTGAGAACTGAGGAGGAGAGGGAAGAGAAGTGTGAACTAGGATGTCCCAAGAGCACTGAGGTTCTTATTAGTCTACTAAGATGATTTTACTATGTTAGTATTTGGTAAGAGCCTCCCTTAATGACCAACAACTGGCCTTACACTGCGAAGTTTATGGGAAAGTCAGGTAAGAGCAGGATTGTTGAAACACAAAATGTTGTCTGTGGTATAAACAAAAATTTAATGTAGAAACTATGGCAGCAAATACAGTCACCACCACCTTCAGGATGGGAGTCTCTTTCCACCTGAGAAAAACAGTGCCTAGACCAGTTGAGCAAGAAAACAAAGAAGGGTTCATGGTATCTGTATTTCTTAATCTGTTGGGTAGATGAACTTGGTGTGTGTTACGAAATTGTGTAAAATGCGCCCCCTCCAGTACAGAGGAAAGAGCGACAAGTGGCCAGATGAAACCAACGGCCAATTCCCACATAACGGTTTAACTGAAAACCTTTTCAAGTTTTTTAAGTGTGTATAAACTGATACATAACTTGCCTAAAAACCTGTGATTGTTATAGTATAAAACTTTTTCTCACCATGATTGTGATTTCCCTTTTACAAATGTTGAGGTCGGGTGTGTTATTGACATACATTCGCTTCAGTGCACATCGGATCCCACTGTGAGTCCGAACCAGGAAGACAGTCGAGAATCCACCTACGAGAGAAGCTCAATTAATTTAAACCTATCAGAAATTACCGTCAAAATTATATACTATAATGTTACTGGGTATGGTGGCATGTGCCTTTAATCCCAACACTTGGGGTGCAGAGAAAAATGGATCTCTTATCAATTCAAGGCCAGACTGGTCTACAAAGTGAGTTCGAGGACATCCAGAGCTACATGGTGGAATTTTTTTTTAATTCTCTCTCTCTCTCTCTCTCTCTCTCTCTCTCTCTCTCTCTCTCATTTTGAAACTGAATAACAGAGAAAAATTATCACAGACTATATTCAAGACAAAAATAAGTTCAGTAAGCAGCTTATTGCTTGAAGCCAGTTGCTAACCTCCTGTATCAGTGAGGAGCAGTACTTACAGAGCCACGTTTCTCAAATGACTTGCTTTTCTTCCAAAGGGCAACACACTAAAACTTGCTTTTCCACAGAAATACCTGTGACACAGTATACACAAATGTCCTCACATAACTTGTTGTAATAACAATTATCACCCACCCATCTTGGTGACAAGGCACAGCTACTATTTAACTCTCAATATAGCCAAGAAAGGACAGTTGGCCTCCCCTCCAATTGCAGGGATGAGCTTACTATATGCCAGTCATGGATATAATTTTCTTATCAGCAACTGACTTCAGGGCTGGGTACTCACCAGCTCTAACCCATGAGTACAAGGTAGAGTCTACCGGGCTGGCAGGGATGCCCAAATGACAGTGTGTGGTGGAGAAGGCCCTGCTCTTCTTTCCTGCCTCTCTGTAAGATGATGCTTAGACATGATGTAGATAATCTGTGACCATGGTAATTGGAAAGAAAATGGCTCAGGACAGGTGGACCACTGAGTTAGCCAATCTTCCTCCAAAACTCAAGTGAGACAGTAAATGCCTTTCCTATCTACACCAGTTACTGAGACATTCTCTTTACTGCATCTGAGAAAGCACTTCATTTGAAGTACATAGATAGTGCTATTTAAAAAATCAATTATTTTTATCAAATCTAAGATAAGAATCTCACATTAATCTTTTAAGATTCATTTCTGGTATAGGACATTCTGCAACATGTTTTTCTTACAGGCATATCAATGTTGTTAATACTATAAAGGCATGATTGTTAAACTTGTGCTATTGTTGGAAAATATGAGATACTCTAGATGCTTTCAAAATGCAAGAGATACAGCTCTGACAGGAGAATAAGCGTACACTGGCAGACAATGAAAGTGACTGCTGTCTTTACTAACCCAGAGTCTCCTCCTGTCTTAGGTCTACACTCCAGAGAACAACGCCCCTCCCTCTCCCCCCCCCCCCCCTCTCTCTCTCTCTCTCTCTCTCTCTCTCTCTCTCTCTCTCTCTCTCTCAGGGCTCCTGTGTGAAACAGTACACATGACACTTAGCTGAGGAATTCCTTCCACCCTCTCCACCTCCCATTACGCACGCACACGAACAGGAGCACACACACAGTGCACGCGCACACGATGAAGTAATGGTAAGCTTTGGTAGATGACTCTACCTAAGTTTTACAAGCTATTATACAAATACGTATGATTTTTGTTTGTTTGCTTCTTCTAATGAGTATCCCGGGCACATCTGAGCTAGCTCTCCACTGGTAGAAAGGACCACGGTGAATACTACAAGTTGCTCACATATGCTGCTGGTTAAAAAAGACAAGAGTTGCAGTTGCAGCATTTGACACACTGAGGTGATGAATCAGAAGCTTGGAATTGAATATGCTGTGATCAAGATGGACAGGTGAGAAGTGGCCAGGGCTCTGGGCCACTGACAGCTGGACAGATAGATGGTCACCACAAAGCCCTAGAGAAACATAAGATACAAGTTTCTGTGCTGGCTAGCTTTATGTCTTTTTTTCCCCCAGAGCTGAGAACTGAACCCAGGGCCTCTAGCAAGCGCTCTACCACTTTGAGCTAAATTCCCAACCCTGGCTAACTTTATGTCAAGCTGACACACAAGCTACAGTCATCAGAAAAGAGGAAGCCTCAATTGAGAAAATATCTCCACAAGATCAGGCTGCCGGTAAGCCTGTAAGGATTTTCTTAACTAGTGACTGATGGGGGAGGGCCCAGCCCAATTGTGGGTGGCACCATCCTTGGCCTGGTGATTCCTGGGCTCTATAAAAAAGTAAGCTGTACAAATCATGAGGAGCAAGACATAAGCAACACCCCTTCATGACCTCTGCATCAGCTCCTGCCTCCAAGATTTGAGTTCCTATCCTGACTTCCTTCAATGATGGATTATGTTGTGAAAACATAAATACTTTCTTCTCCAACCTGCTTTTGATCATAGTGTTTCATTACCATAGTAACCCTAGCTAAAACAGTATTCTCCTTCTCTTCTAAGTCATAAGGCAGCCACCTATACAAAGTTCTAAGAGAACTTCTAACAGGAAGCTTCTACCTGAGAGACTACTGTAGCCCAAGGAGCTAAACATGGGGTAACCAAGAGAACCGCAACTACATGCTGGTGGTTGAGTCAACGAACCATGAAAGAGCTACACACCAGTTACATGAGTGTGAGAACAGTCTAACTCACAACTGTGAGATACAAAGCTGGAAGTGGAAATGTCACCCACAGAAAGTCAAGGTGAGGAACAACAAAGTCTGAGTCAGAGAAGGACAAAAGCAGCTTCAGCTACCCCTCACTGGGCAGAGAACACAAACAATGCACGGTTATCTCCCTGACTGGGCTAAGTGAAGGGACATTCCCTTGGTTCAGTCCCTTAGCCCGGAGAATTAATGAATCCCAACAGAGCTTGCCTCTACTTTTGTCCAGTTTTCCCACAAAAACCTTAAACTAAGCAGTTCGATGGCTTTTCCTTCTCTTGGAAATGCCTCGGTCTCTCAGGAGTCTCTCTTTATGACTCAATTTCTATATGTCCTATAAACAGTTTGCGTACACTTTGCATATTCTCACCAGAGTTGGCATCTTTAATTTTCATTGGCGTAATACAACATGGAGACACTATCTCAGGATGACCTTTGTTGACCACCGAGTATCCAGCACCATAAGACCATGGTTCAAGCAGAACTGGGCCAAGGGTCCTGTCTTACTGAAAAGCCCTGAACCATAAAGTACATAGGGTCAGCCTTATCCAACCACTATTACAGAATAGCACACCAGCTGCAACAGCACACCAGTACCTAGCCAGCCACCACAAGGACCTAACTAGTAGCTATTCTCAGAACCATACCATGCACATATAATGCTTTAATCCTTCACGTAACAAAAGTCATTAGGGGTGACCTGTTTCTTGGGGGATGTGGTTATTTGTTGCTATTTCTGAGGATGTTGTATTAAATGCCCTCTTGTTACTGTACTGCTCTCTGGGATAGCTCAGTTCTGACTTGTTCTGGTTCTGTTTGTCAATTGGTACTGGAGAGTGAAAATACAAAAATCTTAAGGGCTGGAACTTGTTTCTACAGAAAAGGTTCAGAAGCTAAGTCAGTAAAAGGAAAACACACTTCAAATTCAAATTCAATGCTTTCTTTTTTTTTTGAACAACTTTATTTTAAAAAAGAAAGATAAATGTACAAATTTTAAGCATTTTTGCATAAAAGCATACAAATACATTTTTGTCAGTGCTTGGCTTTTTTTTCCCAAAGGTTTCATAGTGTGCATTAAGGTCTGACTAGTTATAATGAGCATAAAGTACATGGAAAACAGGATGTAACCCATAATAAGTCAAAGTTTTCTTGGTGTGTAAGGATTGAGCATAATGGTTTTTTCTTTTTCTTTTTCTCCTTGAACTTCACACACTCTGTGAGTTGTTTCTGGGGTGTTCAGAGCTTTCTGGGGTTAGTATCCCATTATCAGTGACTGCATATTATGTCTGTTCTTTTGTGACTGGGTTATCTCACGCAGGATGATATTCTCTAGATGCATCCATTTTCTTAAGAATTTCGTTAAGTCATTGTTTCTGATGGCTGAGCAGTACTCCACTGTATAAATGTACCAAAATTTTTGTATCCATTCATCTTCTGAAGGACATCTGGGTTCATTCCAGCTTCTGGCTATTATAAATAGAGCTGCTATGAACATTGTGGTGCATGTGTCTTTGTTGTATATTGGCGTATCTCTGGGGTATATGCCAAGAAGTGAAATAACTGGATCTTCAGGTAGTACTATGTCCAATTTTCTGAGGAATCACCAGACTGATTTCCAGAGTGGTTGTACCAGTTTACAATCCCACCAACAGTGGAGAAGTGTTCCTCTTTCTCCACATCCTCCCCAGCATCTGCTGTCATCTGAGTTTTGGATCTGACTGGTATGAGGTGGAATCTCAGGGTTGTTTTGATTTGCATTTCCCTGATGGCTAAGGATGTTGAGCACTTCCTTAGATGCTTCTCAGCCATTCAATATTCCTCAATTGAGAACTTATTGTTTAGCTCTGTACCCCATTTTTTAATAGGGTTGTTTGATTCTCAGGTGTCTAACTTCTTGAGTTCTTTGTATACCTTGGATATTAGGCCTCTATTCAAGGATCACTTAAGTACACTATCATGTCATCTGCAAATAGTGTTTTTACTTCTTCCTTTCCAATTTGTATCCCTTTGATTTCCTTTTGCTAATTGCTCCAGCCAGGATTTCCAGTACTATGTTGAATAGGTGGGGGAGAGTGGGCAGCCTTGTCGAGTCCCTGATTTTAGTGGGATTGCTTCAAGTTTCCCACCCTTATGTTTGATGTTGACTGTTGGTTTGCTGTATATTGCTTTTATTATGTTTAAGTGTGGGCCTTGGATTCCTGTTCTTTCCAAGACTTTTAACATGAAGGGGTGTTGAATTTTGTCAAATACTTTCTCAGCATCTAGTGAGATGACCATGGTTTTTTTCTTTGAGTTTGTTTATATGGTGGATTACATTGATGGACTTCTGAATATTAAACCATCCCTGCATCCCAGGGATGAAGCCTACTTGATCACGGTGAATGATTGTTTTGATGTGTTCTTGTATTCGGTTTGCAAGGAATTTGTTGATTATTTTTGCATCAATGTTCATAAGTGAGATTGGTCTGAGTTCTCTATCCTTGTAAGGTCTTTGTGTGCCTTAGGAACGAGGGTTATTGTAGCCTCAAAAAATGAGTTAGGTAGAGTTCCATCTGATTCTATTTTGTGGAATAGTTTGGAGTACTGGTGTTAGGTCGTCAATAAATGTTTGATAAAACTCTGCACTGAATCCATCTGGACCTGGGTTTTTTTTTTTTTTTTTTTTTTTTTTTTTTTTTTTTGGTTGGAAGGCTTTTGATGACTGCTTCTATTTCTTTAGGTGTTATGGGATTATTTAGATGGTTTACCTGGTCCTGGCTTAACTTTAGTATCCTGGTATCTGTCAAGGAATTCATCCATTTCCTCCAGATTTTCCAGCCTTGTTGAGTATAGGCTTTTATAGTAGGATCTGATGATTTCTTAAATTTACTCAGTTTCAGTAATTATGTCTCCACATTCATTTCTGATTTTGTTAATTTGGATACTCTCTCTTTGCCCTCTAGTTAGTCTGGCTAAGGGTTTATCAATCTTGTTAATTTTCTCAAAGAATCAGCTCTTGGTTTTGTTGATTCTTTAAATGGTTCTTTTTGTTTCTATTTGGTCTATTTCTGGCCTAAGTTTGATTATTTCTTGCCATCTACTCCTCTTGGGTGTATCTGCTTCCTTTTGTTCTAGAGCGTTCACCTGTGCTGTCAGGTTGGTAATGTATGCTCTCTCCAGTTTCTTTTTGGAAGCACTCAGAGCTATCAGTTTTCCTCTCAGTACTGCTTTCATTGCATCCCACAGGTTTGGGTATGTCGTGTTTTCATTTTCATTGAATTCTAGAAAATCCTTAATTTCTTTCTTTATTTCTTCTTTGACCCTGCTGTCGTTTAATAGAGCATTGTTAGTTTCCATGTGTATATGGGCTTTTTGTTGTCTTTGTTGTTATTAAAGACCAGCCTTAGACCATGGTGATCTGAAAGGATGCATGGGAGTATTTCAATCTTCTTATATCGATTGAGGCTCGTTTTGTGACCAATTATGTGGTCAATTTTCGAGAAGGTGCCGTGAGGTGCTGAGAAAAAGGTGTTTTAGGATGATATGTTCTGTAGATATCTATTAATTCCAGTTGGTTCATAACCTCTGCTAGTTTTACTGCATCCTTGTTCAGTTTCTGTTTCCATTTTCTGTCCATTGGTGAGAGTGGGGTATTAAGGTCTCCCACTATTATTGTGTGGGGTGAAATGTATTTTTTGAGCTTTAGTAGGGTTTCTTTTATGAATATGGGTGCTTTTGTATTTGGAGCATATATGTTAAGGATTGAGAGTTCCTCCTGACAGATTTCCTATGTAATGAGTAAAAAGTGCCCTTCCTTATCTTTTTTGATAATTTTTGGTTGAAAATTTACTTTATTCAATATTAGAATGGCCACTCCAGCCTGCTTCTTGGGACCATTTGCTTGCAAGTTTTTTTCCCAACCATTTACTCTGAGATAGTGTCTATCTTTGTCTCTGAGATGAGTTTCCTGTATGCAGCAAAATGCTGGATTTTGTTTACATATCCAGTCTGATAGCCTATATCTTTTTACTGGGGAGTTGAGTCCATTTATGTTAATAGATATCAAGGAATAGTGGTTGCTGTTTCCTGCTATTATTACTTTTGTAGATTGAATTGTGCCTGTGTGTCTTTCTTCTTTTGGTTTTCTTGCTTAGGAGTTTTCTTGTTTTTACTTGGATGTAGTTCCCCTCATTGTATTGGGCTTTCCACCTATAATTCGTTGTAGTGCTTGGTTTTGGGTCAGATATTGTGTAAATTTAGTTTTGTCTTGAAATATCTTAGTCTCTCCATCTATGGTGATTGATACTTTTGCTGGGTATAGCAGCTTTGGCTGGCACTTGTGCTCTCTTAGGGTGTGCATGATGTCTGTCCAGGCTCTTCTAGCTTTCATAGTCTCTGTTGAGAAATCGGGTGTGATTCTGATTGGTCTGCCTTTATACCTGACCTTTTTCCCTTACTGCTTTTAGTATTCTTTCTTTGCTTTGGGCACGTGGTGTTTTGACTATTATGTGTCGGGAGGAATTTCTTTTCTGGTCCAACCTATTTAGAGTTCTGTAGGCTTCTTTTATACTCATGGTCATCTCATTCTTGAGGGTAGAGAAGTTTTCTTTCAGGATTTTGTTGAAGATATTTACTGCACCTCTTAGTTGATATTCTTCGCCCTCTTCTATTCCTATTATCCTTAGGTTTGGTCTTCTCATTGTGTCCTGGATCTCTGCACATTTTGGGTTAGGAGCTTTTTGGTTTTTGCATCTTCTCTGACTGTTTTGTCTATGTTTTCAATGTTATCTTCGGCCCCTGACATTCTCTCTTCCATCTCTTGTAGTCTGTTGGAAATGCTTGCATCTGTGACTCCTAATTTCTTTTTTAGGTTTTCTACCTCTATGGTTGTCTCTTTTAATGTTTTCTTTATTGTGTCCATTTCGGTTTTAAATTCCTTCTTCCATTCCTTCATCTCTTTGGTTCTGTTTTCCTCTAGTTCCTTGAGTTCTTTGAGTGTTTTTCTTGTTTCTTTTTTAAAAGTTTCTAATTCTTTATGCTTTTCTTTCAGTTCTTGTTTAAGGATCTCTATCATCTTCTTGAGGTATGATTTTCAGGCCTGAGTCTTCTTTTTCTGGAGTGTTTGGCATTCCGCTGTTAGCTGTGATGGGAGAGCTGAATTCTAGTGTTGCCAGGTTGTCTTGGTTTCCCTGGGTTTGTTCTTTCACTTTCCTCTTGCCATCAACAACATGCTGAAAGGCCGCAGAAACTTCTAGCTGCAAGCAATGAGCCAGTTTTCTTTCACCCTCATGAGATCTTCGAGGCATTCGTGTTGCCAATTTGACAGAAAATGCCTCTATTTGCTATTTCTCTCTGAAAGCCACCACATTTAGCATCTTTACCTCAGTTTGCTGGCCTCTTCCATGGCTCAATTGCATGTCCTTAGTATCTCTTCCTAAGACTTCTCCTTTCCTTTCAATCAGTAGGGGGCATTACAGAATTTCTCCTCAATGTAAAAACAAATATTTTCTTCTTGTTGTCTGTTCCATTTGGTCTACAAACTGTGTTTGCAAATGAGAAGGGTGTGTATCATGTCTATAAACAAACAGCAAGAGAGAAGATGCTGGTGCTGCCTGCATTATATAACTGAAGAAGGAAGAACATCACATTGCCTTCAGAGGCACTTGGGAGTTGTGCTGTTTGCTGAACATAAGAGCCTTAGGCTAGGGCACAGTAGGAGAACTGTACTGACTTTGGCACCTTTAAGATGCTTGCATATCATGTTTAAACATTAGGTAGATTCAAACTTGCTCAATTATTGGTTAACTACAAACACCTTAGAAAATATCATTTCTGGACAAGAAAGATATATCTCAGCAATATTTGATCTAAGCAATTCCATTCAATTCTATAGTTGGGATAAGCTCCCCACCCCCCACCCCCAGTATTACCCTCATGTCAAACAACAGATTATGTTCCAATGACTACTGTCTTGATTATAAATTACTAAACTGAAAAGAAGTCATGGAAAACCTAAAATTTGGAAGTCAGTACAAGATATCTGAAACATGCCATACAGTCACACTATATAAACACTGGCATGTTCATACAGTTAGACTTCTTCATTTATTACATGAATTTTAGTTCTCACCACTTGCTGTTTATACAATATAATTGGTACTATTTGTTAATACAGCATTTCACTGGGTATTAAACATGAAGCAGATTGCAAGCAAAATGAAAAACCTGCTCAAGTCTTCCCACAAAGGAAAAAGGGAATTTTCTTGAATCTCTGGTTAAAACTAGCATTTGCTAATTTCTTTGACATTCTCTACCTATATATAAAAATGTTCTCAAGAAGTCCTCATTTAAAATGACCCATATGTTGTGAAGGAAAAATGGTAGAATGCTCTGTAGGTAGTTGTGTCCAAATGGTGGGCATGAGGCTATTCCTGTATCACCTCTCAACCTTTCTACACACTTTCAATTTCTACTGTTGAGCTGCACCAGTAGCCCTTGTACTAAGACAGCATTTCACTGTGTAGTCCAAGCAAGTGCTGGGATTACTGATGCAAAAACTTTGTCCAATTCTAACAGCTCTGAGGCTCTGTGCTTAGTCCATCCTTCCCTACTTACACTGGGGACTCAGTGCCTGGTCTACTCCTCTCCAAGAGTGTTCCCTCTTGCCACCCAATCTCACCACAGCCACTAAGGAGCAGTTTTCCTAAGACAGCTACTACTGCTGACTATACACTAGAGACTTTCCCAAAGGGACCATAAGTCTCTTGTGACAGAGAATGTTTACAGTAGCCTAGCAACCTTCAGCTCCAGTATCCCAACACATGAAACACTGCATGTTTATCAAAGACTTGGCCATGGGTGATGATTCCTATGAAATGTATCTGGAGACAAAGGGGGGAAGGGAGGATAACCTCCCATGTGATCTCTTTTCTTCCCTGTACATTTTATCAGCAAAATAGAGGAAGGATTCGACTATCAGCAACTCCTAGCTCCAACCATCGCCAAAGAAAAATTATGTGACTTTGAAGCTGTGTTTGAGACAAGAAGGAAAGAAGGCACTTACGTGAGTCTGAGGCACAGCAAGTTCTTCCTCCCATTGAATGCTTATCTCTTGTACAACAGAGCCCTAGGTTAAGTCAGCAAATCCAAAACTTTCCCCTAAAAGAGTGTCTCTTCTAATGAGGAATGATTACCAACTTACATTCTTGCCAAAGCTATTGTTATCAGTAAGTAGAACGAATCAGAACTGAAGGAGAGGACATATTTTATTTCATTCCTGTAACATCACACAGCATTTCATGTATTTCCACTTTATAGATAATAAAGAACCTGAAGGAAGCAGACAGTCTAACAAGACAAAGCCATGTCTTTTATTCCCCTATAGCTCTCATATTCAAATGATTTTTAAAGCCCACACCTATCCATGTAGGTATATACCAAACAAAATGTATAATTACAAACAAAAGGATTTAGAAATAATTGAACTGAAGAACAAGACAAATGAAGAAATCAAAAAAGAATAATACCCTCCCCAAAGTTTTCTTAAGAAAATTTGACTTAATAAGCATGATACTTTGTGTATAAAAGACAAACCATGTTTAAACTGGATGTCATAAAGCCTTTAAAAAAAGGAAAAAAAAAATGGTACCCAGATGTGCCTATAATCCCAACAACTTGAGAAATAAAAGTAGGTGGACCAGGCACTTGGTCATCCTTAGAACTAATTCAAAGCCAGCTGAGTCACAAGAAATCATCTCTCTCTCTCTCTCTCTCTCTCTCTCTCTCTCTCTCTCTCTCTCTCTCTCTCTCTCTCTCTCTCTCTCTCTCACACACACACACACACACACACACACACACACCTATATAACAAGGAACTATGAAAACTAAGTAAACACAATGAACAACTTCAAATTAAAATAATATACAAAATTTTCTTAAGCTGTAAATACTTCAAACTGCAATCAGATTGCTCAATCTCTCTGAAATTTTCTAACTAGAGGCCATTGTTCCCATCAGCCTGTAGATGGACCCTTTCCCCAGGGCAAACACAATCAGTCCATTTTGGCCACTTCCACTCCCTAAACTCCCAGTGTGCTGTCCATTTATGCCTGAATTGTGTGCACTGTGGGCACCTGAGTCTGCAAGCTTTACAAATGTACTAACACAAACTCCCCGAGCACAGTATTCACTTGGGTAATACTTGAGACCTCCTTTCTCTAACAGATTCCACTATAATACTAGTGATGACAATCATCGTAACTGACATCCAAATTATCTGTGAACGGAATAACTTAATATTGATCAATCAATGTAGCTGGGAAGTAGTTCTAGTTAATCTCTGAGTCCTCATTCCTTAATGTTACCATATTCTAATGGAGAATACAAATTATAGAAACTGAAAACAAGTCCATTACCATAAACCATGCTTAACATTAATATCACAAGCTGTTTAACAGCTTTCTGGTTCCTTCCTAGAAAAAGTACTTTCAATTTGACAATTAATTGTCAATATTATTTCAAGTACAAAAAGTGTTTCTCTTCATCCTGGAGCAAAAATGCCCTGAATGGACAAAATGAAGTAAGTCAGCATACTTTGTGAAAATTTTTCAGTATAAGGTCACTTAATTTGCTTTCACGTAATCATCACATTTAATTGTTAAACCCCATTTTCAGGATTAACTTCATTGCTCTGTTTTTTTACAATAAATATTAGAAGCAATCTTATTCCAATCACCACAAATATAGCTAATAGTAAGAATAAACTTGGCCTAGAGAACAGCGGGTCACTACAGTCAGCCATGTTTATGATATATTTCAAAATACTATGTTAAAATCGAGGACTTCAAATATCCCCAACACAAAGAATTGGCAAAAAAGTTGATGGATTTAATAGCTTCACACTATACATGTATCAAAATATCACTGTACCAAATAAATGCATCAAAACGTTTTAAAAAGCCAGACATACTGACATATCAGTAATTCCAGCAATAAGAAGGTGGCAGTCAACCTAGACCACATAAGATGCTGTCTCAAAATACAAGGAACTGTGGAGGTGTGGATCAATAGTAGAATAGGTTAAGGCCCTAGGCTCAATCCCTAGCATTATAAATGCATAAAAAGAATAGTCATGAAATACATACTGAAAACTTCAAGTGCTTCAAACCCATGACCATAAAAAGAACTAAAGTTCAACATTACATAAAAATACAACACGGTTACATGCTAGTTTGTATTTTTTACACCAGTATGAACTCAAGGGCTAAGCAGGAAAGAAAGAGAAGAAAGGGTGTGTACCTTAATCTCAAGGAATGCATTCTTATGCTCCCAACAGCTCACATCCTCCTCCAACTAATTTCATTCACTGCTCTCAAAATCGGAGCACCTGTCTAGCTCTGACTTGTTTTTGAGTCCTTCCACATCCACGGTTATGATCCTTCACAGGTGGGGCATTCTCTGTATGATTTTCATCTTTTAGGCCTTAATGCTCTACCCTATGAATACAGTGTAAGTCCATTTCCCAAAATCCTCACTGTCCTAGTCAAAATCAGCCGCCTTTATCAAAGCGACATGACAGCCTCCAGGTGGTTTTCCTGCTTCTGATAGTTATATTTGATTTTCCACCCATGGGCTCATATTAAATCTGGGCCCAACATGCCACATCTGTGTTCACACCCTCCAGTGACTCCCATTTCACTGAAGTCAGAAAAAAGTGGAAAAGGCTTTTACCTCCTCTGAGACAGAAGACAGTATCTGCTCCTCCTCTGCTCTCTAACCTCTCTCCCAGCCCCCACGCCCTCTACACCACACACCCCTCCATGTCAGGGACTCCACATTTATTTGTTCTACCTGGAATGCACTCACCTGAGACTTTTCTCCCTTTCTTCCCATCTCCACTCAGCGCCCTCCTACCTTTCCAGGCACTTAGGTCTACATTTTTAAGTCTCTGTAACAGATTCTCCAACACAACTTTCCAGAAACCATCAAGCCCTGCTTTATTTTTTCCCTTCTGAGGACTTCCTGTTGTCTTCTGTGAAGTACTCAGTTCACTTGTTCCAATCACTGTGCAGCACCTAAGACTCAAGAGCGATTCGATGATTCGCTTGTGGTTAAATTTGTTCTACCTGCTATTATCATTGGCTCGGCACATTATGGGCATTTACTATGTACATGTTTGTATGACTAACTTATGTGGATGGTTTGGTCTGAAATAGTGTTCTAGCGGTGTACGTAGTCTAGGAGTCTGAGAAACAGTGATGACCTGCAACTTGGTCAGAGCTGGTGAGGCAGGAGGTATTCCCTGGCAGTGGTGATGTGGAGTGCACATGGTCTGTCTGCCTTCTGAGGCAAAATAGTGTTTCTCTTTTCCATGCTCATATGTGCAAGTGCTATTTTCTGCACACTGCTTGAGCCCCTCCACCCCATAGCCCTGCTCACCTGGCTCCCCTGCACCCCACAGCCCTGCTCACCTGTTGTCTACCCTAGAGTGATTTGTTCCATAGGACATGGCACTACACACAGTAAGTCTAGCACTTGGGAGGCAGAAGCAGGAAGAGCAGTCCCGGGTCACGGACAGCTTGGCCTGCACAGCAGGTATCAGGCCAGCCACAGCGGCACAGCTGACACCCTATCTGAAAAGGCAAATAGAATAAAAACAGTAAGGTTACTGTCTTCTTTACAGAATGAAGGATGTGGAGGGAAATAAAACCCTGGACAACAGCATGAGGTTGAGAGGAGCATCCTCATCCCTCAGGAGGGGCAGGAGTGAGAGATGGAGAGCATCCTTCCTAGCTTCTCACTGTCTTGAGTCTGGCACTGCAGGCTCCACTAACTATCGGAGAAACATGAAAAGCAACTGTTTCAAATAATGGGGGACAAGAGTCCAAACAAGGCAGGGAAGATTAGATGACAGCCAGGGAGCACTGTTACCATGGAGCACTGTTGCCATGAAGCACTGTTGCCATGGAGCACTGTTGGGAGAACCAAGAAACAAATAGAAAGTTACTTCAGTATTACAAGAAAGTTCTGGAAATAGCAGGTCAAGACCCTGAGGAGGAGCTGTCAGTAAGACACTGGTCTTTCATAGTGAAAAACTGTTACCTATGACAACCATATGAACATATACACATATTATACAGCATGACATCTAAACATGGGAACCTACAGAAAATAGGTGCAAGAGGATGTTCCAGTTTCTTACTCAGAGGCTTTAAAAATGGGCTTTCCTTACAACTAAGAGGTCAGTCGATGTGGTGAGAACTTCAAGTTTTTTCACATTTAAAGGTATTTTCCAAAGTTTGGTATCATACCTGTACCAAAGGCAAGAGAGCCAGGACACTACAGCTATAAATTCTCAGGACTTATGTCTGTGAATGGAGAATTGGTGGGGGAATAAACAGACTAGTAAAATATCAAGGGAAAGAAAGATCAGTTAATTAACATTATAAAATGTACATGTCCATCTTAAAATAATTTGGACTTCCCTTAATGGAGAAAAAAATGAAATTCTTTGTAGAAAAAAAAGTCTTAACAGTATATACTAGAATTTTATAATACATTCGCTCTTCAAAACTTTAGATGAAATAAAATATGATGTAGCATTTACTAGCCTTAGATATTTCTTGTACAAAAATAATGCCATTGAAATATGAAGTTAGCTGCTATAATGGTTAACCTTGCTGTTTTTATTTTAAATCTTTAGCTTATGATAAACTCTATTCTTTCTAGGCTAAAATGGCTATTTTGCATGTTTCTCTCCTGCTCTTGTTGTCTGTAGGACCAGGAACTGGCATGCTTTGTAAAAAGTGACAAGCGAGTGGGCTAAGCACCCTGCCACACCACTGTAGCTGCCCTGTGGGTTATACGCCAGTCCCACCTAAAGCACTGACATGAACTGATCCCAGGAGGCAAAACTCATTCAGAATACCCAGAAACTGAGCTATCCCGACGTTAACTAACTTCCACACTTCTGCGTGCCAGTTGCCAAGTTCTGAGGTTAGCAGACAGAACTAAAATGTGTGCTGACGATCCTTGAGGAGGCCAGGGTGTACGGCAATTTCACATCCACGCCGATGGAAATCAGCTCTCTAACGTGGGAGAGGACGCAGCGCACAGTGAACAGGATATGTTAACTCCCCTTTATCACTGTTCTGGCCCTAACTTGCCGATGCTTATTCTGGCACTTCAACAGTCTCGAGCGTGCCAAGCAAACACAGCGCCTTCTGTGAGTACTTCAGAAAGGAGACCAAGGAAAATCTCAACTGGAGCCAAAGCATCAGCAGAGAGCCACTATCTGTTATACTACAGGGCCTGATACCAAACCTTGGCTCAGAAAACTTAGACATATTTATCCATTCTGTGTTAGCCCAAAGAAAAGCACACGCTACAGTGTTTCAAATACTTTTACCTTGAGTTACTGAACACAAACTAGACTTTCAAACTGAAGGGGCAATCTGTATAATTCTTCCCTTACAAAGAAAGCTTGTCTAGTTGCTATTTATCAGACCTGTCAGGCAGAGTGGAGCACATTTACTCCCAAGTCCCTGTGCTTACTATTCCAGACTAAATGTGTCCTCTCCCCACTGGGGACAGAAAGCCAGCCCACACCGTCACTGCTTCCCAACAACAGGGACAACTCCAAGAGATCAATGAAGACGTCTGTGTTTGACCTGGGTTAACAAGCAAAAACACTGCTACTACCACTGAGCTCTTTGGGAATTTGACTAAGAAAACATTATTTTGGTACCCACTTGGATAGCATACTTGTGGCTTACCAGTTTGATCCAAGCACATCATCATCAGGGTAGAGCTAGTCAAACTCTCTTCCGATAGGCGCATCCGTTCAGCCTCAGCACTGTCTTACAAACAACCTGCACTTTTGCTAGAAAAGCCTGTCACTGTGGCTGGAGAGAGGGCTCAGCAGCTTCCTAATCTTACAAAAGAACAGGGTTGTTCCCAGCGCCTGTGTGGAGCCTCTAACTCCTGCCCCAGAAAATTCATTGCCCTCTCTGGCCTCCACAAGTGTGCATACACACACACCTAAAAATAAGTAATAACAACATGATAATAAATGCTTTTAAATTCTTTAAACTGTTAAATGTTCTCTTTTGTTAAAAGCCAGTCATACTGAGACAGAACTTGCATTTTAAACACACACACATTCAACATTATGATCGTGAAAAATCTCTCCCAAAGAAAGTAGTTATATACACATCAGACCCTGGAGGGAGGCACAGCCTGGAATGACAAAAGCAGCATTCTTTAGATGATAGTGATGACTAAAAATGGCTACAGACATTATGCAAAGAAGCTGTTACTAAAATATTAGAACGGCGTTTAAATCATGAATTTTGATGAATCAAAGAGCCAACTGGTGAGAAAGAGGCCATGATATTTAAGAGAAATGAGGAGGGGCGTATGGGAGGTCTGGAGGGAGAGAAAAGAAGGGAGAAACGTTGTGATTATAATACCAATCTCAAAAGGAGACACTAGCTACCCTTATTTTTTTACATAAAATTAAATCTATTCATATAGAAATGTACTGGAATTTGTAACCACCTTTTCAACACTCCAGTTGCATATATTTATCCCCACATTTAAACCAGCTACTCAACTGCTTTCAAAGGTTAACAAATGAATGTGTACAAAGCTCTGGAATCCAGCCCCAACACAGAAAAAGGAGAAAAAGATGACTGAGGTTTCTGAAAGACATCCAACAAGTATGTCTATTTTTCCCATTTCCTTCCACCAAATTTCCAGTTTCTCACCAGTCCTTTGGCCTTAGCTATCTCTGGGAGTGACTAACCACTTTCTGACTGGATTTAAGGTCTGCTCCAAGAGACAGAACCCATTCCTGTTAATGGGCTGTGTTAGGTAAGCATCTGCTATCACCACTCTGCTAAGCTGACACAGTATTACACCCCTAATAACCTACAGCTGTACCCACCGATCAGCCCCTTGCTTATCTCTCATCCGAGAAGCTTCCTTCATGCAAGAGATGGCAATCAGCAGACTCCCACATGTCACATGCAGAAGATGAGAGACTGCAGGGCGCTCAGCCCTAAGTTGGCCATCTGTTATCATAGTCTTCGTCCCAAGGCTAGGATCACTGTGGACTCAGGGCAGGAAGACCATGGGAGCCGAAGTGGTGCATGCCTTAGAAAACACTGTCTTCCAGACACAGCGGGAGCTACACTATGAACTCACTACACTTGGCACAGCAGGAGTGAGACAGACAGAACTGTGGAGAGGCGAGTGGGAGATGCTACTAACATTTGAAAGCTGCTAGGAGAGGCAATCGGCAGTGGTGTGACCCTGCTGGGCTAACAATCTTCCTGGCAGGCCCAACACCCAACAACAGTAGAGCAACTGCTGGTTAGATGGCGGTCACAATGAATGGAGAAGTTTCTGCAAATGTTCCAACATAAACACTGATAATACCCCTGACATCTTTTATCTGTGTGAGCATAGTATATAGGAACATTTTGATTAAGTTTAGATAAATTTTCAGACAGGACTAGGGAACAGCTGGGAAGTACAATTCTTATCTAACATGTATATGCTGGATTTGAGTCCCAGCACTTCTAAAATAAAATTTAACAGTTAAAAGTTTTGACAGAACCAAGTGTCACAAGCAGAAAGTACTTCGTCTTCAAAGCACTGAGTACCCAAACGTAAATTATCACTTAACTTAAAGACAAGGATCTTAATGATGTGTGGCTGGTTTAAGGCAGGTATTTTACCTAAAAAAAAAAAAAAAAAAAAAAAGTAGTCATATATGCTTTTAGATAATAGGTCCAGTGGAATTCTGTGAAGGTTTTTGGGTAAGAGAATTCACTCTTCTTAAGTGGCAGGCTTAGAGACTATGCTGACAGTCACCCTCGGGAAGGAACATGGTCAGCTTTTGCAAATTATTTTCAGAATCAAACAACTTATTTTATGCTATAGAGAGTAATGGAGAAAGGAAATAAAGCAAGTCATTTTCAGCACTGGTGTAGGTTTCTATAGCTACCAACATTTATAAAGTACTCCCATAACCTGTGAGGTGGCACTGCCTTTAATGCCAGCCCTCGGACAGAAGGAAGAGGAGATCTCCACGAGCCTGAGGCCAGTGTGGGGCTCTACCGCAAGTTCCAGGCCGGCTGAGCTTAGAGTGAGGCATCATCTCAAGAAGAAAAGCCAAGGAAAGGTTTCTTTAGTGGTTGGCTAAGCACTAAGATCCCAACTTGTCATCATCTGCTTTTATCCATTCACTGCGTTAGAGACCGGATCCGAGCAGCCTCCCGAGCCTTCAGCTCCTGGCCCTCCTTCCTACCTTCCCCTGTAAGCGTTGGCATGGGCTTTCACGATGACTTAGCTCTGGTAGAGCACACTCACTTTGCTCTGTCACTCTTTTATGCTCTCTTTCATAAGCACCATGGCCTAACTGTTCCATTTAACGTCCCACACATCTTCACACAATTAAGAGTATGGAGCCCACCACTGCCCACCACCGACAGACAAATACTGCACGGTTTCAATTACAGAAACCTCCTAGCAAAGTTCAGTTGAGAGGCAAAAAGAATGGTGGCCAGAGTCTGCATTAGGAGAGGACAGGAAGGTAACATGTGACAAAGTTACTTCCTGAGCCATGTCCTGTGACCTTAAAGAGTCCATGTAATGAAATGAGAGACTGAAACTCAGGCTGGGTTTCTAGAAGACAGCCCACTTTTTCTTTTTTTCCTTCCACCAAATGATACTATTCTGTTAACTTTCACATTTTGTGACATAAATATTTTTCCCTACCAACATGAGCCACCTTATTTGGAGAAATCAGTCCATTAAAAACATCCATACCAGACATTCCTAGATAGTGACCATCATTTTATCTTTGATTCTTGGGCCTTAAAGTAAGACTACATAGTCTATCAGGTGCAAATTATGATATCTCAAAGATCAGAATAATCAACATAATTTTTATAATGATGAAAGGTTAACTCATTCACAATATAAGCATATGTTACTAAGCTTACGGAGTTTCAGAACCTAACTGAAGAAAACTTCACTGAATGGATTTTAAAATGAGAGAAACAAACAGTCTGTGGCTCACATCAGTGATCTCAGCTACAGCCCTGATACCGTAACCAGCTACAACAGGCAAGCTACTCAGACAGAACCCTCCTCACAACTCCCATTCTCCAAGCTTGAATGCAGCCAGACATTTCAACTTAGCTCCATGCCCACATAAAATGTTTTTTCTACATTTACCTGCATTTTCTTTCCTACAGTAGCACAGTCATTTTTAGAATGGACTGAGTCAGTCACCTTTCTATGGGTATAACAAATTACCTAAAGGAATCAAAGAAAGGAAAGATGGTTTCTCTGGTAACATGAAATAAATAAAATCCTCTAACCAAACTACAACAAAAACAATAATAACCAGAAACAGGTATCCATCTGTGAGCCCTAAACAAGCAGCATCATTTGCAAAGTGTTTAATCCACACAACCAATGACAGATAATAGCTCAGCCATAAACAACATAGATCTAACACAATATAAGCCATATCCATATGTAATTTTAAATTTTCTGACAGCTACATTAAAAATATTAATTAGTAACATTAATTTTAATAATGCATTTCATTTGATAGAATATATACAAAATAATCTTTCAATATATAATTAATATTATAAAACCATTATGAACTAGACATGTGGTACAGAGTACATACAGCATACATGAGACACTAGCACCAACACACACAAACATATATATGTAATATGTATATATATATATTACTTATAGATATGAATAAATATTATATATAAATATCTTTTACATTTTTCATAAAAAAGCTTTAAAATCCCGTGTTTTATACATACCATATGTATTAGACCAAACTAGCCAGCAGACACCGGTGGCTACTAGCTCCTAAACTGGAACAGTTTTGCCACACACACAATATAGAAAAGAAGTTCTTAGTAGTGCTAGGTCTACACATATAAATCTGTAATATTATTTTGGCTGCATGAAGTATATAAGGAAAACTGAGTTTCACATAGATATAGAAAATTGTGTGTGTGTGTGTGTGTGTGTGTGTGTGTGTGTTTGTGTGTGTTATTCTTTACTACTCAGGCAAAACATAATAATTTGTTTCCTAAAGACCAGTTGCAATCAATGTGGCTTCTGAAACCTTACCATTGATTTTTTTTTTGTACTGTTATATTTAATATCCAGGTGTTAACCCTGTGCTCTGTAATCATGTGCTGGAAAATACCAGCTCGAGTTATACGGCTGGTCTGCTATACAAATTTCTAAACTGCATTTGTTAATATCACCTGTCTCCTTGGCAGTTAAAGTAATGAGGCTGTCAACATTATAATGGCAGGTACACGTTTTCCAGGGTTATAATTGTCTTTTGAAAGTTCGAATTCCAACATTAATAACACCCGTCAGTTGTTTTCCCTAAATGACACTCAATTCAGCACTTGAGAAAATTGGCTGCCAGATACCCAAATCTCAATGCATAACCAGTTTGTCAGCCATGGCTTCAAATAAAAACGGTATTCCTTAAGGCAGGATTCTGAAAGCTTTTTTTCAATTATCCATCATATAACATTACATATCAAAAGCAACCCACATTTCTCATGTCTTCTAATGATATGAAACACACAGCCAGTAAGGAAATGAAAATGGTTAGGAAAATGCATATGAAACTCATGTCATCAGGACACGCTCACAGAAAGCACAGAACATGACTGAGTACTGGAGAGACAAGGAAGCTGAAAAGCTGGGATCACTGTCCACTGCTGGAACTGTGACCAGTACAAACACAATGAAAAGCAGAATGGGGGGCCTCCAAAAACTAGGCACATGTAACAAAAACCAGTGTAACTAGAGATTCACATGCACGCATACGTACATATAGCCATATATCCAGCAATATACATATATATATATATATATATATATACCCAACAACATACATATACATTACATATGCATATATCCAGCAATTGCAGCCTAAAGTAGAAACAACCCAAATGTCCATGAACAGGTGAACAGACACCCAAATGTAATATAAATGCTCATGGAGAAGAGACACCCAAATGATATAAACACACATGGAGCAGCATCGGTCTTTAACAGATGGGGAGCTGGTTTGAAGGTGCATGCCAGTGATCCCAGCACTGGAGAGGCTTAGGCAAGCTGGTCATTCTCGTTCCCTACCTTAAAAAAATAAAGATAAAAGAATGAAATTCTGGTACAGCTATACCAGGGACTAGTCCTGAAGACATGATGTTAAGAAAGCAGGCATGAAAAGACAAATGCTATCTGCTTCTGCTTCTGGAAAGTGCCTAGTCTACTCAAATGCCTATGCACAGACTAGTGCCTTCCAGGGGCTGAAGGGAGGGACGGGGATTCCATTTAGGACAGACTGTGTTCACCATTCCCAGCCCTAGAAGCACTGCTAGGCACTGCTTTGCTCAGTCCACAGTTCTCCACGGCTTATGTAAAGATCATGGATACATTATCTCATTTAGAACAGAACTTCTCAGCCAGAGACAACACATTAATTCAAAGGAAGCTGGGTGTGGTGGCTTGAATGAGAAATGTCCCCCAGAGGCTGATGTGTTTGACCCCCTTGGTCCCTAGTTGTTGGTGCTGTTTGAAAAAGTTATGGAATTTCAGGTCATGGAGTCTGTTTGGAGGAAGTGCATCAGTGGGGTGGCGGGGGTTGAAGTTTCCAACCTCACCCTACTTTCTGTGTGTTCCACGCACCAGGTCCTTCTCCCTCAACCCTCCCCATCCTGCTTCCTAGGAAAGCTGAGATGTGAACTTTCCACGCCCTTCTCCCGCTGCCACGCCTTCCCTGCCATGACAGACATCCAGCCCACTCCACTCATTTTAAACTTTCCAAATTTATCATTGCCTCAGAAACTTACATCTGATCTGATCTTCAAAAAGAATAAACAAGCTTTAATTTTGAAACTCAAGACAAAAAAAAAATGTTTAGGAGCATTACACACCCATACTCCTCAGTCATAAATCCTCAAGCTGTCTCTGAGATACCAAATCCTCCAGCCTCATCTTCATCAAAAGATCTGTATGTGCACAGAGCCTACTCGGGGCATACACATTAGAGGAAGTGCTAGAGGAGAGCCAGGAGACTTAAGGTGGGTCTGCCCTCTAACCAACACCAGCACTATGACTCTCGCTCCCTCACCTACTTCCCTTCCCATAGTTAAAAATGGGGGAACTAAAATATCAGTTCAATTATGAAAAATCTGATGGAGCAACAGCATTTTCTAAAGACTGTTAATCCAACAACACTAATGCTATACAATCCAATATTTACAACATTTTCAAAAGGAGATGGATATGTTATTGTTAATTCGGGATTTTATACACCAGACACTAATCCTATCTCTAGTTTTCCAAAAGGTGGAAATCAATAAACCTGACTTCACATCATCCATAGTGGCTCTTCCAATCTGAATATGAGATGCACCCACCTGGATAAGTTTCATATTCTGTCCCTAGATGTCAGCACTATTTAGTGAGGGACAGGCCTATGAAGGTGTGCTTTTAAAGGGTATACCTAGTCTTGCTGTCCCCTTCTCTCTGGCTCTGTGCAGCATGAGGTGAGTTACTCTGGTGCAGCACACACTCTAGTCTGTCTCCTTGTCCTCTCCGGCCATCTGTCACAGCAATGTTAACTTTCTGAGATGCCTGCAGCATTTCAGCAACCAGCAGTGCTGAGACACAAAGACAGACTGCCCACGTACACATCAAAGTTTCTTGTTCTAGAAATCCATGAGATTCATAAAAATCCAATTTTGAACAACTAAAATTCCATAAATGTGCTTCCTACATCATCTTTGTGTCAAATTATCACAAACATATAGGAAAAGAAAATCCTGGAGAGATGGCTCAGTGGTTAAGAGCACTGACTGAGATCCTGACTTCAAACTCAGCAAGCACATGATGGCTCACAGCCATCTGTAATGGAATCTGATTCCCTCTTCTGGTGTGTCTAGAGACAGAGCACTCACACATATTAAATACATGAATAAATACATCTTAAAAAAAGAAGAAAAAGAAAAGAAAACCCAGACCTGAGAAGGTTGTTCTTCTATTTGATTTTTCTTTTAAAGACAGGATCTCATAATAAAATTCTGAGCAGTGCTCCTGCACCAACCTCTTCAGTATAAGGCTCCCATGAGCTACCATGTCTAGGTTCAAAAATTACCACTGAAATAAGATAATGAATAAGAAGTACTTTTAAAAAAGAAAAGGAAGAAAGACTCATGTTGAAGGCTTGACCCAGCTGGAAATCACTGAGGAGTGACTGAGTCACACAGTTCAACAAATTCTTTGGTGATGATATACTAGAAGCTGGGGCTGTCTACAAAAGTGAGCCTGGGCTTGTGCCTAGGAGGCTGCCTGTGGTCCCATCTCCTTCTCTGTCTTGTCTCTGAGATTCTGTCTGATACCATGAGCCCAAGGCTCCTCTTCCCTTTACATCCCTTCCATGAAGAACCAGCACAAAAATGAAACTACAGCACTACCTTTACTACTTACTAAATAAAAGCCACTTGTTTGGGTTGAGATTCTGAAGTTTCTCACTTGGAATATATAAACAGAATTTTGACTAAATGTTTTTAAAAACCTTTATCGATTAATATTAATCCCTCTGTCTATTTGTGAAGATTTGAACTGGGTGGGTTGGATGAATTAACCATTAACTGTACTAATAAGATTCGGAACTTTCACAAGAAGACAGTTTTAAGTGTGTAAAAGTCCAAGCCAGTCCTTACAAAGGTCTGGCCAACAAGCTCCTCTGAAAACAACTATGGCATTTGGGCAGGAAAGGGGGGTGTCAGAACTCTTTCACTCTTAGAAATCAAGTAGGGAAGAATGTCAAGATAATGATGATGCACTGTGTACTATGAACTAAAATGTATATGACATGGCTGCTCCCCTCTGACCTTGTGCTAAGATTACAAATGTCATAATCTACATAGAACTATGTAATTCCAGTGTGGCCTGCTCCAGTGAGGAGTCCCAAACTAGAGAAGAGCCTCAAAAGATGTCCTCTTTTCTCCTGATCTCTTACCCTCTCAGCCACCCATCCTATTAAGCCTAGGTACTACCCCACACACACACCTAAAAGAGGGCCATATGCAATGAACCAGTCTCCAAAAAGGTTCTGCCATAAGAAGAGTTACACCCGCTTAGAACCACCCAACTCCTAACAGCACAGTAATAACTTTCTTTAGTGGAGTGATACCAGTCAAGGGACCTTAAGCAAGAACATTTTAAAAGCCACACCTAAATAAAAGCACAGAAAACAAAAATTAACTAGACATGTAAACAGGAAAAAAAAAAGCCCAAAATTCAAAACCCAATCTCATACAGTGTTTCTGTCCATCTGGATAATACTATATCTACACTATTATAAAGTACTTCTTTTAGTTCCTTCCTGTTTGAGTTTCTCCCAATGGACATAAAAGCAGGGCTGGGGCCTGGGGCTCAGTGGCAATGTGCTAACCCTGTGTGAAGGAATGGAGGAAGAGGCAGGGGAGCAACCATCAGCAGCAAAGCAGCAGAGACAGGCAGCCATGGCAAATGTGAGTGTATCTGCTCACAGTAATGTTTACAAGGCCTTCTGGTCACTGTGGAAGTCAAAATACTCACTCTTTTACAAATACATCGGATGCCTACTGTGAATACAACATGGAAAGGAAACAGATGACTACAAGCCAAATCCTAAATGGGCTACATTTTAAAATAAAGAAAATTTTCTTAGAACATAACAAGACTGAAAGTGCTGTCACATGAGAAACAGCGGCCACACATGGTACCAAAGGTTGAGGCAGATTTCAGGAGCAAACACAATATTTGCAATAAACTGTATTAGTGAATGCCTATACAATACCCAATTTCAACAAGGGGCAGGAGACACAACGTCAGGTATCTGTGCTCTGGTCAGATGTAACAATACAGGATAAGCAAGCAGAAGGGTCTTGGTCTCACCTGCCAATTATATTAAAATACCACATGCTGGGTGACGGACCAGCCAGGGCTTCTCGAGCTTTGTTCACCCATAAGCCCCTTCTGCCTAAGAAACTGACACAGCCTGAGGTACTTACTCAGTATGCAAAGCAGACACTCCAATCAAGCTTCACTGACAACAAATGATACAGAAATGTAATGGGATCTTTGGCACACATAGCTTCCCATTTATTAAACGAAAAGCAAATGTATATACTAATGAGATGAGTGTCCTCATTTGCTTATACATAAGGAATTAGATCTTGGCTAAATATTTGATTCTGCAGAACACAGTATTTTTCAATGTTTTTCAGTTTATTGATATTTTTACTTTATAATTATTGATGCTAAGAACAGTGCCCCATATAATACTCAGTACAAAATGGCAAACATGAGCTTAGAGCCATTTCAGAAATTGTCAGAAAGTCTGCTGTAGACCCAAGCCAAAATTCATTAAACATATTTTTACAAAAGTCAAGCCAACAATTCAAATAATTTTTAAACACTCTAATCTAATACAATCCAAACATAAACTAATTTGATATGAGGAATGACAGAAGGAAAACGCTACACCTTTGTTTCTGTGATTAAAGCACTGTTTCTAGAAAAGCAGAGAAGTGTGTTCAGTGAAAGCACTTCAATTCCTAATGTCAACTGTCCAGTGGGGCCGGGATGTTTCACACGGTGTTTGTTGTGTTGCAAGGTTAAACACGCAGCAGGCAAGGTGAGCATGCCCCCTGCTCAGAGCCCAAACTGCAGAGGACGCACCGCAGCAACAGAAGCCTCTGGAGCACCGCAGAGGCTTTGCACATTTGATTTTCAATTAGTTTTTAGTCTTTGGTCATTCAGAAACCTTTTACTGTTGCCAAAATTCTTCACATACACCCCCACACGCTGTTACATAACCCAGGGGTGGTGACCCACAGTTTAAGAAGCTGGGATAGAAACAAAACATTCATTTCTCACAGTTCTAGAGACGAGGAGGCCTGAAATAAAGATGCCTGTGGATTCCATGTGGAAACTGACACGGGAGAAGTGTGGGGCTGTTCTGGGAGCAGGTTATCTCAATCCTAGGATAGGCTTTCACTAAAAACGTTTAGAAGCGAGCCTGACTCAGCTTTGGCACACTAACTGGCCCTGGCCCTCAGAGATAGGTCACCAACTCCATGTACAACCTTCTCATACACTAAACCCAGATTTCAGGGGAGGAAACATTTCCTAAGAATTTAACTCAGCCCAGAAAAAAAGTAACTGTAATAGCTGGGTATGCTCAAGAGGACAGGCACCAGGGGCCCAGGGGACTAGAGAATCAGCCTCCTCTGTCCTCACAGCACACCATAAAGCTATGTCCCAGGTACACAGGTGCCTGTCTCTGTGCCTTTCTTTTTTAAACACCACCTCTGTTGAATAAAGAAAGCAATGTCCCGATGTCGGTAGAGTAACTATGCAGACCCCTGGGCTAGTCTTGAAGTTAGAGAGAGTAAGTGAAATGATGTTCTGATTAGCCTGCCTTCACAAAAGTACAAAACGCAGCATCCCCGACCCAAGTAAAAGATTTTGATGGTCCAATAAAGAGTCCTTCATTGGTACTTTTCAACTTACTTTTCAAACTACATCTTTAATATTATTAAAAACATGTGGTTTAAACAGAAACCAGGGCTGTGAGCCTCCCTCCATGGGTAAAAGCACCTGCCCAGGAGACCTAACTTTTCAGGGCCCCAAAAGAAAGAGAAAACCGGTTCCCAAAAGTTACCACTCTGACCTCTACACAGGTGCTGTGGCATGCACCAGCAGTCTCAAGTCCACAATAACCATACATAAAAAAATAAAATACATTTAATTTGAAAAGTCAAACACTATAGTTGACTGACCATGGAAGAGTACAGGAACTTGTAAACACCGCAGCAATTAAGAGCCTCTGATCCCAGCACTCGGGAGGCAGAGGCAGGTGGCAGAGCTCTAAGTTCCAGGCCAGCCTGATCTAACGACTGAGTTCCAAGATAACTAGGTCTACGCTAAAGAAACCCTGTCTCAGAAAACCAGAGGTGGGGGATCTAGTTCCCCAAAGTTCACTCTCTCTTAGAGGAGGTAAGACGCCAACAATAACTAACTACCTTAGTGTTTTTAAAATCTAATGTGATTACATTTCAAAACAAAAGACTGAATGTGATACAACAGAAGAAAGCAAAGGCCACAAACGTCCAGAGGAAGGAAACAGCTATCATAACCATTAGTTAGGAGCAGGGATTACACAAAGTAAAGTGAGTCACAGAGGAACAGGAAGCAGAGAACACTGAGGCTAGAGCAGAGTCCAGGGGTGAAACTAAAGGTGGTTTGCTCAGCACCAACGGCTGTGGGCTGTGCCGGCCAGGCCAAGAAAGGGGTTAAGCAAGCACAGCTCCACTCCCCTTCTTAAACAGCCCTGGCTTCCAGACATCAGATCGACACTTGTCTAGTGAGTGGCTCCAGATGCTGCAGCCCTGGTATCAGAGCCCTGGCCAGACACACGTACTGAGAAGTGAGACACAACCTCAATTTCTGCATTTTATCAACTCCCCGAATAATCTTGAGGAAATAAAGTTTTAAAATCAGGTGCTGTCAAGATGGCTCAGCGGGTAGCTTATTGCCAAGCCTCATGACCTGAGTTCCATCGGGAGTGAAGACAGTGGAAGAGATGGGATGTATCCACATGCAGGTGCGCGCACACACAACCAATGAATAAAATACTTTTTTAAAAATGTCTTTGGCTTTTAGACCAATGTTCTACAGGAAGTCCAACCATGGTTTCTGTCTCCCTAGACCGGTCTTCTCAGGCTTAAGAGCCATACCCTAACAGCAAGTCCCAATCCGTATGCCCAGATGGCACTGCTGAGCTTCAGACCAGTCACCCAAGTTCCACTAAGCATGTCCTCTCAGACAATGCAAGTTGGAACTGTTTGATAGTTCCTCCAAATCTGTCCTGTACTGAACTCAGCAAATGCTACCTCCATTCAAGAACAGCATAGCCTGACTACTCCTCTCACCTCCTAAAAAGCCCTCCAAGGCCCTTCCATGTGAATACTGTAACAAATTAATTTCCACTCTGTCACTTTCAGTCATTTTAGTTTACACATTCCTCAACCCTTTTCAATCTAGCAATCTGTATGATCATAGGAAAGTCAGTTACCACTTTAAATTACTGAGTATCTTCCTGCTACATTTTAGATAAAACACAAACTCAGCCTGCCCTGCAAAGCCCAGTACCCTGGTCCCCCACCACCATGAATCCAACATGACCCATCATCATGGTCCACATGACCTTCCTCAACAAGACCCATCTGCACTGTCCACTGCTCCGAGCACTTTTCAGCTCCTGGAGACCTTCGCACAGGGCTGCTCCCTCTCCTACTGTACAACAGCCCTAGCTCCTTGTCTCTCTAGCTGACACTTCCTGCCCTCTGGCTTCCGCTGAAGTGTTGAAAGGCTCGCCTTCTTCATTCCCTAAACTCAACTGTTCTAAGACGCATGTTTTCTCTTCACTTTTCACCACATTAACCAAGAGATTTTTACTTCTTTAACATTTGTCTTCCACATTATGCTACAATTTCTACTGAGCTAGGGAAATGGCTGTATTCGTCACATGAGCAGGTCGTAATACAAATGTGGAACACAGCAATCCTTGATATTTCTGTGTAACTCTCCCCTCCAGCCTTCTGTCCTCTCTTGGTAACGTTAAGTCACTGGGTAGCCAAAGACGATTCATCATTTCCTACTGACTTTACTGCAAAATCAAGTGTACCTACGTTACTACTTTCCTATAAAATTACAATGAGGAGCAGTTAATATTCAGCTTAGACTCACTCCACAGTTAATGCTTAGAACACTAAGTTGTATTTACAGAATCCTAAGAGCAGCATAGTCACACCCATCACCGCATCAGCAGGAATCAGCCTCAGCACATCTCAGTGACATTCCTATTCAGCCCAGGTAACCTCAAGACCAATTAGCTCAGCCCATCATCCGTGTTCTCCTCTTGACATCCCCTTCAAGGCCATTCGGTAAACTAAACATGTAGGTGGGAAAAATAACCATCAACAAGAACCAACTTCTTGAGCAGTGTGTGGCAAGAGCTCACTTTGCTCACGGCTTGGGAAGAGCCGGCAAATTTTGAGACTCAACCACACAGCAAGTTTCGAGGCCAGCCTGAGCGACATGAGACCCTGTTTCAAAAAATGAATAAATAAAGCAGAACTGAACAAACAAGCATTCTTCCTGCTCCCCTACACCGGCACTAAAACCCTTCTTTTGGATGTACAGATGAACAACAAACCAGCCCTAGCTTTTAATAAAAGCTGAAAGGTGGTATTGAGTTATCTGTGCTTGACCCATGGATGTTGTTTCAAGCTAGCATGGGCAGGTGACTCTAAGTCAGGATTAGTTCAGCTCCTGAAACTGAGTCATCTTTTGAGAAATGGAGTCAGTCCTAAGAACTTTCAGTCGAAACTGAAAGGCGGCGGTGGGAGTCGGGGAAACTTCCAAACATTTTCAAGCAAATACATGCTTGACTGGAGACAGTTAACATACAGTGTTTCACAGAAAAAAAATACACCAACAGTTTAGTTCACACAGAAGTATGCCCCAGAAAGTGCTTTGGTTGTAGCTAACGAACTGTGCAAAGCCAAGCACCCGTGTGTATGACAAGAGGTGGTCATCATTTCAACACTGTCATGGTGTCACCTTGCAAAGACTCCCCAAGGGTCTCTTGAATTTCATGCTCCTATTTTAGCTCTCGTACTGTCAGCAAGGGTCCCCATGCCGTGTACAGTGTAATCGTCTCACTTGCTTTTGACTGGTCTCTGTGTTTAAAAAGGTTCCTGAGCAAGAAAGGTTCTGGTTTTCCTACAGAGAAGATGTGTTAGATAACCTTCATTTTGACCTGAGCTAGAGATATGATATGCTAATGAATCAATAATAAACACTAAGTAAGGTGTCTTTAAACACAAACACACATAGGACAGGCACATATATAAACCAGCAGATAGGATGCTGTGAAGCAAGGCTTCCTGACATTCAACCCTGCCATTTCCCCTGGAAGCAATGGTTCAGATTTTGCTAAGCGAGTATTCATTCCAACTTGTAGAACACAGTCAATTACACACAGTAAGACAGAGAATGGTATACTGAAAGACAAGAGGTCATTCTGAATGCAACGCCTCTTCACACACGCTCACCTCAAATGACAGTCACCTCATACTCACACGTGGACCAGACTTGTGCCTAGCATCTCGCCTAGCCTGCAGAATGACGGAAAATAAAGTGAGTAGTATTTCAATTGTGTGTTCTAGAAAGGGAAGACCAGCACATTGGAAAGAAGCCTAGGTAGGTCCTACCTTCTAGGGATTTAAACCTGGCCCCATGAGCCAGAATGTAGACACAAGAAATTCCATCTTTCATAAAAGTTCCTTCAGCCTTTGCTTCCACCACCACCTGATCACTCAACCAAACCAAATAGGTGGGTATTTTCGGATTTTTTTGTTTTCTGTGTTTTTATGTCTTGGTCTCTCTTTGTAGCCCTGCTGTCTTAGAACTTGTTATGTAGTCCAGGCTGGCCTTGAACCCACAGAGATCCACTTGTCTGGTATTAAAAGAGAACACCACCACGCCCAGCAATTAATGAAATAAAATTTAATGAGGAAGAAACTAAAAGGTAAAGTGTTTGCCAAACAACCATCATGACCTAAATTCAGATCCTCAATGTCCATGTAGAAGCTGAGCAGGTAGCATTCTTCTGAAAGCCCCTGATGCCAGCAGAAAAAGAGAACAGCCCTGAGCTTACCTGCTAGTCAGCCTAGCCAAATGTATGAGCTCTGAGTGCAATGTCTTAAAAACTAAGGTGGAAAGCAACTGAGGAAGACACATAACATTGCTGTGCACACAAGTACACACAAACAGGTACACATAGCAGATAGCAAATAAACACTTAAAGCAAAAGTCAGTGGAAGCCATGCATGTGGGTAACAACCATGCAATCCCAGCACTGGAAGGCTGAAGCAGGAGGATGGAAAATTCAAGGCTTGCCTAGGAACTTCAGCAGGACTCTGTCTCAAACTTTTAAAAGGTGAAAAGTCTGGTGGTACAAGCCTGACTTCATGTGCTCGCACACACACACACACACACACACACACACACACACACTCACACTGTAACAGGGATACCAGGGCCTTGTTACTGAGTTGGGGATAATATGGTGAGAGGGCTATGTTAGGATTTACAGTCTACTGATGAAATGTACATTTCTTAATACTAACTAAAAGACCTGAAACTCAGTGGGAAGGGCTAACACTATAGTAGCCACACTTCAGTGAGCTACTGAACAGCTGAAATTATAGTGCGTGAGTTAACAGCCACCAACACTCAACATCTACCCAACTTAACACCACAGCTGAAATTGGCATGGAACCAATGGCTAGCAACGCTTGCAATGGAACACACCTATCGAAACCACTCAGACCCTCTGAAAATCTGGCAATCTCGTCCTCCCACTTCACCAAGGTTCAGAAAGGGGGTTCTAATCTGAACAATGGCCTACAAAATCAAGGCACACACCCCTGATAATGGAAGTCTGCTTTTCCCTTATTTTACAGACTGAAGCCCTCCGCTTTTTCTTGTGCTGATTCTTATTGTGCGTGGAATTTCAAGACTATAAGTGGAATCTGTCTTGTTTGCAAACCCTGTCAACACGGAATATCAAGACATCTCCCTACAGTCTCTGGTTTTCTTGATCTAATTTTTTAAAGTCACTTATATACCAACAAGAAATATTTCTTATGGGTTTTTTTCAACAGATTTCTTAATATTCTGCATCCAAAACTTCAGAGGTCAAGGCATGCAATAAGAAATCTGAAAGTATTTTCTACAAGCCAATTACACCAGAAATACAAAACTAAAGTCAAGCATTTTTTTTAACACTGAGTAAACTTTGTTTTTCGTAACTGTGCTTTTACAAGCTGTCATAACCTCCCTCGGACAGTAAAAAGAACCACCAAAAAAACCTCACAAGGGAAAGTTAAAACTGTCCCACTTTGCCTGTTAAAGTACTAACAAAATGACACGGGGAGAAGACAAAAACAGGACCTTGTGCAGAGAAGATTCTAAACAACAAAGTTAAACGTACTTCAACTTTACTCCCCCACAGCACCCCCAAGCAGCCACTGAACGGAACTTGGAAGACCATGCCAAAACACACACACACACACAGACAGACACACACACACACACACACACACACACACTCACACACCTGCATACATACTGCCACATACAGGGGGTTGGGAGTCCGGTTTTGGTTTGGTTTTCAGCAGAAACAAACGCCAGCAGGATCCACCGGCCTGGGTGCCGAGAGGCTCGGACCCGAAAGCAACGCAGGACACCCGCCAGAGCCCCAGCTGGCAAAGCAGTGTCCCAGCACTGCTCCTCTAGTGAGTCACGGTTCCAATCATGACACCACCTCACTTACTGGGACGTCTTCTATTTCTTTCTTCGCGCCAGCAAGATCAGAGAACGATTTCAAACTCCTAAGCAGGCAACCGTACCCGCACCGGAGCTGGCAGCGGCTTCTCGCCGGAGCCACTCTCCAGCCGCCGGGCCGGCCCCGCAGCCGGCGCCACACCCCGGCCTCCCTCACCTGCCTCCCGCCTCGCCCGTACCTTCGGCCAGCGACTCCTCCAGGGTGACCTGGTAGCGGCCGACGGCGAACACCCGGACCCCCATGGACGAGCTTGCGAAGCCGCCGCCGAGCCCGGAGCCCGCGGCCCCGCCAGCCGCCGCCCCGCCGCCGCTGCCCTCTGACTTGGGCATCCGAGAGAACTTCTTCATGGTCCCGCCGGCGCGCTGGAGGGCACCAAGGAGGGCAAGAGGGCGCACGAGGGCGAGAGCCCGGACCCGCGCGGCACGCAGCGGAGCGCGGGGCGCGGCCGACCGTCTGCGAGGGGTCGCCGCCCTTCGCGCGCGCGAGCGTCGGTGCGCAGCGGCTCGCCGCGCCTCACATTCCGCGCGTCCCGAGCGCGCAGCCCCGGCCGTCCGCCGCAGCTGCCCGGCGCCCGCGGAGCCAGCGGGGAAGGCGGGGCCGGGGCGGGGCCGGGGCGGGGCCTGGCGCGCGGGGCGCGAGCCGCCTAGGAAGAGGGAGGGGCCGGCCGAGGTGGGCGTGGCGCTAGGTCCGGCGGCCTGCGCGCCCTGGAGACCGCAGCTCGTCCACGCCGGGCTCACATCGACGCCGCCCGCCTCTAGCGACTGTTGGGGGGCGCGGCGCCGGTCCCAACAGCTTGCAGAGCCGGGCGCCGCGCGCAAGCGCGCTGTCCGCGCCGCCGGAAGTGACGGTTCCGGCCCGTGTCACGTGGAGGAGGAACGGACACATCCCCGTGGGGGCTGGGGCTAGGAGTGAAGTCTGGGGTCCTGGTTATTAGGAGGTAGTCCCCACGCAGGTCAGCGAGGCTGCTTGGGTTAGAATTGTGTGTGTCTCTCTGGGGTCCTTAAATGTCGCCTGCAGTTTGACCCACTCTCGGAAGCTTCCCGCTTCGAGTCTCAGACAGTTTTCGGACTCTCTCCCGAGAGAATCGGTTTTCCAGGCACCCTGGAGCGTGGGCGGAGGAGCAGCGCGAAGCTCGCAGGTTCCCACGGGGCGACTTGCGAAGCCCAGGTGTCCTAGCACTGTACCGGATGTTTGCTCTCGGAAGCGTTCTGCGGTTTAAGAATTACTTGGGAGAGCTTTTAAAAGCCCTCTGTGTGCAATGTGGGAGCTGTGCGATTGTGTTCAGGAACAAATATTAAGATCATTTTTAAAGATCATTAATCGCTATTGACTGGGGAAAACATAACCCCTTTGCCCAAGTTCACACTGCCGGCTTGTGGCCTGGAGCATCAAAATCTTACTTTCAGCCATTCTGGAAAAAGTAGGTTAGGGTCAGATCCTTACAGTCTGGCAAATTTAGGACTGTTTGGAAACAGAAGCGGCAATTTCTCATCCCACCCAAAGAAAAGATTCGCCTATTTGAAAAAGAATGCCTAATGGCCTCATTCTTCATAAACTCGAAGAGTCTCATGCTGGATGGACACAGGAATGCGGTCAGAGAGCATGTAGGAGTGGAAAGGATAGCAAAATGGAGAAAATGTGGAAAGAGAAGGATTCTTGCTCCAGTCCACTTCCAGGAAGGAGATAGAATCACATATAGCCTGAGCTATTCTGGACCTCATAACCTACCAGAGATAGCCTTGAACTTGTGATCTTCCCGTGTCTGCCACTGTGCCCTCTAGAACTGGGATTATGAGCATTCATCACTACCAGGCCCAGCGTGGCCTCCCTCCTCCCTATAGGTAGAATGCAGGTTCGATAGCCCAAGTCTCATCCTCACAAAAGAGAACCATGAATTCCAGGCAGCCTGGAGTGCGTGGCAAGATCTTTTTGTTTATTGATAATAATAATAACTGTGCATGAAGTTCCCGATTTCTTAAGCTAAAAATCTAGATTTTTTTTTCTACCCATAATGTAACATTTCTCCAACTTTCTCAAATATAGAGCTTATGTTTCCAGACTTCAGCGACCGGCTGTGAAAGTAGATGAGTAGGGTACTGTCTCCACCCCTGGTTTCTTTATCTTTGTAGTGAGGTACAGGCAGTGGCATCAGGAAACGGGCTGAAGCAAAAGCCTTGCAGCTTATGCCCCTCTGTTCACTCCTCTCCAGTGCCCATACAGTGCTCCAGATGTAGGCATGTCGGCCGCATACCCCGCTAAACTGACATTCCTCGTCCAAGGACCTGACCTTTAAAGTACATTCCAGCTCAGTGACAGTCGGATTGCATGTCAGATGATTGATGTGTTGTGGCACTTGGGAGTTTCCATTTAGAAATGAGCTGGCCATCTTCCTTACTGTGAGGAGTCACAGAAGTATCGTTCCCTCAACAGTTAATGGAGAAATTCAGTCATTCTATGCAATTCAAAACTGGATTCAGCTTTAACAAGCAGTTTGGGCCTCGAACAACTTAATTGCATCAGAACACTGGAATAAATACCCATAACGCCATCGTGGTTCTGGTAAAGAAGATCACCTCCTTGATTCCATACGTCCTGACTTGGGATTTTGAAAGGTAATGTTTAGGACCCTGCTGAAAACTGGACACCACCAGAGCATCCATTGAGTTATGAGGAAATGTGTGGGCAAGCCTGACAACTTGCGATTAGTCTCTGGAACACACATGGCACACCCTCCTCTGACAATACATACACATATACTCCTAATACATAGCTGTTTGAAAGGATTCTTTAATTAAAGGGTGGCAGGGGCCGCGGCCATCAAAATGGCTCAGCAGGTCAATGTGCTTACAGCACAGGGCCTGGTGATATAAACTCGGACATAATACTAAACAATCTGAGAAAAGGGTTTAAGATACTGAGCTGTTCACAATGGCACATTGAACATGAAATACATTTCTGCAAAAGAACCTGGAGAAAGGGCCTAAAAATGAGGCAGGCTACAGTCTCATGCAATAGCCAACTTTATTCAGGGCATCCGACAGTTTATATTCTGAGGGTTAGGCAGAATCACAAGAACAAGCCACCCTTGGCAAAAGCATGCTTTCTATAGAGGCACATGAATAGCATCAGCTAAAGTTGACGATCTGCTACCCCTGGAGAACCACAAAAATGCACTCCAAGAACAATCTTGTGTTTTGAAGAAACAGGTCACAAGACTCTTGTTTTCTTGGTGTTTTCTCACAAGCACTTAGAATTCTCAAATGACTCTTAGACTATGTTCCGACACTGACTGTTAAGTTCTGTTTTGAGGGAGTTATTTTTTTAACTGTTGCTGTATGTGTATAGAGATTTTTGCATAAATGTATGTTATGCAGCGTGTACGTGCCTAGTGCCCACAGAGGCCAGCAGAGGACATTGGACCCTTTGGAACTGGAGTCATACATGGTTGCGAGTATTCAAGTGTGTACTGAGAACTGAACCCTGTTCCTCTGGAAGAGTGCTCTTAAAAAGTGAGCCGTCTACTAACCATACTTCGAAGAGCAATTTTAAGGAGTCAGCAATTTCATCACCAGGACCTGTACTTTAATCCCCACTTGCCTGACTGGGAAGGGTTGTGCCTCATGTGTATAGCACCTTTTATTTACTCTGATCGCAGGCATACCATCCGTTCTAGGGAGGCATGTAGAAGGATTTTAATCCAGCAACAGGATTGCTCTGGCTGGAACCCAGACACACCCTTAGTACACACTTTTAATCCCATACAATGAAGGTAAATTTAGTTTGTAGAAGGAAGCAGCCATGTTTGATAGTAGCATCTGATTGAGTAGCAGACAAAGTGACGAATCAGAGAAAGATTTCACAAAATAGGATATGCCCAACAAGAAGAGAGAAGAAGAGGAAGCTATGTAAGAGAACACAGATAAAAAAGTCAATTTTACCAGGACAGTTATAGACAGGTTGCAGAGAGAGAAAAATCTAGACACAGGTGAAAACAGAGGGAGCCAGAAGATTAGAACATATTACCAACATTCGTATGAGGCCAAGCAGAGCAATTCACTCAGAAGCCAAGCAGGAAGCAAGTTTGGATGAGTCAGGTTGGAACGAAGTTTGATCCAGAACTGCTGATTTGAACCAGCCAGTCAGAGATCAGAACTAGAAAGGATGAGCTTATTCACCAGTAAGTCTCAGACTGAATACATTCTAGACCTAAATTAGATTGTACAAGCTAGAAGCTTCCAGGACCGGGCCTAGGTTAGCAAACAGAGGCAGTAAGCCTCTGAGACAACAAATAGCCACCGAAGACTAAAATCTACATGTGTTCTGGACTGGAATTGCTGCCACATCCCGCCCTTTTCCTAAATAGTGTAGCTTCCGTCGGCGAGGTAGTGCAGTGGCGATGTATGACTTCTGTTCACTAATTCAGCAAGTCTGCATGACAACCTATAAGGTAGATTCTAGCATTGCCCCTACTGTGCAGATGAGAACACTGATTCACAAGGTTAAACCATACACCAAAGGTCCTTGTAACTTGTAATCTGATTCAAAATCAGTTCATTAGGATTAGTCAATGACTCCTCCTTGAAAACACAAAATATGTAACAGTTTTAGACAATGGCTACTCTAATCACACATGTGACACGAGTGTCTTGTCCCAGCTTAGGGAACCCTGCTACAGTAAGTGAGATTACCCTTAGTTTTGCATAAGCTAGATAGATATCTATTTAACAAATACTTGTTGCATATCTTCAACAGCTGAATACATCAAATAATATAAATTCCAGTTTCAGAGTTTTCATTCTTAGAATAGAAATGTGCACATAACCACATAATCGAGATGGGCAGATAGGCCTCTAAGGATGTACTATCACGGGGCATGATGGCACACACTTAAAATACTAGGACTTAGGGATCTGAGGCAGGAAGACAGGAGGGGGGGGTTGTGAAGGGAGGAAGCCTCTCCTGGCTTTGGAACCAACTAAGCTCTTCCCATGAATTCTGCCCCATTTGCTAAATCTACACTTTGAAGGCACTCATGTGGATAGACACATGAATCTACTCAAGTGATTATCACCCAAGTCAGCTCTAGCTCCAGTCTCTTGTCAAAACCCACACCTTACTGTAACCAAGCTTCTGTCCACTATTATACAACCGATTCATGGGCAGGAACCGTTTGTTGGGTGGTAAGCAAACAGATCCACATTAAGAACCCTACAGTATGGCAAGAGTCACGGGCGGCCACAGGTATATCCCAGGATCTAGAAAGGAGGTGTACTTGTTCAAGACCAGTAGATGATTAATAGTCAACACTGATTAAAAACATAAAGGAAAAGAAAAAGGACCAGGGGTTGGGGGAGGGGGAGGACAAAGGAAAAGTACCTCAGCCTGTCCCAGGCTGCCACTCTCTATCTACATATATTACTTCCTTGTTCTCAGAGAAAGAGAGTCAACCCCAACCTGCAGCAATTTCGCTCCAGCAAGCCCTGAATCACTTTCACTTCTTATGAAGCTGTTTCAGAGCCCAGTGTTTAGTCAGGCTAAACATTCTTGTTTTCAGTCATCTGACCATGTAGGTGACAGCATGGGACTGAGGGCCACCTCCCCCGTGAGTCTTCTCCTAAGCTCTACCATTTTCCAGTAACAGATCTGAATGTCCCAAGTCCCCATCTGTACCTCATACCTACTCCGCAGACCTGAACAGCACCTGCCTCTTGATGACAAGGCTTTCCTTGCCTGCCTCAGTCCAGCGCACCGACTGTTACGAGTTTTATTAAGGGAAGGGGCTGATAAACATTGTTTTCTTAAACCCCAGTGCCAAGCAGCATAGCAGACATACAATGCTCACTGAATAAATAAATGACTTGGCCAAAAACCTAGTTAGTGGTAAAACTGGGATTGAGGAAGTGTTGAGACCAGGCTCAAACCTCAGGTGTACCTGCAACTCCAAGGTTTGTCTATCTGCACCTGAACGTTGAGCATCTTTATAATTGAGAATAATCAACTACCCAGTAGCGGTAATTAACCTTTTGTGTTTTATTTTCTGATGTGGGGGCTTTAAGGTGGCCTGCATTATGAATATTAAGCACTAAAGGCCAATAACAGTGCTGAACTTGAAGTCCGTGGTTTAAAGAAAAAAATGCAGTTCTCTTTTTCTGCATGATCTTGATCAAAATCTGAAACGGCAGAGCAAGTGGTCAGATCACCCAATCACATTACCCTTCATTGTGTCTCAAGATCTGCGTGGGTTTTGGCTGCTGTCATTTGTCAGTTTATTTTCTCCATTTTGATAGAATTTGAACTGCAATCACGTCTGAGACTGAGACAGACTAGGAACAGAATGGAGCCTCTCTGCTGGCTAAAAGCATCTTGGCGGCAGTATCTTTTTGCCCGTGGCCTTCTAAGTGACAAACATTCATAAGTATACCGGCCATTGTCAATCTGGACAGCTTCCTGGGTTTCTGCGAATGGCCTAAGAAATGCAAGTAGCTGAAAAGGCTAGGAAACTAAGAAAGGGGAAGAGGTTGGTTTAAAAAGCAAGCCTGGCATCTTGAGGGCTTGAGTTCAATTCCCCACAACCCACCTAAAAAGCTAGACCTGGTAGCATATGCTTGTAATGCCAGTGTTGCGGGGAAGGGGGGAGGGTGTGCTGTGGTGGGAGGCGGGCAGGACGCTGCTCTCCCATTGGTGAGACTCTGCAGCTTAAGAGTCGAACAGCGTTCTTGACGATGACATTCAAGGTTGGCCTTCTTTCTTTCTCTACACACAGGAACACACAGATGCACGCATGCATTCACACATGCCTCAAGTGAGCACACACATTATCTGCATAAGAAGGAAATTCCATTCTGACTCTGGAGTGAAAAACAGAAGGATGCAAAAATCAGGACAGAATGCTGCTATATAATATAATCTACAAGATAAAAATAGGTGAGAAACTCCGAAACTTCAAGTAAAACTAAAGAAAGCTGGGGGACTGGATGAAACCAGGGATCCGCACGGCAAGGACAAACTTACCACTATCTAAGTGGTAAGTCACCCAATCACCCAATTTGTTCTTGTGCTTCCCCTGGTGCCGAGCATTCATTCCCCACCCCTAACCATCTATTTGACACACTCAGAATTCTAACCTGACATGCCTTCCAAGTAATGTTTCTGGCTTTCCAACTTCATAATACAGCATTTCTTAGAATTACCACAGCCGTTTGTCAGCATCCGAAGCCTAGCATGTGCTTCTTAATTGCACATGTAAGCCTGTAAGTCTTAACTGTCAAGTGAAATATAATTCATGGTTTCTTTCTCTCCATACCCCTCTCCTTTCACTCCCTCCCTCTTTCCCACTGTCCCTCTGTCTTTCCAATGCTGGCACTAAAACCCAGACACCATGCCTGAAGTATAAAATGCTACTATTACAGCATTTCTTTCGTGCTTAGAAGACGCTAAAATGCAGCAGTCATCTTACTCTTCATGGTCTCACCCGTCTGCCCCGTCTTCTGAGAGGTCCCGTGAAAGACTTATGTTGTAGATGGTCCATTTGGAGCTGATACAGCCCACGGCCACTCACTCCGCATCTAACCAGCTGTTGATCTCTATCACAGCCTTGCCTGCTCTAAAAAGAAGCTTCTTTGATGGGGGCTGCGAGCTGTGTATTATCCATGGAGATGAGGGTAAGTATCTAGAACACCGTTAGGAGCTAATATTGATGCTGCAGTAGTAGGTTCTTCTGTAGGCTCTGTGATGTCTCCAGCCATGGATACTTGGCTGGATTTACAATACCAGAGATGAATTCCATCCTCTGAAGTGCCCTTAAGCCCAGTGAAGCAACTGTTGGTAACCCCCATATGTAAGTGTCACTATTGTACCGTTGGGGGTGTCTTGATGTCCTGGCCATTGCTGTGGCCTGCAGGCCTTACAGCTAAGTGGGGTCAATTGCTTTCCCCTAGGTAGCTTCATTTTGCCCTCAGGAAGGAGGTCAGCTATAGCTTCCTTTCTTTGAAGATTTTTGTCTCAAGTGTGTGGTGTCTTTGGCAATGGTGTCCTTACTTTCAAGTTCCAGTATGCAAACTAGAGCAATGGCAGTCACCTAAACTTAGGTGTCCCCCCCCCTACACACAAAAAGAGTTGTCCCTTACATAGCAGTGGGGATTCTGTTAGAAAGTCTATGGCTCCTGGGGAGTGAATTATCACCAAATGTGATAAAGATAAAATCCCTTAAAGCCGTGTGTGTGTGTGTGTGTGTGTGTGTGTGTGTGTGTGTGTGTTTTAAATAACTTTTGTTTTCTTTTGTTCTGTTTTGTTTTTGAGAGTTTCTCTGTACAACTGGATTTCCTAGAAATTTATTCTGTAGACCAGGCTGGCCTCAAACTCAGAGTCCAGTTGCCTCTGCCTCCGGAGGGCTGGGATTAAAGGTGTGCACCCAACTGTAAGGCAGTAAGCGGCTTTTCCAACACCCCAGTGTTATTTACCTCCCTCTATATTACCCAACCTTCCCTGTCCTCAGTTAAGCCCTCTCTGTTCCATTTCTCCTTTCCCCACCATTCTAGTACCTGTATTGGACTGTCTCCCTCTCTAGAGCTTCTTCCCTTTTCTCCCATGGTGCCTTTCAACTTTCCTAGCTTCTGAGGTTCCAAGTCACATACTCAAGTCTAAAGATTACAAGCTGGTATCCACAGATAAGAAAGAACACATGGTATTTGTCTTTCTGAACCTGGGTTGCCGCACTTTGTATGATATTTTTTTACCCATCAAATCCCAACAGTATGTTTGTCTGCATAAAACCTGCATAACAAACATCAGTCCTAGCATGGATATACCTTGCATGAACAGCTGTGAGTATCCAATGACCACCAAGATAGGAGGGATCCATTTTCTCCAGGGATGAGCCGCTGCTAGGTTATCTAGCCCCAAGTAGATAAACTATCAGGGTTATAAACAATTACAAAGGAGGTCCTGAATCCAAGAGGGAACAGAAAGGACTCAGGAGATAAAGGGAGAAGAGAGAGGTGGGAATGGTGTACATACAATATTCATGTATGAAGTTCTCAAAAACTAAAAAAAAAAATGTCATTTTAATCTTTTGATTTGTATTTTGGACTAAAAAAAATGAAACATGCATCAGGGGGAAATTCAGTGTCTATCAGGGAGTAAATGAAGATTGTTTTCCTTGTACTGTTAGTTAGAGACACAAAGGGGCTCCAACTATAGACGTTTCTCCCAGAGAATAAATAAAGTGTAACTAGACATTGTGTAAAAGTGGGTTTTCACATTTATTTCCATTCCGATGAAACCCAAAACCACCTATGAGCCTAGTCTAAGCTGAAATGCATCATTTTTTTTAACCTACTTCTTAACTTAGGCTATGTGCAAATTCTTGTTATTGAACTCGGTCAATTATGTTATTTGCACGTTACTATAAAATAGTATTCAGGACAATCATTCCAGGAAGGTTAGTCATGAACGGGGTGTGGTGTAGCTCAGTGCTTAGGATGCTGAGGCTGGAGGATTGCCCCAAATTCAGAGCCAACTGGAGTTACACAGTAAGTTCTATACCAGCCTGGGCTACAGAGTGTGACCCTGGACAAACAAAACCAATGGCAAATAAGTAAATATTTCAACAGTTGAGTTTCTACACGTCAATACCACATCTGTTCCTGCCCCCCTCCCTTATCTGCTAATAGCAGCTGACCCACTTCTATGAACAGATAGCAAAGGTGTTTACTGTACCAGCTACTGCTGGGTGTTGGTGGATAAGCTTTTGGGGAGTCAGACTCTCTGACTATACAATCTGGCCATCTTCAGTAACTTCACTTTGGCAAAGGAAGGGAATTGTAAGACTGAACGAAATCTACATATTGTTAACATTTTATAAAATTTTTTTTTTTACTTTCATGCAAGTGTAATATCTGTCGAGTTCCCATGTTGGACCCATATTATAGATGAGTGTGTTTACTGTGATCTCAAAACTTAGGAATCTAATGTGGCCATAGGTGTGTAGGCAGTGTATTAAAAGTGTCCCTTTTGTATCGCAAGTATCTCATTCAAATTTTTACATTTGGATTAACACACTTGATCTCTGAAAACTTTTCTAATGATACATTTAAATCAAAATAGTTATAAGAAATGGAATGCCCCTATTTTGTACTGAAGAGGATTTCTCAATTATAAATTTGACTTTCTTGAACTTTTAACTTTCAGCACTAAGATTTGTTTAAAAGACAACTTTCCCACTTTTTTCTTTCTCCTCCTTGCCCTCTCTCTCCTCCCCCTCCCTCTTCCACCTTTCCCCTCCCTCCTCCTCCCTCCCCTTTCATCTTCCTCCCCTCCTTCCTCTTCCTCCTTCCCCTCTCCATCCTCCTCCCCCTCTCCCTTCTCTTTCTCCTCCCCTCCTCCTCCTTTTTCTTCTTCTTGAATCTTGAGAATATAATCCAGAGTATCACTCAGGCTAAGCACATGCTCTACCACTAAGCTAAATTTTAAGCTAAAAACAAAAGCAAACTTTGAACTTCCTTGTATCATCAAATAGATGACTGAAACACTGCAAGCCTGAATTATAGTTGTCTCTAGTTTACAGCATTTTTACTTTCTTCCAGTTTATTCCTGCTTTTCGTAGTAGTCACAGCCCCAAGAACAAAAAGCTTATATTTAAAAAAAAAAAGGAAGCTTTGGCTTATCATGTATAAATCATGTAATTAATTAAGCAAGTACTCAGCACAGAACTGTACACACACCTCTGCAGCACTATACTAAGTAAAATGAGAATGTATGACGCCCAAACCTGCAAATGTGGGATTGTTAGCATCAGCATTGAGTCCCTATCAGTGTGTGCCCTGCATCTTCTTTAGCATCATGTTTTCTGTCAGTATGTGCCCTGAATCTTCTCTAGCATCAGCATCACAACAGGCTTCTGGGTCCATGATTCGCCTAAGAATGATACCCCAGACTCAACTAGTATGGAAAAGCAAAGAGCATTTTATTCTGCAGAAGTCCAGCATACTGGGGTCTACCATCTACCTAGATGGAGGCCCCCAAGTGAGCTCGCAGGCCAGACTTAAAGCACATTAGGAGAAATCAGGGGAGGGGCAGGTGACCCTCAATCTGTTGGCTCTATCTGTAGGGACATTCCAGAACCATTGCTGAGTGTTGTGGAGGAGGGAGGCCTGGAAACTGTTGCTGGGGAAGTCTGGAAACTCTTGCTGACCCATTCCTCTTGCCTCAGGCCAGGTAGCTGGACAGCTGATGGCAGGACAGTTTCTGACTAACTACCTAAGGTCTGGGGTTTTTGTTTTGTTTGGTTTGCTTGGATCTTTTCTTTTGTTTTGGTTGTTGTTGTTGTTGTTTTCAGTAACTGACTTGCCTGGACTTGAACACAGAAATTAGGCCTAGTCTCCTGAACTGCCAATTTGAAGCCTGTCATAAAGTCAGCCTGTCTCACTGTCATTGTGAGCCTGGTCTTCCCATTGCCTCTGACTGACACACACTTTCCCTCTTCTCAGCATCATTGCCTTGTTGCTTGGGATGCATGTACCAACCTTTTCCTGTAACTGCATGTCTCTAATAATGAACATTCCTACCTTAGCAACATAACAGCTTGAAACTGAGTATAGTGAATGCTTGAACATCAGGGAAGTTAATTGAAACATATACCCTACCTGCATTTTGCATACAAGTAAATGTCTGTAGGCCAAACATGAATGTTTCGACCTAATTTTAAAAAATTAATGACATAGCTCAGTAACAGAGCCATTGCTTAGTATGCAAGGTCCTGGGTTCAATGTTGAGCACTGCTAAAATAACCCCCCTGAAGTTATGAATATAAATTCATTTCCTTATTTTACAAGTTCTTCTTAAATTCCTCGTCTGGTACCAGATGAAGTGAAGCATGCTCATTATCCTAGCCACTCGAGAGGAATAAGCCATTCGGCTCAGTTGTTGGAGACCAGTCTAGGCAACGTAGCAAAACGCTTGTCAAGAGAAAAGAAGTCTTCATCAAGAAGGATCTGTCACTCTGTGGTCCATGCTGCCACTGGGGGCCGTGTGTGGGTCATGGTCTTGCTGCAACCAGGGATTATATTGATATCTATGGCCTAGCCGATTGGATATCCCTGGTCCGAGCTGCCACCTAAAGTCATGTTGATGTCCATGGGCCAGGCTGCTACTAGGGACCATGTTGGGGTTGGTCACCTGTACATGCCAAAGGAGGCCATGCTGAGGCCGATGGATCATGTTGACACCGGAGGCCAGGCAGGTGTATAGGGTCTGTGCTGTTGCCAGACGCCATGTGACAGTCCATGATCCATGATCATGTTGACTGTAAAGAAGGGAAGCTTCTTCTTCAGTGTCTCAGCACTCACTGAGACTCACAGTTGAGAGAGACATAGAAGGCCTCTGAGACAACCCTACCCCAGTCCCATCCCCCAGGAGAGTAACAGTCTAGATAGGACACTATTGACGAGGACTATTAAAATTCTGATAAGGATGCTGAAGTGTAGCTTTCCACAGTTGATAGCTTCTGCCTGTGTGGGAAAGGGGAAGGATTCATTCTTCTTTAAGGGGCCGGCGGCCTGCCACCAACGGTTTGACCACAAGTAACACAAATTGTACTTCTGTGGTTTTGTTTTTGTTTTTAATCTTTAGGGATGTGGACCTGGGGAGGACTAGGAAGTAAGGTGATCAGGGTGCATTATGGGAAATTCCCAATCAATAAAAATATTATGTTGAAATAAAAAGAGAAGGATCCATCAGGAGCAGTGCCCGGCAGACCATTCGTTATCATTTCTTGTTGTCATTTCTCTATTTTAAAAACAGCAGCCATCACTAATTCAATCTGCTAATTTATTCCAATGATGAGCTCATTAGTATCTCAAATTATAAAACCGTTGTTTTAAGTGAAATGCAAACATTCCGTTGTGGTTGCTCAGTAGAGGTCTTTTGTCCCACTGGTCCATCAGTATCCATAGAGAGGGTAGCAAGAAGGGCTTTCATTCTGTGGTCATGAGGAATAAATATGCTGATAATAATGCTTTCAAGAAACTATGTTATTTGTAAAGCACACCCGCATTTTCTTAACCGCCAAGTCTCGATGTTTCTAGAACATGTAAAGCAGTATATTTTGTGAAAGAAATACAGAGGAACGCAGCCCGGTGAGTTCTGTCGTTTTTGCTCACTGTCAAGAAGAACAATAAAGACTGACAATTTCCCATGACTCCCATTCTCTCGGGCAAAAGAGAGGCAATAGCATCAGTTAACTTGCTTAAACTGTGCCGGACAACAGCTACCACTGTGAGCTGCTTGAGCAATGCGTTTCAACTACAGAGAGAAGCTCCTGTTTACGCCATTGTTTTACCTGGATACATTAGTGTGTGGGGTTTGTAAAAACTAGAAATTCTGTGAGAGCGAAAAATAAGGGCATTTTTTTCTAGCAAAGCATCTGCACCAAGTATCTATGTGCTAAATTTACATTTTGCAATTCTAATATCAAGATTATCTTCTATAAACAGCCCGGCACTTTTCCAATTCACATTTAATTTAGGATTCATTAGTCAACCAACACTCATTCAGCCAGAAACTCTGTGTATGACTTTGCAAGGGATAACATCATTAATAAGGCACATTCTCTTCATTAAGAAGTTACAATCTAATGGAAAAACAGATCCATTCACATCTAACACAAGGCTAAGTGTTTTAGCGGCGGCAGGAGGATTCTGGGAGCAAAGCAGGAGAGACCGGTGGGTGGCTATGAAGTCACCGAGCAGCATTCCATGGATGAGATGGCTTGAGAAGGTATTGGACAAGAGTTGAGATCCCAGCAGATGCTGCTGCCGACCAGATGGTCACCATCTCCCCCAGACCTCCCAGAAAGTGTGTGTGTGTGTGTGTGTGTGTGTGTGTGTGTGTGTGTGTGTGTGAGACTGGGTTTCTCTGTGTAGCCCTGGATATCATGGGGCTGGCCTTGGACTCAGAGATCTGCCTGCCTCTGCCTCTGCCTCTCTGCCTCTGCCGTGCTGGAAAACTGGCTGAGAGAGTGAGATCTCTGTGGCTTACTGGCAGGTAACCCTAGCATACTTGCTAAGTAAGCTCCAGGCTGGTGAGAGATTCTATCTAAGCAAAGGAAAACAGTGAACAGTGTCTGAGAAGCAACAGCCAAGATTGTCCTCAGGCTTCTACGTGGACACAGAATGAAGTGGAGCACAAGGAGAGCTGAGGGGACATCGGTAATAGGATGTACCATTAAACACTTTACTTGCTGTCTTATTTCAAATGCTGACCCTGCAGCTTGAGTAAATGTAAAATTCCCAAAGGCAGTCATAACAGTCAAGACAGTGAGTACATTACAAGAATAAGACATGGCAGAACTTTTTCACTGCTGTGATGCTTGTGACTGGTGACGTCCACATGACACGCAATCCTACAGACAGACAAGTGGGATTCCTTGCCCCTGTCTGCGGTCCCCAACTTTCTACCTATTATCTATCTACCTTACTCAGGCATCAGTTTTTAAAACTAAGTGGGAGCTTAGAATGCAGCTCGGTGGTAGATCACTGTGTTAGCAAGTACAGGGCCCCAGATTTAATCCCAGGCACAGAAAGTGTGTGTGTGTGTGTGTGTGTGTGTGTGTGTGTGTGTGTGTGTGTGTGTGTGACTATGTACTGTTGTTATACTCAACTTGTTTGCTTACAGTGTACAACTGGTTTCAGCACATTTGCATATTAAGCCATTCATGTTGAAAGTAATAGGTATGTATATAGTAATATCTAATTAATAGTTCATAGTCCTTTGCACAGACATTCCTGGGGGGAATCACCAGTTATAACAAGCCTTAGAGACAGGAAAGTCAAGACACATGGCAAGTATTGCAGATACAACTTTAGAATAGCTTTAAATCAGCATTCTTGATAAATACTGCAGCTGGAGCCGAACTTTTGCTATTAAAGTAAGTGAATACTGTGGGCTGAATTTTGCATCTGAGTAGGCATAATTCCCCAGCCTAAAAGTGGAATCAATCGTTATTCTATTGCCTTTAATATCACTATTCACTGGTTCGAAAAACATTTCAAATGAGAAAATTTGGAAGAAATAATTGCAGAAATCAAAGCCCAAGGCAGAATACTCTTCAGCAGAGGCCTTCTTCATTTCTTCCTTCAATGCAATAAACATGTGAGATTCCCACACGAAGCCAAACGCTGCTCTACACTGGAGGCCAAAAAAGGAAATTAAGGCAAGATCTTTGATTTGAAATAGATTTCATTTTTATAGATTGTTTGCCTTGGTTTGGGCTTTGGTATCTCCTGCATAGCATCTCTTTCATGAGATTATCTAATCAGACACTGCCTAGAAATTTTCAGGAGAAAAAAACAATCTGATAAAATGAGTAACAACTCTCAACAGACCATTTCCATTTGATGGAGTGAGTGAAGTTCAAGCCCGGGGTCTAACAGGGAACTCTTTAATACAGCACCCTCAGAACCTCAGGGAAATGATCCCCCAAATACTAGAGATTTCGATTGTTCTACTGTTAGAAAACTTGTGTTGGGGGAGGGGAGAAGGAGGAGAAGGAGGAGGAATAAATCTAGCTTTCTAGTCAGAGGGTAGCCCTGTACTCTGGAGTTCAAGTTTAGCCTGAAATCTCTTAAGTTCAAAGTCAACCTGAAATCTCACAATGGAGCCTCTCACTCCTTCAAGAAGGTAAGGCCAGGAGCAGGAACCAGCAGGAGTCAGAGCAGGGGAAAAGCTCAGATAACAGAGCTGCAGATGTGTAGAGAATAAAAGTAGAGTGGCCCAAGGTAGGAGCACTCCAGAGGAGGAGGAGGAATAAGGGCTTACAGGGTGCAAGACCTCTGTATCATCTGCAGCCCCACAAAAGACAGGAATGGCCTCCCCCCACCCCCCACAGAGTCACAACTCAGCGAGGGGGTGGGAGCAAGGAGTAGGCTCAGGCAAGCAAGGTCTTCAAGGCTATCAACTTTTAGAGTTTGAGATGCTGAGTTCATGAAGGAAAAAGCTTGAAAGTGCAGGATTCGGAATCAAATGCAGTTTCATGTTTCCCACACAAGCTCAAGCAAACGCAGAAGCCACTTGCTGGACTCCTGGGGTCCCACAGTAACAGACATCGTTTTGGTCGGCAGAGTAGATGCAGGGCCCTGAGTCTCCAGGACTTCCTAGAAGCCTGCCTTTGAGAAGTGGCAGACCTCTTCTTTTTCAACTCTTTGGCTTAGAGATATGAATTACAGTGAAATCTCCTGAAATGAAGAACTAAAACTACAATTCTGTTTGCTCTTCCTTAATTTAAAAAAAAAAAAAGTGACTTTTTAACAAACAGAAGGGGCCAATTGTGGATACCCAGGGGTTTGGAAAGGATCCGAATACATAGCCTTCTGTCTTTATTTGAATTTCTCACCTCTCCCTGAGGAAAGTACGATTTGGACTCCCCAGTAGCAGGTAGCAAAGAGGTTCAGTAATGGAGGATTTTTTCAGATGCAGAGAGTTTGGGAAAGTATCATCAATGCTGTAGTCGTTTTAAGTCTTTGTTACTCAGCTTTTGTCTAAATTAGCATGCTTTCCTTTCGCACCTGTACTTAAGGGCTATCAATCAAAGTGAACAGAGCCTTGTAAGAGTTATTCTTAGTTAACCGTTAAACAAGTCTTCAACTGTTTGTTTCTAGAACAAGAAAGAATGTATATTCTCCAAGTTAGGGTGAGCATTACAAAATTAGAGATCAAGTATTTTAATCAACTCTTTGCTAAGTTCTTACTAGGATAGAGTGTGGAGTTCAAATTAACTGAGGTGGAGTTTCTGTTTAGGTATTCACTTGACTTGGGTTGCTGAGTTGGCTGGACTAGGCACTAATCTAATCAGACTCTGTGGTGTGTGTGTGTGTGTGTGTGTGTTCTTTCTTTCTTTCTTTTTTTTTTTTTTTTTTGCTACTTTCTTTCCTTTGTTACCAGTAACGATTATGTCATATCTTTTGCTTTCTGTAAACACTTATGAGAGCTGGTAATAGACAGCCATGCAGATTTTTAAACCAGACACAATCCCTAAATTTCTTCATTTATGAAAAGAAAGACAAGTTTGAAGATTTTTCCCCCAACCTTAGCCTTCCAGGATTTTATGTTAGCTTTTAAATGCTGACTCTAATAAAAGATATTTTTGGAAGCAAACTCCTAGGAAGTCTTTGGTAAAACTAAACTGATGACTTTTATGTTCTCCATGTGAGTTTCCTAACATTTCCTGTCTGTTTTTAGCATGGGTCTTTACCACAATGTCCCCAATGCATCTCTCCTGAAAGGGAGGGTCTGGGAGAGTAGTCACACACAGCTTTGCATTCAGTAGCCCTAGAACATGGGTCAGTAATTCGCCCTCTAGGCCTGGGATACCTCACTAATAAGATATGAAGGTCACAGCATATTCCCAAGAGAAAACTAAGGAGATTAAATATGATATTGACTACACAACGTACTCAGCACATTAAAGATTAGCAAACAAGTTGCTATTGATTTTGCCACACAGAGCTATTAAATTAAAAAGAGAAAGCAGTATCCACAAGAATTATTTAATACGAGAAATGACAAGATACCATCCATGGAGGAAGGTGTGAACACTCCTTGGGGGCTTCTCTGGAAATTTGCCATTTTAACTACTACATTGCCCCTTATTGTTCAAGCTTTATGATCAGTTCAGTTCTTTATCTTCAACTGTCCCTTGCAAACCTAAATCATCAAATTTCACATGTTCATTTTGTATCAGAATGTCCCCTACATTTCCTCCTTTCCAGCTGTCTGTCTCAGCGTTGTAGCTCACTAGGCTTTATAGTGAATGGCTTCACATATTCACCTTTCCAAAACCATGTTGATATCTGTACTACGTGGGGTAAGACAGGGGAGGGGTGTTATCTAAATAAATGGTATAGCGGTGGGAGTTTCAGGCCATTTTCTGACTCTGTGAGGAAGCAAATTGGTGGCAAGTGTCCTTTTCAGTATCTTGACCATCTACCTGCTTTGCAACAAGTTCGGCTTGGCTTAGGATGTGAAGATCTTCCACAGATAAGGCTGCAACTTCCCCAGCAGCACATACAACCCCTAGGCAACATTAGGTACTATTGCTAATGAATCAGGTATTGGAAGACTTTATTAATTATGTTCATCTTTCTGCCGGGTATGAAGTATCAAGCAAGGGGCACTTCCTTCATTCACAGTTACATCTCTGGCTTGTCAGGCCCAGGGACAAAGGATCTTGAGATAGATTCTTGGAAGGGTTACCATGGAAGAAGCCCATCATACCCCAAACGTTGGCTTTGGGGTTAGCCTATGGATGATGTACTAAAGCAAGAATAATTTCCATCTCAAATGTTTCAGGTGGGCCAGAAAGTGTGTGGTGCCTTTTAGTACCTTACTGCTGAGTTCAGGGCCAGGATCTCAAACCTGAGGCTGAATCAGCCTTGGAAAGTCTCCGACCTCTCCAAGCTGAAAACTGTGTCAAGACTAGCACACACCTCACAGGCTTGTTAGGAGGACTAATGAGTTAATCCGAGTGAAATGCTTCCCTACAGTGCCTGTCTGTGGGGGGTCCCCTGGTGAATCATGGCTCTGCTGTTATTACACTGTAACAGGATGTGCCTACCCTTGTGCGAGCTGGCGTCATTAACCATGAATACTAGCTGTTTTTTTGCTGTTTTAGTCAGAAGGCAGTCCAAAATGGCAAAATATGCAAACTCGGGTCCAGATCGGTACCAACGCAAAGCATATCTTGGAGTTCCCCTGTCAGTGGCTTCCACAGAAGTCTTCCAGCATTCACTGCTTTTTTAAAAAATTCATTTTACTTCCTCAAATCACCTCTCACTTCTCTTTTGTTGCCTGTCCTTGTCTCACTAGGCTTGTTTGTAAGAGAGGGTTGTGGTTGTTTGTTTGTTTTTTAATGTGGGGAATCGTGATTGACAGCACATTCTTCAGCTATGAGCAGACCCAACTCGAGTCATCTAGTGAGAGAAACATCTCAGTTGACATCCTTTCTGAACGGTGCCGCTTGGCAAGGCTGGCTCAAGATTGTTAGGTTTCATAGTTACCATCAATTTTCAGCCTGTCCACATAAATAAAAGACTGTCTGGGTAGATAACAGAGAATTGCAGATTTTGAACTTGTGGCTAATCCACACCGCAGGACGAAGCCAAGCTCTTCTGTGGACTTAGGGATGGTGCCAAGCCTGTCAAACGAATTTAGCCCCTCCCCACCTCCTGTATAAACTCCTTTTTTATGGATACTCGATATATTCTGTCTTCTGTCAAACACATATATAAAACAATTTCAAGTCTCCTCTTCCAAGACTGGGGCTCCAAGATTACAATAAACACCCAAATTGCAAAGCTGGGCTCTGTCATTTGCCTGGGCTTCTCTGAAGGACTGGGCTGACCACATAATGAAGCCATGGTACATGATGCTTCCAGTGAAAACAACCCAGACACACGCCTACTTCATGTTGCTCTAGTCAGCCTCGGCACACAGCAGGGGACAGTGGCCCAGCTGAGCTGCTCTTGTCTTACAGTTTACTCTCCTCTCAGTGCTCACCGCAATCTGCCGGGAGCCTACTGGAGGAATCTGTTCTCCCTCTGAGAGTTTGCAGAAAGCTATTCATGTCTGCTATCAGAACCCTGAGGACTGATCTTACGTAACTCTGGTTGAGGAGCAATATCACCTCACACCAAGTAGTTTTTGTAAATATGTTTCACTAAAAAAAAAAATAGTTATCATTGAAACCTGTTCTTTATTTTTTTTTATATTAAACATTGTTTCTCATGAGTTTGTTAGTAGATCTTATGAGATCATAAGTCAGATGTTTATGGAGAACTTCTTGGCTCTGAATTGAGAGAATAGGATATTGTAAAATTACACACAGGAAAACACCAGATGGGGACATGCGAGCAAATAAACAAATACTGCCCACTTATATAGTACCCCACCCTGGAGGAATCTGTGTGTGTGTGTGTCAATAGGAGTAATTGGAGGACGTTATGAGAAATTTTTTTCTATTTTTTAGTCTATTTAAGATACCTAGGATATTAAAAAAAAATCAGAACAAAAAATTTTAAACAATGTGAAGTAAGTTGAATTTGGTCATAGAGATAGATAATTTAACTCAGCTACTCAATTCATTCTTCCCTTCTTCTTTTCCACTTATCATTAAATTTCCAGTCTGTTCCCCAGTTCACATCAATTCTGGCTTTAAAAAGTAACATTTTTTTCTAGTTCCATTCATTTACCTGCAAATACCATGATGTCATCTTTTTTAACAGATGGATAATATTCCATTGTGTAAATGTACCACATTTTCCTAATCCATTCACCTGTTGTTTCCAGTTTGGGGCTATTATGTATAGAGTAGCAATGAATGCGGTTGAGGTCGCCTGTCCCTGAGACAAGAAGAAGATTCTTTGGGTATATGGCTAAGAGTGGTATAGCTGGATCTTGAGGAAGATTGGTTTCCATCTTTCTAAGGAACCAGCACACACTGATTTCCATAATGACTGTACAAGTTCTCTTAACATGACTTATGAGAGTATAATTTCTTTCAATGTTTCTAAAAGACCAACTGTTCCAAAAGCTTTAACAATTGTTTTAGAACTCCTGTATGAATGTTTCTCTTTTAAAATAGTCTAAAGTGGATTTGCGAATTTATTCACAAGCATTTATTTCAGCATTATGTATAAGAAAACACCACAAAAATGAATATAGTGAGTATAAGAAACTGGGTAGACCAAAATAAAACAAGTCACGTGTATTATTGAAGGGGGGGGGAGAAATGGGGGGTAGAGAGGGTCTAGGTTCAACCCCCACCACCCACATGGTGGCTCCCCATAGTCTGTGACTCCAGTCCAGGGGGACTCAGTGCTTCTTCTGATACCAAGCATGCACCTGGTACACAGACATACCTGCAGGCAAATCACCTATCCACACAAAGTAAATACTTTTTTAATTAAAAATGAAATACTTGTGGTGTTTAGCTCAGCTTATTTAAATTTATCTATAGTTTGTGCATATAGAAGCCAATGGAGGTACAGTAGGAAAGCAGCCGTGGTCATGACTAAACGTGGGCTTATGGGTAGTGTCCTGTACTGCTCTCTGGGGTTCCATTCTCATTCTGTGTTTTCCCAGTGAGCGCAACCTTCTACGACGGAAATAAAACAACAACAAACATTGTGTGCTTTATTGAATAATCTTCAACTAATTAAGTGTGTGCTTACTTATGTGACTGAAAATAATAGTGCAAGGGTTTTTATTGATTCTCACAAAGTTTACTCGATTGATTGAATACACAGAATCTAGCAATCTCAATAATTTAAGTGTGATCATAGGTTTTAATTTTACTATTTCTTCTATAAATTAGTACAGATTCGGATAGGAGAGTCATCCTATATATCATTCTTAAAAGCAGGCAGGTTTATATTTTCTGCTAACCTAGGAAATGTTTTTCTGGAACTAAAAAGCAAGAAATGTAATTCCATTTTCTAATAAGAGTATATAAATCAGTGTTCAGTGTAGTGGTATACGGCTTTAGTCCCAGCATTTAGGTACTAGATGCAGGTGGATCTCCCTGATGTGTATGGAGTTCCAGGATAGCCATAGAAAAACCCTGTCTCAAAAAAATGTACATAACTTAGTATCTAAATCATTTACATAATTTATATAATATAATTCAATTCTATTTGTGGAAAGTATGGTTTTTGAGAGCACCCTTTCAAAGGTTACTGTGCCCTTCCCAGCACTGTCCTTGCAAAAGCTGCCGGCATATCAAATGTGTGCTTCAGTGTAGGATAGCACTCCGAGAGGAGCAGAAGCAGGCTGGCTCCTGTAGAGGTTTGTGCTATGAGCTTCACTGCTAGTTGGTCTTGAGGTCGAGGAAAAAAATCTTACACTACCTGCAAACAAAACCACTTACCTTTCCTAGAACCAATGTCAATTTATGTCCTGCCAGCCAATAACAGCCCTGGGATAAACACAGATTTAAAAAAAAATTTTTTTGACCAGTGACAGCTTCTATGTGCTTTTCAGTTACCCCATGACCCACTGCTGCCCACCCCCCATGTGTGGTGTGTGTGTGTGTGTATGTGTGTGTGTGTTGTACAGGAAGTGTTTGCCTTGTTTGGCTTTGTGACAGGGTCTCTCGTGGGGTAATGTACCAGGCCAGCAACCTCCAGGTCTCTCTGCCTTGGTTACAAGAACCTGGCATCCTGCCAGCTTTCTATGGAACTCAGATCAAGCTGAGCTTCCTATGCTTGCAGTGTCTTAGTATTGCTTCCTGATGCTTTGGGAAAATAACCTATCAAGAGCAGCCTAGGAGGACAATGTCTTTGCCTCTGTTCATAATTCTGGGTTATCATCTATCACTGAAAGAGATCAAGGTGATGGGAACTTTTAAAAGTTTATTACATTCATAATCATGAGCAGAGAGAGAATTAATACATACAAGGATACTAGTGCTTTGGTTCATCAAACTAAAATGCAAGAAACAGTGCTACCACAAATGGTGAGGCCTTATTACTCAATAAACATAATATTCTTCATCCCCCACCTTTTGTTTTATTGCCATGAAGATGCCATGACCAAGACAACTTACAGAAAACAAAGTTTATTGGGACTCACAGTTTCAGAGGGTGAGTCCATGACCATCATGGCAGGGAGCATGACAGCAGGCAGGCAGGCAGGCATGGCACTGGAGTAGGATCTAAGAGCTTCGATCTTTATTCATAAGCTCAGAGCAGAGAGCTAATTGGGAAGAGCATGGGCTTTTAAAACCTCCAAGCACACATCCAGTGGCATACCTTCAACAAGGACAGAACTGCTGATCCTTCCCAAACAGTCCTACCAAGCAGGGACCCAAAATTCAAATATATGAGCCTACAGGAGCCATCCTCATTCAAACAATCACAATAATCAAGTCAGTTCTCTATGGACATGCCCATAGGCCAGCCTGATGAGAGAATCCCTCATAGACTCTTTCCAGGGGGATCTCAGAGGGCATCAGTTGTCCAACACTGATCCACTTGACTGACCAAGCCCTCATTCTTCCTTCCATTCTCTCAGTACGCTTGCCAACCACTACTGCTCACATTGTTTCAAATTAATCAAATGTTGCCTATAATCTAGCTACAGAAATGATTACCTTCTGATGAAAGGCTCAACAGAAGTTGTGTGCAATCAAAATGTAAACAGACTAATCTCCTAGTGACTTGGATAGAGAATATTCTCAACAACAGGAGGCAGAGCAGATTGCAATATGGGAAAATTAATATTCATTAGACAAATGTAGTCTCAGCTCTGGCTGAAAGGTAAAGAGGAACCTTGTGAATAGATACAAAATGTCTACAGTCCTAGGCCTGTTACAAGAGTTTTGAAGCTTTGTATTAAAACCTGTCAAAAGCTGTGACAGTCAGACTTAGTCTGTGTGATTTCAATGGTCTCTCTCTCTCTCTCTCTCTCTCTCTCTCTCTCTCTCACACACACACACACACACACACACACACACACACACACATTTCTATTGAGAAAAAAAATAATTGAGTGACTGTAGCAATGTGGATCTGTGCTGGGAAATGTTTGAAATGAAATCGAATGGGCTAAATTTCTTTTTTTTTTAATTGCATGTTTTAAATACTGTATTTCCAAACTTTCCCCAAATGTGAATTGGCTTTGGCAGATTCACTTGCATTTCAAGGCACTTGTATTTTCCATTTCTCTTCTTTGCAATATAGATCTGAGACAGGAAAGACAATGTCAGTATTTAGGGTGGCAGAAAAAGTGGCAGTTGATGGTTTTGTGCCGCCACTTATAATTCGCACATATCCCTATTACTCACGTGTTTTATTTCCAATGCACGGAAACAAGGCAATTTTTCCCCCTTTGGCACAAACCAAACCCTCGATTACTGCAAGCGAATGCATTGCTGGCACATTTCAGCTTTCTAGTTAATCACAGTTAACTCAAGAGATGTGATCTTTTGAGTACCAAATTGAGCGCTTCAAATGCTTAGGCTAATCCCTTAAAGATAACCCTTTTAGCTGCCCGCTGGTGAACACGGTGAAGATACTCTGTCCTCTCTAAATGGAACATCATACTTTTAATTTGTTAGTATAATTTGATGATGACATTTATCTCATAGTGCCTGACCCTTTCTTAATGTGACATTTGCTTTTTGTTAAGTTATAAAACTTTTAAGGTGACCTTGGGAAGTAGAAGGTTTTGTAAAAAGCAAATATTTCCCCTTTTTTTTCTCCCCTAGAAAATTCTAAATTTTCCTCTATCCGTATCACTTTCTGTTCCTCACAGGCCATGGAACTCTGACTTCTCTACTAGAAATGGCTAGTTTGTGAAAAACGAAACAAACAGACAAAAGGCACACAGAGCTCATTTGATGTTAGGTGCTAAGTTCCATGTTTGTTTTGTTTTATGTTTCTGGGACACCATCTCCCCTCATAGTCCACTCTGATCTCAAACTCACAATCTTTCTACCTTAGCTTCTTCCACATTTTGCTCTTTTGACTTTGGAAGATTTTCAAAATTTTTGAGTTCTCTGTGAACTTAAAAATATTTTTTTTCTGGAAAATGTATGTGAAAATATGTTAGGTAACTAGGACACTGAAAATAATTGCTTCGGATAATTTAAGCTTTAGGTCCCCAGGTCTTATGATACATCAAAACCTCTAATCATAAGTATTTTTGGAATGGTATTTGCATTTTTCAATGGGGAAATATCTTTTAACCCTGGTCAGATTTACGTCTAGAAGAACTTAGAGCATATGTCAGCCTGCAAGATGGCTCGTGAGGTAAGGTCACAGGCTGTCAAGCCTGAAGACCTGAACTCAGTACGAGGATCCACATAGTACACACACACACACACACACACACACACACACACACACCACTGCCACCATATTACACACATAAAGTAAAAACCGCAATAAATATTTAAACAATCACTACACATTTGGAATTTAAAAATCGCTTATCAATTATTATTTTGTATGACCACCTGTATAGAGCTCAGGCAATAACTTTGTGGAGCCAGTTCTCTCCTAACCAAATGTGGATTCCAGGAATCAAACTCAACTCACAGACTTTTTTAGCAAGTGACTTTAACTCACCAAGCCCTCTTGCTGGCTATAACACTTTAAAACAAATAATTAGATCTTAAATGCATGTATCTGTCTGTTAGTAATATCACAACGTTAACACTTCTCTGAGTATTTTCCCTCTTGCTTGAGTTAGTTCAAATATACTATGACAGAATCTGTTCTTTCTACAAGTCAACTAAAAGTATCTTAACTATAGTATATGTATCTGTTTATGGATGTGAGAAATGCTTCCTGTGCCCCTGAAAAGAGCATATGTGTTCTAGTTGTAGGTGCCTCTGAAGGAGACTGGACAGAAGACGGCCATCTCTAATGTAGAAACATGTTTGTATTTCAATTAGAATGCCATGCATGGGGGCAGTAGCTCAAGAAGAAATGGCTAGAGTGGGAGAGAAATGGTGTGAGCCTGGAGACAGTAGTGTCTGGAACCCAAGAGAAGAAGGAACGGCCATGTCAGATTTGGTTCAGAGTCTGAGATAGTTCACAAGAGATCATCAGGTTTTTCTTCTTACTGTTATGTTCCAAAATAATGTTTTGGAGCTTTGCATAAAAATGGCCCCCATAAGCCCATAGGGAGTGGCACTATTAGGAAGTATAGTCTTACTGGAATAGGTGTGGGGTTGTCAGAGGAAGCTATCCCTTTCTCTTCAGGCTGCCTTTGGACCAGGATGTAGAACTCTCAGCAGCATGTCTAGCACTGTGTCTGTCTGCACAAGCACCAAGCTTCCCACCATGATGATAACCTGGCCCCAATTAAATGTTTTCCTCTGTAAGAGTTGCTTTGGTCATGGTGTCTCTTAACAGTAACAAAAACCCTAATGAAGACAAATGTCAAATTACTCAGTTCTGAAGTCACAGAAAGTCATGTGGTCCAATGAGTTAGCAGCTAATAGAGAGATGTTATTCAGCTGTGAAGCAAAGATCTCTGTAGAAAATACTCTACTACCTCCTCAGGCTAGTCTTGAATTCAAGACCTTCCTGCCTCTGCCTCTCAGATGGTGGGGTTGAAGGCATTCACCACCATATTACAATTAGTGTGGAAGTGACTTGACTTGAGATATTTATGTGTTAGAAATGAACTGATTCATCAAATATCAAGGAGAGGAAAATAGATGTGCTTGCTCCATGCCACGGTACACCCAATATTTTTGACATGGGTACTGCCATGGTGTAGATATTTGTGTCTCCCCAAATTTATATATTAATATCTCAACCTTCAAGGCAATGGTATTCAGAAAAAGGACCTTAGGGAAGTGAATAGGTCATGAAGGAAGAGCCCACATGGGTAGGGATTGCATCCTGAGCATGACATCCAAGAGACCTTGCTCATGCCTGCCATCATTTGAGGACATAGGAAAGACACCATCTATGAGAAATGGAGACCTCACCTCCCTAAACAATGATTTCACCCTCGGTCTACATTTTCCCAGCCACCATAACTGTAAGAGATGAATCTTGGTGGTCTACAAATCATCTGGTTCCTAGCATCTTGTTATTGCAGCTTCGGATACCTACCAACCCACCTGACTAGTGAGTAACTAGTCAGTAACTCTTCCTGCTGTGGCACGAGTCCATCAGCCTTGTAAGAAGGACAGTATTAAGGATCCCTGTCAATGCAGCACTGATAGGATCCCCCATAGAGAATTATTCCTCTTCGTGTGTCCTACTTAAAGTTTATAGATCTGGGAGCCATTCAGGAAAAAGCCACCAAAATCATACAGATTCAAAGTCACATCATGTGATGCCTTACAACAAACAAACAAAAACAAACAAACTGGGATTATTTAGCTGGAGAAGAAAACAGATTTTAAAAGAATCAATATTTTACACATTCTAGCCTATGCTGTACAACATATATAGATTCTTAAAATGCCTAGAAGACCACTCTCTGGCTGTCACCAAAACAAAGGATTCTGGGGAGCTTAGAAAAATAGGGAGAGCTTTCTTTCCATGACATTAGGGGGGACATAGTGTAATGTACAGGCAGTGACCTCCTTAGAAGCTAAATTAAATGGCTTCAGTCAGAAGGGGAAAGTGTACCAAGCAAGAGAATGTATGTCTAGTAGCCAACAGGAACCAGGGTAGGTCAAGGCCAAGTTTACTGCTAATTAAAAACAGCCAAGTGTGATGGCAAGAGCTTGAAATCCCAGCTCTTCAGTAGAGGGAGGAGGATTGGAAGATCAAGGGCCTCCTCAGATACACATAAAGTGAGAGGCCAGTCTGAGCTACACAAAACTTCATCTCAAGAAAACAATAAACCAATAAACCAAGGGGAATAGGAATCCTGTTTATTCAGTGGAAACTTTAAGAATATTATAAATTTTTATGACCTCATTCACTTCATCTAAAAATATCTACCTCTGCACTTGATAGTAGCCAAACAGCCAAGAAGTACTCTATGCAACATGCTTGTTATTTAAAAAAAAAAATTCAAAAAGCATAAGAAAAAAAAAATTCCTAAGGCTGAAGATATCCTTGAGGGGCAAAACACTCATCTGTGTGTGAGAGACCTTAGGTTTGACCACTAAAACCATGATATAAACACATGAACAAAATAATAACAATGGAAAAATAGTTCTTTAATAGTAGGCTAGTATTTATTTCTTAACAATAAGAAACTACTTTTCACTCTCCTGCTCCAATGAAGCTGGCACCCTTTGACAATAGACTTTTTATTCATGTCTGAAAGCTTATAACAGATAGTCTTGTGCTGGTTAGTTTTATGTCAATGTGACACAAGCTAGAGTGATTTGGGAAGAAGGAACATCAATTGTGAAAATGTCCTTTCAGATAGGCCTGTGTGGGCAAGCTTGTGGTATCCTTTCTTGATTAGAGGTTGACATAAAAGGCCAAGCTCACCGTGGGCCATTATGGCCTACCTGGGGTTATAAGAAAAGGGGTGGAGGGGGTGGTTAGCACCAAGCCAGAAAGTCTCACTCTTTCTGCTCCTGTCCTTACTTCTAGAATCCTGTCATTAGCTCCTCCATTGTCTTCCCTTGATGGTAGACTGCAATAAAAAAGTGTAAGCAAAACAAACGCTTTTCTGTCACAGCACTCTAACAAGGCATAGAAACTAAGAAACAACTAAGAAAGATACATTGTTACTTATCCAAATTCAAAGTCAATGTGTGGAAGGTAAGCTCAGGTGAAAATATTAATTTGGTTACTGTGTAACTCTGGTAAAATGTGGCAGGGTCCCAGTTGCACTTAGCCAGGATAGCCCTACTACGGAACAGGAACATGGTCACTGGTAGCATAGGTGGCGACAGCTTTCCTCCTACCAGGGTCTGGCCATATACATTTAAGAGAGGTTGGAAGAGGCATGGTTTCTGTTGGGCTGTGAGTCAAATAGCCAGAGAGAAAATACCACTGAGTCCATGTATTCATGTCTTCAAAACTATCTGATAGTCTGATCTGCTTCACCTGAGAGAGGCATTCCTTTACTGCCTGCCATTACTGGCAATCAGTTAGAGGGGATAGGACTCCTTCCATATTACCCAAAGAGTGTCCAAAGACTGGAAGGACAGGGGTCAAGAGGTTAGCAATGCCTAGGGAAGTGTCTGAAAGGAAACAAAAGGAACAGAGAGCAGCTGCTTCCACCACCCTATCCAGCCTTACAAATCTACTGTTTGCAATGGTTCAGGGTTCATGCTTCTAGACTTCACTCCCTCTTCTTCACAAAGGATGTCAATTTTTTATGCTTTTCATACCCAAATCAGAGTGACATGTAAATTACATGTATGTGTGTATAAACACACACATGCATGCACGTGTTTGTGGTGCTAGGTATCAAACTCAGGTTCAAATGCAAAGTGCTCTACAATACACTTGTAGTGTGTGTGTGTGTGTGTGTGTGTACCCAACTTTATTTGCTTATTTATTTTTAATTTTTCTTAAAATGCTGGATATAGGAACGTTGGGTCTGTGCACACAAGGCAAGCATTCTCCAACTGACTTACTTGATGGACAACCTATTCTTTTTAGTGATTCTTAGAATTCAGTAAATTACCATTCCCTGATAAGTCATTTATGTTCTTGATACTGTCTAAAGAGGGATATTAGTGTTGTCACTTCAAACACACTGGGCTGCTTATCGCCAAGCACATTTTAACCTAGGCTGGGCAGTATAGCGTTGTGCATCCGAAGCTGCAGAAGACGGTGTGACTTGCACTGATGATAGGACTCTGCCAGTGAGGGGGCTGCTTGGCTTCAGCTCTTCCCAGCCTGGGGGGAAAAAAAAGGTACACTTGCCCCGCCCACACATCTGTTTAAGTTGCTAACACATTTCTCAGGACCAGATCCTCTCCCCTTCACATCTGTGTTGCCTTACTGACTCAGCAGGGCACTTCCTGACTGAAATTTCGAGGAAGCCTGGGGAAGAAATTGAAGTCAGCTCATGATCTTTGAACCGGAAGTCTCAACTGTATTACCTTCTCTGGGCGTTGTTTAGTCCTCCACTGTCCGGGCGGTTAAGATAAGGAGACGTTCAGCCCACTTTTTATGGCCAATCATTAGTATCACCTCTTGTTTTGAGGGGATGGACGAGTGACTGTTTATGATCTTCTCCAAGTGAACATTTCCTCCTTTTCTATGTGAGCTCCCTTTGGAGGTCTCTAAGAAAAAACATTAACTGGCTAACCTTTAAAAAATATGTTTTTTATAGTAGTTAAAAGCAATCCTGCTGATCCTGCTGCTAAATGATTTAAAGAAAGTTTGTCGGCATTCAATACTTCAGTTTAGAAACAATTACAGGAAAACTACCTGAACTGTGCACCCGTACATTCTGCCTCGATCTTTGTTCATACTAAGTACAGTCAGAAAACTGTTTTGATCAGAACAATCTGGGTAGTGAACACACCTCTCTAAATGCTATAAAGCCTAAATTCACATAAAACTCTTCTGCTCAGAGTTGAAAATTTAAATAGCTAGTACTGTGAATGAACAAATGTGGTAGGATTTAAGCTCTTTACATTAGAGAGAACATAAAGTGTCTTATTAATAAGTTTATGTTGACTATATACCTAACCGATATCATCATTGGCATATTAAGTCAAAGGGAATTAGGCATATTCATAGTCAATCCAAATCTAAGATCTCACAGGCTCTAAAGTCTCTCACTTTTGCACATTAACTTGTGCCATAGTTCTGATGTTTACATATGCATACATTTTGTCATCTCAAACCAGCAAACCAAAATCTGACTCCTGTTATTTGGTATTCCATATGTAGTACACCCAACCAGTACTAACACTGACTTCCTTGACATATTTTTAATGTAGCTGCTAAAATAGTGTAAACCTTATGCAAGGTTATGTTGTATTTCTATTGAAGAGGATTGCCCAAGACAACCAGTTAGACAGTAGTAAAATGTCTCAGTAAGTAAAGTACCAGGGCCTAAAACTAGCATACAGCATCCAAACTTTAAGTTTCTCACATACACATAAACTTTACTATGTTATGCTTCTTTTAAAGTCCATTTAAAATAGATTAAAAAAAATAAAACACAAAAAGAGACTTCACAGATAATAAAATCTAATCTCAAAACTGGGCGTGGTGATATTTACCTACAATCTTAAAACTCATCAAGAGTTAGAGGCTGGCTAGCTGTAGGCTACATATGCATTTGAAACCAACCTAGCCTGCATAGGGCAACCCAGCCAGGAAAAAAAAAAAAAGAGTTCAGTCTTGTACAAAGAAAAACATAAAATAGTCTTGGCAAGATGGCTTAGCAGGTGAAGGCCCCTGGTATCAAACCTTTTGACTTAGATGGGATGAGAAAGGATTCTCAAAATTTGTCCTCTGTTTTCTACTTGAACACTTGGGTATGTGCACAAGCACATCAATTAAACTGTAATTAAAACAAAAACTATGTGAAAAGAAATCTAGAAAAACACAGATAGGCCTGGAAGGAGTATAAACAAATACTTTTATTTTTAAATCTCAAAATTATGAAGATGACTTATCAGTTTCCTATATAAGTCATTTTAATGAAATCTCCAAATCCCAAAAAAGTGCCCCTCCTTTTTTTTCCCCAGGAATTAACAATGTTGATGTGAAATAAATTTGTGGAGAAAAATAAATATACCAGAATGTTCTGGAAAACATAACAAATAGTTGGAAGAAGGGCCTAGTTAACATCAACTTTAAAAACATACATCAAGACTTCTATGATTAAAATTGCACAGTGCTAACACAAACCATTAGACAGAGGTAGCTCTGAACCCTATGAAACCTCAGCTGAAGTCTCAAAGAGAAGAAGGCTTAACTGTCTGTATGTGATGATGGTAGCATTTCAAATCCTAAAGTGTCAAGACAACTAGGTGGCTATTTGGACAGTGGTGAAATTATTCATTCCTCATATAAGAAGAGCAAGCACAGACTCAATTCTGAACACCAGAAAAGAGGGAGAGAGACAGACACACTTACACAGAACCATAAAGAGACTGAGCTCTAAGCCAGTGGCTCTCAACCTCCCTAATGCTTCAGCCCTTTAACACAGTTCCTCATGCTGTGGTGACACCCAACCATTGGATTATTTTCGTTGCTACTTCATAACTGTAACTTTGGTACTGTTATGAATTGTAATGTAAATATTTTTGTAAATAGTGATCAGCCAAAGGTGTCCAGACCTACAGGTTGAAAACTGCTGCTCTAGATAAATCAGAGATAAGATCGTAAACACAACGAAAAAATTACAAGTACTGAAAGGCAGGCATGGTGATTCAACTCTAAAGACACTATCAAAAAAGCCTATTTGTGTGACTCAAAAGATGGATGAGAATATACACAGGTACTCTCCCAGGACCCAGGATCTTTTGGTATTGTTCTTGTTGGCCAATTGCACGGCCTTTCTGCCTGGTCCAGGACTCATGAATCCCTTGCCAGCTTCTCTCACAATGATAGAAAGGGAGCAAGAACTCCCTCTTCAATCTCTTCTTCTGACATCATGAAGGTCCCGCCCACCCCATGGCCTGTTGACCTCCCCAAGGCCTACTTCCCCATGCCACAGCATTGGGAACTAGGTTTCAATGTCTTATTTCAACACCAGTGTGTCTTTTTCAGACCAGGAAAACCAGCACAGTTGTTTCTAAAGCTATAGGGTTCTTCTTGGGGTATCTGCTAGTAGCAGAAGGAAATGCGCAGCAGATGAACACAGCAACATAAAAATCTGTATGCTAAACAACTGTATCTGAAGGCAGAGCAAGAAGAAACCTGTGTCCTAAGGGCTGCTGTCAGTCAAGGATATAAAGTAGCCTTCTGGCTGTCTGCACAAGGAAAGGATGATAATCTAAGGGCAGAGAGAAATAGATAAAGTTCTTTTAAGACATTAGAGGGCTCTTTCCCATTTACTTGGTCTTATTTTCCAGGGGAGCATTCATTCCCACCCCGTACTTGTTCAGCAGTATTCAGCAGTATTTTGGATTGGTTTTTTGTTTTGTTTGTTTGTTTTGTTTTTTCCACATACAGAAAGGGGGCCTGATGGCACACACTGGGCACTCCCAGGTCCTGCTTGAATAGGCTTTATCATTCTACACTCACTTGCTCCCCACTTGATTCATTTGTAGCATTTATTTGAGTCTCATATCTTTTAAAATGTGTTGATCTACCTCTGTTAGGAATATTAAATCTTCTTATAAGCAGTGGGGTGTGCCATCAAGGTTTATTTTCCACAGTTCCTTTTTAATAGAGTCCAATATGTGTTTGTTGCTTTGGTTAATGTGTGTGTGTGTGTGTGTGTGTGTGTGTGTGTGTGTGTATTTAATCTCCAATTATTTTTGACAATTGTGGATAAGAAATTTATTCAATTCTTTTATGTAACAGCTCACCAATATTAAGTATGCTGAGTGAGACGATTACAAATCTCTGGGCACTTCTAGAAACTGGGGCTCATAAAGGATTGCCCTGATTTGGGCAGAACCTGCTGGGCAAGTGGGTGGCCTCCAGTGCTTCTGAAGAACCAGCATTCCCCATCTCCTGCCCGGGAGATCAGAAAGCTGCAAGTACTGACTTGTATGCTAGAGAGGGACTGAAAGAAAAGTGCTGCAGTTCACCTTCCTTGTACTGGAGCCAGGAGTTTCTCTAAACCTCGGCATGCCCTTGGTTACCAGGGGTTGTGGGGTTCCAAACCATTGTAGGAGCAGAAGGATCAAGACAGTACCCAGAATTCCTCCTTTGCCCACTTCACACAGCAGGGCTCACCCTGAACGTTTGTAGAGAACTCATCCTAGCCCTTTGTCTTCTCCCTCCGCCCCACCTCCCGCTCCCCTAACTCCCCTCCCCCTCCCTCTCCCGCACCCTCCCTCTCCCCCTCTCTCTCCGTCCCTCTCCCTCTGTCCTGTGTTAATTCTATCTGAATTTTTCAGTGAGGTTTCTCCTGGCAGCTCACCCTACTGTTTGTTCCTTCTAAAAGGTAGTTTTGCCTCATTAAAATGTGGTGAAAGGAACATCACATTTAATTGAATGAAAACTGAAAAACGGGCGTGTTAAGTGGGTTGCTGCCTCGAAGAATGACAATGAAGAGGGAGATGTCAAAGAATGTGGAGCTAGTGACTTCTGGTTCCCTGATGCCCGTGGCCCTGCTGTCTGATGTGTCAAAGAAGACCCATATTCACACACCCATAAGTCTCTGGTTTTCAGAGCTCGAGCCCCCTGCAGACTCAAGGAGTCAAAGTTCACATTTTTGCCAGAGTGATTGAAAAGCCTCAGACCTGGGCAGACTGGAATCATAAGACTTCAAAGAGTCTTGCACTTGGCCCTGGGAACCTGTTAAGACCTTCCCTCCTCTCCCCTTCCTTTCCCTCCCCCCCTCCTCTTCTTTCCCCTCCCCTCTTTTATCATCACTACTTCTTTCATCCCCTTCCCTCCTCTCCCCCTCCCTCCTCTTCCCTCCTTTCCCCTCCCCTTTTTCTTCTTTTCTCCTCCACTTCTCCCTTCCCCTGCCCTTCCCTTCCCTTCTTCCTCTCTTCTCCCTAGCTCTTGTAGAACAACGTAAAGGTAGCTTCAGGCTGAACTTATCAATAATCCCAGATCAATGTTGCGATATCTAGAAACCTCTTACCATTTAAAAATATTATATTGGGACACTTGATCATAAAACTAATCTTCTATTTTATAAATAAGAAAAACGGGGCTTTCAAAAATTAAGTGATATATCTAATCTGTGACTGCTAACCACCCTACCCCCACCTTACCATCACCCCTACCCCCAACCCCTACCTTCATCATCACCTTAAAATACACATATTATATATACATACACATATATGTACAGTTTCTATATACTTTACACTATAGTAATATAGACCGATCACTACAACACACATTCCCTTCATTTTTAAATCAAAGACACAGCAATACTTGAGATAATAATATGTCACAGGTGTATATTGAACCAGAAATGGTGGTTCATACCTGTAAGTCCAGGACTTGGGAAGATGAGACAGGAGAAATGCTGAGAGTTTGATAGCAGCCTGAACGTGGTAACATTGTGGTCCAGCTGGGAGACTCTGTCTCACAAAAATCAAAACCAAACTAAAATGGGATAAACCCATGTGTTGTATCCAAGGTAAGCACTGGGTCTGTCTCTCCGCCCCCTTCTCTTTTCACTGGTGGTTTGTACACTTATTTTAGCCCTCGACACTATCATGCTCTTCTAAGAGTAAAAGCCTCTTTTATAAAATTACAGAATCATCATTACATCTGAAAATAAAACATTCACATGTCATCAAGTACACTGGTCACATTCAACTGCCCCCCCCCAGTTGTCCTCTGGATATTGTTCAAGATGGTTTTGTTTTTCTTGAATGCACAGGGTCTAAGCAAGCTTCATGTGTTTGGTGATAAATCTCATAACTTTATTTCAAATTATAGCAAAGCGTTTCTCCTGCGTCCCTGACTCCCGGGCCTGCCCTTGTTGCTTCTCATCCTGTAGACTATATATATCACGCTCATTTTATTTTATTTCATAATTTGTTCCAGATTCACACTTGTTTAAAACTGAAGCCACTTTGGTGGGAGTTGCTATCACAAGAGAAGCATTTTGGATTTAAATGTTGCATTTTAAGTCTCTTCCTAGGCCAAATGAAATGATCCTGGTTGGGTAAATTACTCCTTGGCACCGGTCAAATCCCGCCCACCTGATTCCACAAGTGATGTTTTCTGGAACTGGGCCGTGCTCATTGATTTACATATTTTAGACTTACTCTCTGTCTCCTGCTATGAAGGCACATTTGCGTAGGTGTAACAGAGACCACGTGGTCTGTGAAGCCTAGAATATTTACTCTCTGGCTTGTCAGAAGAAAAAAACTACAGCTTTACCCAGCTTGGGTTTTAATGATGGTTCTAGAACTTAGCAATGCTTCATTCTATAAAACAGAACAAGTTTTTAACGAACCAACCATGATGCTTAGCATCCGAGGTGGGAACAGACTGTGAAAGAAAACAGAGACCGTGAGGAGTGGTGGTCTCAGCTGCCTCTCCTCTGACATCAATTCGAAGCAATTTCCCTACTTTGGGGCTAAACTTTCCACATTCCACACTCTTCCCCTTGCACCTCCGGCCTCCTAGTTTCATTTCACGTTGACGGCTTGTGGAGTGGGACATTAGCTTGAGTGAGTTCATTTTGTTTGTTCTGTTGGGTCTACTGCTCTTTCATAAAGCAGATTTCCTGACCCCAACCCGATGCAAAAGACAAAACTATTCCTTTCTGCTTTGGCCTCTGGCTACAGCTTCTGTCTCACAGAGTTCAATGGTGTAACAGTGGGAAGGAAGAAGACCTGCATTATTGATTTTTTAAATGTCTTCCCTTTAACAATTTTTTAATGGCTTTACCATACCCGCTTTGATTTAATCCAAACACTTAGACTTGAACTTCAAGGAAAAGCTCTATATAGCTTGCCCTGCCATTTCATCTGGACTATATAACATTGGTTTTCTGTGTGAAAACAAAACCAGCGAACAGAAACCACAGTGGCATATTCCAGTGTGGATTATTATCTGAGGAAAGGAAGGGAACCAGCCAGAGGGGGTGGGAAAAATAAAACAGAGCACAGTGATGTATATGTACAAAACGTCATAACAAAAATCATCTGTATGCCAACCTTACAAATTCACACATAAATAAATGAAAAGAAACAATGGCACCCAGCAGCTGTCACAAGGACTTCAGGTCAATCTGGTCCAGGTGGAACCCCCACTGCCTTAGTGAGAGTAAATATTTAACTTTGATCCCTCTATGTTTTAACACAAGTCTGAACTCGTTCCTCTTCCTTCAAAGGTTGGGCATGTGGGCTGCGGTGACGAACGCCTGGAATCTCAGCTCTTGGCAGGCTGAGGGAACTGGCTTGTAATCAAGAGCTGTCTAGAGCACTTAGCAAGTGTCAGGATAGCATGAGCTACAAGGAGAGACTCGGTTTTAGTAGATAGATGATAGATTGATAGGTGACAGATAGATAATAGATGGATTGATGATGGATAGAGAGATGAATGAAGGATAGATAGATGATAGATAGATAGATTGATAGATAGATAGATGATAGATAGATAGATGATAGATCAGTAGATAGATGATAGATTGATAGATGATAGATAGATGATAAATTGGTAGATAGATGATAGATAGATGGATAGATAGATAGATGATAGATAGATGATAGATAGATAGATAGGTGATGGATAAATAGACTATAAATTATATATATATGATAGATAATATGACTTGATAAATTGCTTCAGAATTCTTCTTATGCTCTCATCTAACTCCTGTTACACATTCACTGTCGCCTGAGCTCATGGGACCGTGCACACATGCTTTTTATCATTCATCACAGGATGTTCATTATTCAATATGTTTCTTTTTGACCTAATGAAGTTCATTACATTTCCAGAAGCCATGAAGAGTATTTGTCCTCAAGACACAGCACCTTGCACATAATTATCTTGTGATGAAGACATGCTTCAATAACTATAAAAGCTATTTGAAGTCGGTTTTATATATCTAAAGCTAGTGATATAAATATTTTTACATTATGAATGCTGATTAGTTCCGTAAGATCTTTTTTTTACATTGATTATGTGTTTTTATTTCTGAAGATTTAGCATTAAAACATACCGTGCATAGAGTAGAGGAAGCCTGACTGTGGGAATGACTCCATCATAGACATCTGTCAAAGAGTCCATGACAATAATGTACAGTGCAAGAAGAGAAAGATCAATACTCCAAACTGAAAGCATAAACAAAAAATTTAAATAGGCGCATTACCACAGAGGATATCCAAATGACCAAAAACAATATTAACAGGCACTCAACAGCTGTAGTCATCAGGGAAACCCAAAGCGACAGTGAAACATTGCTACACATCCACTTGCATGAGAGCTGATGAGGACAAGGGGCATCTGGGATGCTTGCACATTGCCTGTGGAGTGGAAATTGGCAGAATCATGTTAGCAAACTGGCAGAATCTGTGAACTCTAAACATATGCTGTCATGGTGCGAATAGGAATGATCCTCACAGAGTTATGTGTTTGAATGCTTGGCCCATAGAGAGTGGCACTATCAGCAGTAGTGTGGCCTTGCTGGAGGAAGTGTGTCATTGTTGGGGTGGGCTTTGAGGTCTAAGAAGCTCAAGTCAGCTCTCTCCACGCTACTTTCGGATCAAGATGTAGAGATCTCCTTCTCCATGTCTGCCTGCATACTCCCATGTTTCCTGCCTTGGCAATAACATTCGGAACTGATGAACAGTAGCCAACCACAATTAAATATGTTCCTTTATAAAAATGGCCGCAGTCCCTGTGTCTCTTCATAGCAATAGCAGTCCTAAGATAAAGCCCATTCTCTAGCCCAACCATCTCTTTCCTAGACACGGTTGAAATGTGAAAAACCAGGTGTGGCAACAGCCTGTAGTCCCAGCATTCAGGAGGCGGGGCTGGGAGAATTACTAACTACATTTATGGGTAGCCAGGACCACATAGCAGGACATGAGAAATACAACAGCACCATCTGTAACAACTACAGAACTACACATAATGTCACATATGTTGAACAGAATGGTCACATATGTTTTAAACATCCATAAACTAGACTACTCTACTACAATGAAAAGAATAGATATCTGATATTCACAACCCACAGATGACTCTCACAAACATGTCATTGACTAAAAGGGGTGAGAGAGGCCCAGTGTGGTGGAACATGCCTCCAGCACCCACACATGAAGTTAGTCTGAGGTCTGTGTGTCAAGGCTGGTTTGCTCTACATAGTAAAGTTCCAGCCTGTCAGGGCTATATGATGAGAAAACCAAGTGAAAAATGAGCGCACCTTTTATGATTACTTTTGCATGAGTTTCAAGATGTACAAAATTAATCCGAGATATTAGAAGTTAGCATAACAGTTACCTTTTGGGGAGGGTTGGCTGGCTAAGGTTTGAAAGAAATCTTTGAGAGTACTGGAAATGAACTTTGACCTTAGTGGACCTTTCTCAGTGAAGACACACCAAAGTTCATTAAGCTATATGCTCAAGTCTGCTATGCTATGCATATTATAGATTTATTATTATTTATTACTATCCATTAACAATATAAGAATAATAATCTGGAACAGGTTTAGATAGCATTGGCAGGTCATCAAATTCAGGCTGTGGTGTGAGCCTGTTAACCTGTGAGCAGGGCAAAAAGTATATAATATCTCCTTAGAAATACTAATATGTAGTGAAAATCACACCTGGTTGACAGTTCCGGCAACAGTGACCAATTTCCAATCTAATGGTCAACTTCCTATATTTTAAGAAAGCAAAACAAAACATGGTTCTCCCATCTACCACTTGATTCCTTAAACTATCAAGGACTAGAGATATCGCTCAGTGGTAGATCTCTTATCTAGCATGCTCAAAACTTTTTGCCCATTTTCTAATGTCTAATCAAACAGCAACAGGAGCAACAACAACAAGAAAGGGAAAAATCATTTAAAATGTTGATTTTTAATTTTAAAATAATTTTTAAACACACCCCAACTTAATAATATTTTCAAAACTATCATAGTGGCACCCTGGATGACTCAGTGAGTGAAGGTGTTTGCTGTGAAGCCTGTGAAGTTTGATCCTGGAGTCTCCTTGGTGAACTGACATAGCCCACTCCCACCGTTGTCCTCTGACCTCAACATGTATCATGGCATGGATCGCCCCTCTTCTCAAACAAATAAACACAACTTTAAAATCAAAGAGAACAACAGGAACAAAAAGCAAACAAACTTCAGCATCCACTTAGGTTTTACAAAAGAACCACCTGCTAGCCAGGTATGGGAGGGAGCACACACCTTTAGTCCCAGCACTCAGAAGGCAGACACAGGCAGATCTGACCAGAGCAAAGCCGGGCTGACCTACAGAGTGAATTCCATGATCGTTAGAGCCACATAGTGAGATACTGTCATAAAATAAAATAAAAATAAATAAAATAGTGACACCCACCTTGGGAGCTGACTACCAGTGGGGGGGGGGTTAATCGACATTTTACAATCATTTTCAGAGATGAAAACTGAATGGTCTGTGGTTTCGAAGACAGTTTGTAACAGGCAATGAGTACATACCAGCCAAGGACCAACCAAGTACAGTTCTCTAATGGGGAAGAGTCTCCCACATCCTGAAGGACTCACAAGTTGCTCTTTGTCCTTTGCCTAATCCAGCCTTTTTACCATCAGCACTCCTGCTCCACCAAGACATTTGGCAAAATCAGTACTAGGAGGTACCCAACTACAGGCGCACAGCCCGGCTTTGTCTCCTCTCACATAAACACAATCTGAACAATGAGACATTGTGGGGGGGGGGCAGAGGGCACAGGGGAGCACAGGGCGGGCGCCGGAGGGGGATGGGGTAGGAGGGCTGGTTAGTCCAATTGTCCTTTCTGACTAGTTACTGGCTTTATAAGGCTTATTTATCCCAACATTTTCTTCTTTTCTAAGCAGATTCCAGTAACTTATTACATTTCCCCCCACCCCCAGTGTTACTTTACACAGAGGGTCCAAAGATGCCCCAGAGCAAGGAAGCTTTTCTAGAAGGCTCTTTTCTGTAGCCAAGGATGGTTTGGAGTTTTTCTGTAGTCTGAGTATCCTTTAAGTTGGAATCAATGGACCATTTTTTTTTTTTTTAATTTTCTCTCTGAGAATTGTTATATTCTTTTGTTGTATTACTCATAAATATTTAACAATGTTTCTACAGTTGGAGTTTGAATGTATTTAGGGTCTCATATATCCTCTGACTGCTTTCTCTTGTTATAACAGAGTTCCTGAGACTGGGTAAGTTACAAAGAAGAGATTTTGGGGCTCACAGTTCCAGAGGTGAGAAAGGTCTGGGTGAAGCAATGGTGAACCGTTTGCTAGTGAAGGACCCAGAGAGCAACAGTGCATGCAGGTCCTGCTGAAGAGAGATGGGGGTTGAGGGTGTAGTACAATTCTGTGTATTGACTCTTGGCCTTGCACATGCTAGGCAGGGCTTTATTCTGAAGCTACACACTCAGCCCTTGACTTTATAACAGCTTATTATTACACTGTTAATCCATTCCAAGGAAACAAATCTAGTGTCATGAGAGTAATATTAAACCCTCTTAATCTAATCACCACATAAAGGCTCCAACTCTTAACTCTACTAATTAAGCACCAAGCCCAAGTATGAGCGTAGGTCAGGACAAATCATACGCAAAACATAGCACATAACTGCATTAATCTTACACTGTACAATAATTGCATTTTTTATTTACCATCATTTCCACCATCTTTGTTCATTGGGTCTCTATTTGGGTCACTGTTACTATTGGCCTTTTTCTTCTCAAGTCCCCTTCTCAGCCTTATTTATTAATTCCTTCAATTAATATTATGCTATGCACTCACTGTAACCAATCTCTGATTTGGATTTGGGGAATGATCAAGTTCCTGGTATCATGTCTGGTATTCTGGTTGAAAAATGGAAGATAAAAACATATATTTATAATACATGAAGTTAGGTCATATGGAAAACACCAGAGTAGACCGTGGCAGTGCCACTGGATAGAGACTGATGTGTGGGTGGTTATTCTAGGAACTTTGGTCCATTTTGGTCTCCCCAGTGACATAAAGCTGCTTCTGGTATTTGGCCTTATTTTCTTTCAGAGTAACTGAAGAACTGCTCCTGCATCTCTTCTTTCTCTTTCATCCTTATCTGTTTCTCAGCTCAACTGTCCTTCACTCCCACCCTTCCCATGATGCACTTCACTCCCACAGTTCCCATGATGCACTTCTTTTCCAGTCTTGTATGGTTCTGAACTCCTTAATGTCTTTCTCATATTCTCTCCTATCACTTCTAGGAGTTTCTTTAAACAGCTTAGTCCCATCATAAAGAATTTGCATGAGTGCTTAAGACACAACTAAATATTATTCTTATGTATTGAAAATACATATTTAGAGATAATTGTGTATAAATCAGAGAGTTTCAAACAAGCTTAATATACTTCTGTATGTGATATAAAGGGCTCTGAGGTCCTCCTGATTCCTTTACCCTGAATATGCTGCTTACACTTACATAAATGTCAATTGAATTACAGTTTTGCCTTTCTAAATAACCACTGTGGTGGCTATTCAAAACGTACTTTAGGGCCAATGAGATGAGCCATCAGGTAAAAATGCATGCTACTAAACCCAATGTCCCTAAATCCTAACTTAGTTGAAGGAGAGAAGCAATTCCCATAAGTTGTCTCTGACCCCCCCCCCACCCGTGTGATATAACACACACATGTATGCATACACACCCAAACACACACATTAAAATTTGGAATGGAAATGAGTCAGGAACAAATCCACATCCAATTTTCAGGTGACTCAGATTTCAAGGTAAACCCAGACCACCTGCTGTTCATTTCTCACTGTCTGGAACTCAACCTTTATTTCTGGTACTCCCCCAGAGAACCCAGACCAAGGATTTGCACATAGTCTCCCATTAATAAGTAAATCCAACAATGGAGGACATCCTAAAGTGTTGCTTAAATGCCATGAAGAGACTCAGTTTCCAAGTTTCTGAATGAGGCCTTTGGACATCTGCTGTCAGACACCTATGCCAGTACTCAGCAGAATACCTGAGTGGTAATTACTATTGAATACTTTGATGAACAAGGAATGGAAAGGGATGGACGGACCGGCTCTGGTAATCAAATATGCACAAATGCTTTGGAATAGTTTGATTCTGTCGCATATATCATTTGGAATCAATGTCAGCCTTTAGACACTTTCATTTTCATAATATAAAGCAGTTTTTATTAGAGCAGTAGACACGAAACTGATTATCCCTACGGATTCAAAGGCTTACCAAAAGGGAACTTTGCACTCTAATTAAGAACAAAGCCCCTAATTGCATGAGATTGAACTTCAGAATCACCTCTTTGTTTTTGTTTCATCTTAAAATGCTGAACCAGGAATCGGGGAGACGGGAACAGTGGAGGAGCTATTTGAGGACATAATTAATGGGTCGGGTCTCGTAACTGCTTATGAGCCACACAGGTTAAGCCAGAAGGATGGCAACAGTGCTGTAGTTAAGAAGCTTAGTTGTTGGTTTTGCAGGCTCCTAGGCTGCATTCTGTCTGTTTGCCAAGGCATGAGTATGCAGATCTGCCTTTTGGCTTCTCTCCTGTCTCCCTGCCTTCTGATGCCAGCTTCCGCCTTGGCTTCATCCAGACCCCTGTGACCCATCTAGACTCAACATCTGAGAATTTATGAGAAGGAAGAACTCTTACTTCACTTCAAACCTGCTGAATCAGAACCAGCATTTTAGTGAGATCACATGTCCACATACTAATTTTAGACAACACTGAAACCCTTGGCTATCCAGTTTGGGGTGGGATGGAGGAGCAGGCTCTCAGGATCACTGGTTAGTGTGTGGAAATGAAAATCTCTGGTCCCTGACATAGAGATTTTGACTGGGTGAGTCCAGCTGAGGCCTAGGAACCTGTTTTTTTTTTTTTTTTTTTTTTTTTTTTTGTATGCTGCTGGCCTGGTTCTGAAGCCAGGCTCAGTTCTAACCATGGCTTTCTGCACAGTTTGGTTTGAGTCCCAGTTTTACTAACCAATTTCACCTCAGTCTCCGCTGTGAAAATGGCTTGTGGTATTGGCTTCAGAATGGCTCCACTCAAAGTTCTTACTGAGATAACATAGTCTCATGAAGAAAGCTTGCAGTAGCTTGGCTTTAAGATTTTCTTAAGACTGAAGGAATACCAGCTGTTCATATTTAGATGCTGGAGATGAAGTTCCCAGGGGTGATGAAGAGACACCAGCATTTGCCTGGTTCTCAGCAGTTTCTCCTCTTTAGCCTAGGGACCTTCTCCTGAGCTCCAGATTTGGAGCTCTTTCATCAAAAGCCAGTCCCTTCTCAGTCTAGAAGACTATAAGGTAGCTCAGAATCAATGTATTTGTAGAACAGGGTCTAAAATTGGTTGAAATCAGGGCAGGGGTAAAAGTCTGCCTGGCAGTAATCTCTCAATCAGTTTATCTGGGAGCCAGTACTGAGATGGGACCCAACTATCATCAATCTTTTTGCTACTATTCTAAAAAGACAAATCCACAGTAAAGTCACCCAAGCTGGAGTGTGTAGCAGACCTGGGTACTTTTAGTAACAATCTTCACAGATTCCATAGGATGGACAGTTTTCCAGGGTGTGCCTGACAAGATGGCTGGCAACCAGAACCGTAACCAATGTTCATCACACCATACAGATGGGCATTTTCCCATCTTCTGTGGTTTCTATGGCTTATTTCACTAGAAGTAAGTGACTTGGACCAGAATTTTGGTTTTTGTTGTTGTTGTTGTTTTTGTTTTGTTTTTCTCCTGGGTCAATAGTATACCTACCCCATGAGCATGAGCACAGTACCGAACACATGGTAGGTTCTCCATAAATCTTGAGTGAGTGGGTATGTGACTGTGGTATGTAGGGCTCGTGAGTCCACAGGTAGTCTTCGGAGTCAATGCCTAGTTCTCAAGTTGTGCTAACCTTGAGCGGGAACTTAACTTCTCTGTACTTCTAAGCTTAGTTTTCCTCATTCCTTCTAATATTGGACATAACACATTCCATCTCATACAGCTAAAAAGTACTTAGAATGCTATCTGTACTCTGGGCTACTGTTTTGTTTACTATGGTGTAATAGATCATTCTAAAACTTAGTTTTTAAATCAAAATCTTATTTGCTTGCTTATAATTCAGCTTGAATGGGGCTAAGTAAGAATGCTGTCTCTGCTCTCTAAGACTAATGGTAGAGTATGCCTAAAGAATTTCTTAGCACATGGCGGCTACCTTAGCAAAGACAGCTCAGATGGTCGAAGGCTGCCTGAAAGAGCTTACCTGACACTGTTAAATGTAAAATGCTCTCCTGTTACAGCATTCTGTTACTTGGGGTCTTAGCTCGTCCCCGTGAAGCCTTAGAATTCCTCTCTCCCTACCTCACTCCTTCCTTCCCTCCCTTTCTTTCTTTTGTCCTTCCTTCTGTCCTTTTTTGGATTTTTTTAAGATAGGGTTTCTCTGCATAGCCTTGGTTCTTCTGGCACTCACTCTGTAGACTAGGATGGCCTCGAACTCACATTTTCACATAGGAAGGCCTGCTTCTGCCTTCCAAATGCTGGGATTAAAGGCAGACACCACCATGGCCCAGCTTGTAACACCTTTACCTTGCTTCACTGCTTCCTTTCAGTGTGACCTCTCCTGTAATGTTTCCATGAATCTGAGTTGTGATATATTTGTATATAAAGTCTGGCTATTACACTTTCAAAAGAGAAAGCATTCAAACTCTTCTGGTTCTGCTGTGTTTGGTTTTGTTTTGAATCCAGGGCATAGAGCAGTTTGGTAAACGCTCTACCGCTGACCTGCATTGGTGGTCTTACATCATTCCTAATATCTAGCTCTGGCTGAGATAAAGGTTACACTGTTTCTACTTGCTTCTTAATTTCAGAATACTTGGCCTTGTGAGCCAGGTGACTCTTGGCTGCGGGGAATTATGCACTGTACAGTAACACTGAAGATTATGCTTGATAGTATCAATGAATATTGTCTAGCCATCCCCCCCCCAAGTCTCCATTGTTTTTCAAACACAGTAAATGTCCTAAGGGTGATACAGGGGGTTCTTTCATAATTTAGAACCAAGGAGGAAAAGCAAATAATAGATCCAGCCCAGATTTAAGGTATAGGAGGGACTGGATCCCCAGAAAAATGATTCACTGGAGACCACTGAAGGTCAGCATGCGCAGACCTATATCTCTGAACTTGCCTAAGGAATCCCATTCCTGACCACTTCTTAGAGGATGAACTGTCTCTTGGCTTTTACTAATGGCCCCTCTTCAAGTCTGAGTGTCTCCCTTCATCATTGACAGTGTCTCTCTATTTTGGTTCCTTTTCTGTACCATTTTGGTGACCTGTCATTTCTTACCACCCATGCATGTCACTGAGCTGTTCCTAATGCTCACATCACAGCACATGACCAGGCTCTGGAGACAGATAAGCTCCTCTGGCAGCCTCAGCACCCTACCCACATACCCGCATGCCTGTGCTGTCTTCCTGATTATGTGCCTTATCATGCCCTCCTGCCCTCTTCCTTAACTCTTCTTCTTTTTTCCCTTAAAGATACAGTTTTGGGGCCCCTTTTCTAGGAAGCTTTCTGGGAAGGCTACTCTCCAAATTGATATAACAGTTTCTTGAGGGAGGAAGCCATTTATCTGACAGATTTCATCTCACCTTTATATTCCTACTTCAGCGTCTTCTGTATGAAAGAGCAACAGAAAGACATTTCAAAGCAGAGTTTAATGCTTGGGGAGAGACTGATAACAGCAGGGAGTCTTTAGATGATCTAGGCTCTAGATTCTAGAGGAATCTAGAGGAAGAGCCTCCGGGTAGGGGTTGCTAGCCTACTAGTTGCAGCCCAGAGTACAGTGAGGCTTGAATAGTAATGGTTATCTGTGTGCTCGTGTGTGTTGTGTGTGTGTGTGTGTGTGTGTGAGAGAGAGAGAGAGAGAGAGAGAGAGAGAGAGAGAGAGAGAGAGAGAGAGAGAGAATGTGTGAAGAGGTTATGAATTTGTAAGGAAAAAGAGGAATTTGATGAGTGGTTACCTATTAGATAAGTAAGAAAAAAGTCATTGTTTGGGTTTTTAGGTCAAGGTAAGGGCTTCGTATTTCAGGATGATGCAATGAGAAGCCACCAGAGGACTTGTGTAGAGAAATGACTGACATTGACCTATGCTCTTGGGATTATCTGCTTCCACATTCAGAAGACTGGCAGAGAGGGGCAGCTTCAGTAGGCAGGAAGTGAATGCAGCAGGGAAGACAGCCACCATTCCTGGCAAAATGAACTCCATGGATAAGAGTAGAGGTCACTCCAAGGTGTGAGGACAATGGTGAGGGCTGTGTCCTGACACAGTGCTGTGCTGAGTTTGAGACTCCTATTACATATTTAGTTGGCTGTGTTCTAGACAGTTGACAAGTATGAACTGTCTACAGAAACTGGCCATGTGAATGTGGAAGTGATTAGCTCATCACATAAGCTGGCACAAATTTGAGGGATTAAAAAATAAGCCAATACAATGGATAAATACAATAGAAGTTTATTTCCCACTGTTTAACAAGTCTGAGAAAATTCCAGGTCACTGGCAAAACTGTGACTGGATTCTTCTCTGCAGAGATCTGGGAACAAAAGGAAAAAAAAAAACCTGTAGAAATGGTTCAACAGAAAATGGTAAGAGAAAGAAATAAAACTGCAGAGTATCCATAAGGAATCCACCAAAGGGATGTTGTTAGAAAGGTGATCCAAGAAAATGGGAGCAGCATGAGGACTATATAGGTCTGAGGCATTTCTGTTGGTATGTATGTATGTATGTATGTATGTATGTATGTATGTATTTATATTCTGGGATCTACCCAGAGCAACACACATGCTAAGGAAATTCTGTGCAGCTGAGCTATACAACCTTGACCTCAGCTGGAAGATTCAAATGTTAATGGAGAGGGGAAAGATGGGAGATGAAGGAGACAAGGGATTTCCAGAGCCCATGTTGCGTCTGTAGAGGAAATGTCTAAGAGGGAGGGACTTTAGGGAGGATCTGATGGCTTACCCATCACAACAGAAGGCTGGCTGATCCTGCAGCACAGAGGCGGGGAGGGTGACCATCAATTTAGGTTTTCCTCAAACTGGGGGCCAGGCAGAATCTGGACCACGGAACTTTTATTGTTTCCTCTGGTACAGCTCTGACCTCACAGCATGGCTGGACACCCTAGAGACATGGAAATGCAGCTAAGAAGTTCCAAGCACTGTAAGATTAAATAATCAATCAGATTAGTAATTAAATAATTAATAATAAAAAATTCAAAAAATTTTAGTGAATCCTACATGTTACAAAGCGTCTCCACTGCCTAAACCTCAGCTTTGTGCAATGTGGAGATATTTAAACAGAGAAGTTGTAGTTCTTAGGTTGGGTGCAGCTCAGTACCACTGAGTACATACCGTGTGTGGTCTACAGCACGTCTCCTCCCCAGAAAACCAACTAACCAAACAAATACACAAAACCAAAATCTAACTGGAGTCCTTGCTCTAGAGCAGGAGACACTCAGACACGACTACACACAAGCCACGTGTGATGTACATAAGCCATCTAAGACCTATTCCACATTACTCAAGATAATATTCAATAAGAGCAGCAGGAAGCAAATCCCCGAGATTTGACTGTTCCCCAGCACCAACACATCTATCATCTTCTCTTCATCTTTACAACAAGCCATTGTAGGTGCAGTTATTGTAATCTCCACTTTACGAGTGAGGAAAAACAATTAAGCCATTTTCTCCAGCTCACATGGGCAGTGTTAAAGAGCTCCCTCCCAGCTTGGTTGATTCGCAGTCTAAACTTTCAGTGCTACGTTGGATTGACTCCTAAAAATTACATAATGAATGGAAATATAGGATGGAATACGTGAGTTACTGGGACAAGTACCAGAACATATTTAGAAGAAAGGTGGATATGTTTTGGTTGAGACATTCAAAGTAGACTTCAGAACAAAGTGTCATCAAATGGAGCCAAAGAAGACGAGGACGTCACAAAGCAGAGGTGAGAGAACAGGCCAAGCACACAGTCCCTTAAAGCAGAGATTCTCAGCCTGTGGACTGTGATCCCATGGTGAAAAATGTCAAATGACCTTTCACAGGTGTCACCTAAGACCATTCTGTATGTCAAATATCTACATTAAGATTCATAACAGAGGCAAAACTACAGTTACGAACTAGCAATCAAAGGAGTTTTCTGGTTTTGGGTCACCGCGACATGAGGAGCTGTATTAAGGGGTCGCAGCCTTAGGAAGGTTGACAACTGCAGCATTAAACTAACTTTTGCTCTCTCTCTGCTCACCTCTTGAATTGCCTGATCGACTTTCCTGCCTTTGCATTTGCATCTGTTCCCAAAGCTGAACAACGAACTTGTAAAGAAAAAGGTTTGTTTAGCTCAGTTCTGCAACCCGGACGTCCTGATTCTAGCAGATCCATGTTATTTGGCCTTTGCTGGGGGCCTCCTGGTAGATACATCAGAACAGGAAATCACAGAGTGAGAAAGGAAGCCAAAGAGACTGAGGAAGTGCTGGGCCTGTTCTGTCATAACAACCTATGTCATGGGAAATGACTATAGTGTCCCATGAGAACAATTCAGCTTCTGTCAGGGACAGTGTCCTGAATTCCCTGCACTAGGATTTACCTCTTAACAAGTCCACTTCCTACTAATTAAAATGAGAATCAAACCCCCATCACATGGACCCTTACAGGACACAAGCAAACCATGCTTAAACCCAGGTGACCTCCAAAAAAAGGTATTTAGTGTTTCGGGATAGAATCACAGAGTGACATCTTACTTTCTTGCCCACTGATTTTTCTCTAGATTCCTAGAATGGACAAGAGAGTTCTACTGGTCTTCAGTGAAGTGGATGAATGAATTTGACTTACACGTTGCATCTTAATAAATGACAACCATTCAGAAACATACATAAGTGTCAGGTATCCTTGTTCAGTGAACACGTCTGTCTGTCTAACATTCAGATTAAGCTGTTCAGCACTCCAGAGCCCCAAGAGTTCTTTTCTGCTGCCTTCTGGTTTGTTGGTTGCAGTGCTGTGAATTGAACCCAGGGCTTTGTGCACGCTAAGCAAATGTCCCGCCACTGAACTATGTCCCTAGTCTTGTCACTTTGTTCTAACCAGTACCACCAGTCCTTGTCAGGTTACTGCCAAGATTTTCCAATAAGGATTGATTTCATCCATTTTTGAACTTTATATAAGCAGAGTTCTACATTCTGTTCTTTGCATCTGGATTCTTTTGTTTGGTATATTTGTGAGTTCCATTTGCATTATCAGACAGAGCTGGAGGCTTTTCTTTCTCACTCAAATATTTTGAAATGCCTTTTAAAATATCTTCTTTTTAAGCCTGATTCAGTGGCGTATGCCTTTAATCCCAGCATTTAAGAGGCAGAGCCAGGTGGGTCTCTTGTACTTCCATGTCAGTTAGGGCTACAAAGTGAGACCCTGCCTCAATGAGAAACAAACCACAACAAGACACTCAGTAAAATATGTTTTTCTTTTTAAAAAATTATTTTACTAAGTGTGTGTGTGTGTGTGTGTGTGTGTGTGTGTGTGTGTGTGTGTGTGTTTCTTTGTTGTTCACTTCAGGCACTGGGTAGGGAATCTGTGCTTCACACATACCATGGCAAGCATTACCATCAAACTATTCCCCAGCCCTGCATCACTGCTGATGCAAACGTGTATAGACAATTTCCAGTTTGGGGACGTTAATGATTATGTTATATGGAACAAGAGTTACAGGTGGCTGGGGCCCACCCCCTGTGAGTACTGGAGACTGAATTTATGCCCTCTGGAAAAGCAGCAGGTACCATCTCTTTGACCCCCAGTTTTGTTTTGTTCTTGAGGCAAAGTCTCAAATTTGTGAAACCCTTCCTTTGGCCTGCTGGGAGCTGGGTCTGCAGCATATACTGATGCCCTTTCATAGAACATGATTATGTTGTAGCCCAATCCTGTGTTACTTGGTAGGTTAGTCATGAGCCATGCGAAACTATTGGACATTTCGAGTGAGAAACTAGTATTTAAATGCCTTTTAAATGCAATCTTCCTTCCCCTTCTTTCTTTCCTTCCTTCCTCCCCCTTCCTTCCTTCCTTCCTTCCTTCCCCTTCCTTCCTTCCCCTTCCTTCCTTTTCCTTCTTTTCTTCCTTCCCTCCCTTCCTCCTTCCTTCCTTCCTCCTGTCCTTCCCCCTTTTTTCTTTCTTCCTTCCTTCCCTTCCCTTCCTCCTTCCTTCCTTCCTATCTACCCCTTCCTTCCTTTCTTCCTCCCTCCTTTCCTTCCTCCCTCCCTTCCTCTTCTTTCCTTCCTTCCCTCCCTCCCTCTCTCCTTTCTTCCTTCCTTTCTTCCCTCCCTCCCTTCCCCCTTTCTTTCTTTCTTTCTTTCTTTCTTTCTTTCTTTCTTTCTTTCTTTCTTTCATAGCACTCCAGTCAGTGAGAGACCTTTTAACCTTGCCTGGACGTCCTTGGCTGTGAGAATCTGCTGCTTTAGTTGTACATTTTATGGACTCAAACTCACATCAAGTATTTTAATAACTATTTTGTAGTCAAATTAAGACTTACTGTAAGTATAAAAGTCAGGACAAAAATGTCTTCAAAGGATGAGCTGTTGATATGGCTCTTCAATGAAGAAAGCTCTTTCTTGTGGAGAACCTCTCAGTTCCCTGTACCCACACTGTGTGCAATTGCCTCTATCTCCAGCTCCGGGGGATCTGATCTTCTCTTCTGGCCTCTGAGAGCCCCTTCACACAAACACCATATGCTCACACAAACACACACATACAGGTATATGAAGATAATAAAAATATTTTATTATATTTTTTTAAAAGCTGGGTAAGAATATCTAATAAGCACACCATATGTATACATGGCTGTGGTCAGGAAAGGGAAGGAATTTCTTAGAGGAGAATAAGAATAATTTATTGGGGCAAATGTAACTAGATGCACATCGGACCTCTGCCATTTGAATAGACATTGCTAGCCAAGCATGTCACCCAGGTGCCAGGTTCCCCTTCTGTAAATCAGCGATGTGAATACTGGGCATGCTCTACCCAGACTTGCTGGGTTCCATTTAGTTTTCTGTATCTCTTGTGGCGCTGGCTTCACCTTCCTCTACCTGTCGTCCTCTGTGGGTCAGCCCTGAGGTAGCTGCTGCTGCTTGAGGCTAGAAGCAGTGGTTATGTCTCAGAGGATCAGCGTGAAGGGAAATGGGGTGGGGCCGGAGGTTAATGTATAATTTATACTCAGAGTGCCCCTGGGATATCTAGCTCAGGCAGAGACTTCACGTGGAACTTAGCTCCCCTGCATCTGTTCCTGCACTTTTATCCTTTGCGTCTAAGAGCCAGTGGCTGACAGTCAACAGAAAACAGCGTCTGTGCAAAGATTGAGGGTTTCTGTGAGGAGCGCCTGAAACCAAGGCAGATCCTCACCCGGGCTCTCCTGCACACCATCCAGTGGCCTCTAGGGTTGTATTGTCACATCAAGAAGACAGGAATTGCCAATCAGTTCCTATTCTCCAACAATGCATTTATGTTAAGATATTCTTACAAACGCTGGCTTCTCTCCCACCCTACACACCTGTTCCCCCCCACACACACATAGGTCTCTCACTCTATAAATAATATAAGTGTGATTGTAACACTTTACTTAAAAAGACAATATATTGCATAAACTTTCAGTTTGTTGGTGTGTGTGCGAGTGTGTGTGTATGTGTGTGTTTGGGATTTCTTTTTTTTTTTTTTCAATTTTATTGGATATTCTCTGTATTTACATTTCAAATTATATATCCTCCCCGCACTCCCCTCCCTCCTCCCCCTCAACTTGCTTCTATAAAGGTGCTCCCTCTCCCAATCATCCTCTCCACCTCAGTGCCTTGGCTGGTTGATGATGTTGTTCTTCCCATGAGGTTGCAAACCTTTCAGCTCTTTCAGTCCTTTCTCTAGCTCTTTCATTTGAGGTCCTCAGGTCCAGTCTGATGTTTAGCTTCAAGCATCCTCATCTGTATCAATATGACTCTGAGGAGACATCCATCTTGGCATCAGCAATAGTGCTTAGGTTTGGCGGCTGCATATGGGGTGGTTTTCCAGGTGAGACAGTCTCTGAGGAACTTTTCTTCACTGCCCCTCTATTTAACTTGTATTTCCTCCCCTGCTTTGATCTCCCTTCTAAGAAGGACCGAGGTATCCATATTCTGGTCTTCCTTATTTTTGAGTTTCATAAGTTCTGTGGATAGTTTCTTGGGTATTCCAAGCTTTTTTGGGGGGAGAGGTCTAGTATCTGCTTATAAGTGAGTACATACCATGAGTGCTCTTTTGTGACTGGGTTCTTGTTTGTTTTTTAAATAGAGTCTGGTTATATAACTCAGACTAACTAATGATGATCCTCCTGCCTCTACCTCTTGAGAGTTCTATCTAAAGGTGTCTGCTTTCATTCTAGTCCTTAGTTCCTTTTCCTTCATTTAAATCAGATTTATTTTTAACTGATGTATAAAAATAAATATTTTTGCATACCAGTGGCATAAAATGTGATACTCTTATATAGTATGATATGTAATATAAATCAGATTAAACACATTTCCTCAAATGTTCATCATTTCCTGTGGGAGTTTTATTGCTGTTCTGAGACACAGTCTGACTAATCATCACGGGCGAACCTTGAACTCACAACTCTCATGCTTCAGCTTCCTATGGCGGGACCCTAGGGATGTGCCAACATCTTTCGACATGTTTTGATTAATAGTAATTTTATTTCTGACAGTATTATATGCCAGCCAGGAGTCTAAGATGTTCATGGATGCTCTCACTAAATCCCAGTTAAAATCCAATCTCTTTAATGAGGATTGGCCTGGCTGTCTTCAATCGCTTTATTGAGGTTTTTAAATCCCTAATTAAAATTTTTAGTTATTTGGTTATATGTTCATGCATCATTCTGGAAACCCTTCTCCCAACAGATTGTTCGTTTTTTTATTGAATTATTAAGCTCCCCCGGAGACTTGCATTCTACCATAGCCATCTAATGACACAATCACAGTCCCTTGAAAAGTGGCACTCGGCAAGCACACAATGTGTATTTATTGAATCTCAAAGTAAATGAGGAACAGCATAAATGAAAACTCTTGAGTCCCCCAAAGACTAAAAGGTTAAAGTTACAAAGCTGGTGTGGCAGGCGGCAAAATCCCTGCACTCTGCAAAATTGTTCCTACCTTATGTAGGCTGTAGAAGGAACACACCTTGCCTTAAAGAAATCACTCCCCATTCAACAAACACTTGCTAAGCCCAAGGCTAAGCACCAGGAACAGAGAAGCAGACAGTACAAACACAAGCTAGCCGGTGTGGAGGCGTTTGGTCTGCACTTGACTACAGAAGACAGACATTCTAGGTAACACATGAGGTACAGACTCTGAAAGGTGCACGGGGCAGAAGCGGTACAGGGTAGGCTACCAAGTCGAGGGAGTCACAGTGGATTCTGAGGCTTGTTCTCGGAAGGAAGCCTGCTCCGAAGGCGGAGGAGAACTGAGCAACAGTTGCGTTGTGATGCGAACAGGAAGGCAGGCGATAAGAGAATAGCCTTGAAGTTGTTTATAAAAGTAACCACCAAATACAGACAAGAATGCTGTGTCTGAACAGAGGCCGATATATGATGGGAGGAGGAGTTAGGAAAATGCAAGAATCTGGGTCACAAAGACGCTAACTTAGCACTCAGCTGTGGGCCCTGCATGGTGGACTCAGCGCCTCAAGGGGGAGAGCATCCTGTTCCTTTTCCTTCTTTTAATCTATTTATTGTTATTTTTTAAGACTGGAATTCTTGTTGGTTTTAAATAAACAATTTTCCTACCTTACTCTGGGATTATTCTTCAGTTCCTTTTCCCATACTTTTCTTTAGGGAGCATATGTATGTGTGTATGTGTTTACATGTATATGTGTGTATGTGCATGTGTGTATGTAGATACATGTACATGTGTAAAAGTGTGTACATGTGTACTATGTATATGTTTGTGTATATGTGCATGTGTGTATATGTGTATATGTATGTACATGCATATGTGCATGTGTGTATGTGTATATATGCATGTGTGTATGTTTATGTGTGCATGTATACATGTGCTTCTGTACTGTGTATGTGTATATGTGTATGTGTGGTATGTGTATATGTGTGGGGAGGGGTGCCCATGCCATCACACACATGTGGAGGTCACAGAGAAGTTTTCAGGAGTCAGTTCTCTCCTAACATATGGGCCCCAAGGATTGAGCTCACACTGTCAGGCTTGATGACAGATTTTATCCCCTCCTAACCCATAACACTGGCCTTCTCTTCTTAGTTTCACTGTTTTGAATAGTTACCAATTTCCTATGGGTATATGCATACATGTATCGTACATGAACACATACAATGTCCCCTCCTTGCTTCTTTCTTCACTGTCTAATCCTCAGGCACCTCCACCCCTCTTCTCCCTTCAAAATCATCTCATACAAGTGAATCGGTAATTATTTTTGCCAAATTTTAATGTAAAGTATAGCATACTTTACACAGCACTGCATGTTTTACTACTTAATATATTACCTATGAAATCTTCCCACACGCAGCACCTAATTACTTCCCCGTGTTTTGACAGCTGCGTGGTTTCCATATGGATGCATCGTAATTGATTTAACTAGTCTCCTGTTGACAAATTCCTGAAATATGTCCAGTCTTTGATAAATGTATAGATATGGTATCTTATATATTATATTTGTGAAAATACAGTTTTCAAAGTTATTACCAAATTGCTCTCAACAGGGGTTATATAACAATGTTCCCAAGGGTTAAAAATATCTATAAAACTAACCATATTAACATACTCACTCATTTTCCAAAAACACACTGGCTACAACTAGAACTTAGACATGGAAAACTATATTGTGTGTTTGGATCAAATCTAGATCTGAGTTTTTTGAATGCTGAAGCTTATAGAACCTGGGAGGCCTTCTTTAAGAAAAGTAAAATAAAATCGAAGAAACGCAAATTGGCAGCCTTGGACGTAGCTCATATGAGAGAGGGTCCTAAGATGTGAGCGTCATTAGCCTTGGGGCAAGCCTGGTCTGCAGGGGATGCACATACACACGTGGGGGGAGCAATTACTTTTTCTTTCTGTCAGAGTCAGGGCAGATGTCATGGGCTGCTGCCCCAGCCATGTGCCGGGGAGATATAGGTCCATACGCTGCGGTACTGCCAGCTGAGGAAGGATGTAATGGTGCCCGAATTTGCATATCTCTTCAAATGGGTCCATTCTGTTTATGTGACATCTCTCATAGTAGAAACTACCTTACAGAGACGTCTTGTCAATTAGCAACGTGAGCATGATATGGAAGACAATTGTGTCGTAAAGAAAAATACATGGGAAGAGTTCAAGAGGCCTCTGCCAATCTCATCAATTTGGTAATATGCATAACGGTTCCAGCTGGTGAGTGGTTAGCAGTGGAAAATTACTTCCTTATAGGAAGGCCAAAGGAAAGGAGCTGACGGGTCTCCTCTAATGATCTGCAACCATGACGGCAGCTGGTGTGTCTGCTCAGAGGTGTGCGGCTGTCGTCCTGTGGGCGGTCACTGCAGGATCGCTTTGAGAAGAGAAGACAGCCAGCTGGTAGGAGGCAGAGTCATCGCAGTAGCAGACAAGAGACAGCAGCCAAGTGGAGAGGAGAGAAAACAGTCGGCTCCAGGGCACAGAGACAGCCCACCTCACCAACCCAAAAGAATATAGAGAACATGGAATGGATATTAGAAATTTCGGTTGCCTGCCAAGCAGCATTATGGTTTTAAGGGAACTGATTACATTTAACATAGAAAGACGCACAAATGGTATTTAAGATATACAGGCGTTATCCAATTAAGGGAACTTTGGAAGGCATCCATATCCAGTCACCTGCACTAGAGGATTTAGGACTTTAAGTCATGTTGGATTTTAGCCAAATTGCCTCGTGAGTCGAACCTTCTTTCTATCTTCCAACTTTCCATGGCTGAGTTATTGTGTCCGTGGAGAAGAGATTTGGTGCATGCTTAAAATGAACTTTCTGTTTTCTTTCTTTTGTTTCTGTTTGTTTTCTCTTTTATTTTCCTTAAGGATGACATAGCAGGTTAGGAGGAGAAAGTCACTGGTGCCGACATCTAAGACCACCAATTCACAACCCCAAAGGGACATGGAAGAGAGTCCACCCTTGGCCCTTTCTTGCTTCGCTTTCTGAGTAAATGTGTGTACGTTATGATCAATGACTTCATTAAGATTGAACTCAGTCTCAGGATCTCACCAGATGGTGGGAAGGGAAAAGCATCAGCCGCTGATCATCCATGTTACTACAGAGAACGGGGTGTGGAGATCATAACCTCTCCTATGATCTGAGGTTTTTATAAATGAACTGAGAGCCTTTCAGAAAGTTCCAGCTTTCTGCTCATCTACAAACCATTTCTGACACTGATACACTTCAAGTCCAGGATGCCGAAGCTTCAGGAGAGCCAACAAGTGTGGGCATCTTAGCAAGTTACCTTGCCAATACCTACCTGCCTAGCCAGGTCCTGTGGGAACCTTGACCATTGGTTAAGCAGCTCAGCTCTGAGTCCTGTGCCAACTTGGATGGATGATATCATTTGGCATGGCTCTATATTTGCTGGGCAGGTTTCCCAGGGCCTGTATGACATATGAGTGCTTCCTTGTATATTAGCAAGAAAAGCACATATTTAGATGAGGGTGTGGGAAAGGGAAAAGAATAGAGTGAGGATGTATAACTCTCTGCTCTAAAATTCTTTTTCCCTCCCTCCCTCCTTCCCTCCCTCCCTCCCTCCTTCCCTCCCTGCCTCCCTCACCTCTTTCTTTTCAAGTGTGTCTGCTGTGGGCTTGCATGTCATGGCACATGAATGCTGGTAAGAGGACAACCCAGGGGGTCAGCTCTCTCCTTCCACCCTTGCATGGCTTCAAGGGACCATACTCAGGTCACCAGGCCCATGCAGTAAACACCTCTACTGGCTGAGCCATTGACAGCCTGAATTCTGGGCCTAGCTATTTCAGAGATTTTTTATGGTTTCTATTTCTGAATTCTGATCATGACTATTAATATTTAAGGAGTCAGAGCTTTCATCTCAAAGAGTTTGCTTTTTATTTCTGGAATCCATTGTGGTTAACAAGGTTCACTGGTTAGAAAAATTCAACTTAAAAGGGGGGATAGCTAATGTTTTAGTTGGTGTCCTTCAGGCGTGTCTGTGTGTGTGTGTTTGTGTGTGTGTGTGTGTGTGTGTGTGTGTGTGTGTGTGATTAGCTTATATGATATATTATAAGAGATTAATTAGTTCCACAGTAGCTTTCTTTAGGCTGGAGAGCTCAGGTGACCAGCAATTTCTCAGTCTAAGAAGCAAGAATGCTTGCTCAGTTAAAAGTGAAAGGTTTCAAAGCCCCCTGGGGCATTATCCACACAGAACTATGCTCAAAGCTGAAGACTGTGGAGTGTGTCTCCAAAAATCAGTAGCAGCAGTCAACAATAACACAAAACACCAGACCAAAAAGCCTTCAAGACAAAGCAAAATTAAGCAGCTTAAAAAAAAAAAAAAAAAAAGGCAAGCAGAGCTGGAGAGATGGCTCAGTGAGTGGAATCCCTAGATACTGAACCTGACAACTGGGGTTTGATGCCCAGGGTCTGATTTCTGCTAGTTGCCCTCTGACCTTCATACAGTTGCTGTGGATTGTGTATGCCAGCCACCCCCACCTCCACATACAAATAAATAGATGGAATAAAGACAGTCTTCTGCTACTGTCTCATGGGGCAACCTATTGGTGGGTGCCAAACACAGTAATGGCAGGTTTTCCTCGCTCAGCTTGATTCCTGCTTGCCAGTGTACTTTGGAAACACTCCCTCAGACACACCCAGAAATGTGTCTTACCAACTTTCTAGGAATCTCGAAGTCCACTCAACAGTCACAGTTGCCACCACAGGACCCACAGCAGAACGAGCCGCACTATAGGAGACTGGAGACAGACGGCAAACAGCCTGCTGGAGTCTGATTAGACAAATGGTGTACAGTCATTGGATGGATTGTGATCTTGCATAATTGAGGATCGTTAGATGGTGGATCTAATGCATGAGCATCTGGGGCATAAACATCGCCATTTGTGATGCTTTTGTTTGCTGGTGTCCTCTACAAGTCGTGTTTTTAGGAATGTGTTCCACGTTTTTTTTTTTTTTAATACACCAATAAGCACACAAATAAATTCTCATTTTTCTTTTTAGTTTCTTAAAGAGCATGGTAGTCTGCTTACTACCTTGTCCCCTCTCATAGTTTTCATGTGCTGATCTCTTAGAAGATACAAACCATTCACTTAGCTGGTCTTTATGTCTCACACTAGTTCTTTAACATTTTCTTCATGTAAGTCTTACCCACTTCTGTGTTTATTCTAAAATAGTATATAATTTTGTTGCTTTTATTTTCTCTTATATCCTCTCTCTTTGTGTGTTTGTATGTGGGTGTTTGTGTGTTCATATGGGTATGTGTGTGTGTGCGTGCGCACCAGTGTGTTTTTGTGTATGTGTGTATGTGTTTATGTGTGTGTATTTGTGTGTTCTTGTGTATGTATGTGTTCGTGTGTGTGTATTTGTGTGTTTTTGTGTATGTGTGAGTATGTGTGTATTTTTGTGTATGTGTGTGTGTGTTATGTGTATGTTTGAGTGTATGTGTGTGTGTGTGTGTGTGTGTGTGTGTGTGTGTGCATGTGTTCACAGGCAGTACCATGGGTGCCACAATGCTTCTGTGGTATCAGAAGATAGCCTTGAACCCCAGACTTAGCCTTCCACTTTTTTCTGTGAAAGGCTCTCTTTGTTCTTTTCCCGTGTATACATGAGCCAGATTAGCTGACCATGAGTTCCAGGGGATTCTCTGTCTCTGTCTACCATTTTCTCACATGAGTTATTTCTGAAGCTCATTCAGAGAAGAATCCTAATTCAGAGGCTAAGTGTAAGGACATTGCTGGACTGTATCACAATAAAAACTATAAAATGCACAGAACTGTTTGCTTTCTAGACTTTATCATATGTAGTTTGTATCTTCCTCGGATTCTGTTTGTCAATTGACCCATGGTCTGTGTTTCTTTGGTATTCACAGCCCATTAGACCTCACAGTTTGAAGGACTCCAGAGGAAACATGTCTCTGTACACCTGGTTTGGAGCTAGCTCAGCACCTAGGGCTCTATCAGCAGGATCTTTCTTCATAGTCATTTAGACTGCTGGCCATTGTGAGGACATGAAATTTAATAGAATATAGTTACAGTGGATGCCTCCTATCCCTGAATTACATGTCATAACTGGCCAGAAGGGCCAAGTATAGTCAGATTACATGTGCTTATTGCATGAAGCAGTTAGTGGGTGGCATTTAAATAGAACAATCATACATTAGTAGCACCCCCAAATGTATATTCATGAGGCTATTCGATCTAAACCCAAATACTCAAGATCAAGTGTCATTCTCTTTATAAAAACCTTCACATTTTCAGAACAGCCTATAACACCGCCCCCAAATTATAGCAGAAATATTTTTGAAAGTCAGATTTCCATTATTCAGGGGGAAATTACAAGGTCTGTGGCTCTTTCCAGTCCAAGTTTCTCTCTTGATGCCCATTTTCCAGTTATTTCAGGTTTTCCTGGCAGCCCACAGGGGAGATGTGGAGATCATGAGATTTAGAGTCTTGGTTACAAAACTACAGAGGAAGAAATCACCAAATCCAACCTTCAATTTTGCAGGTAAAGAGACCCAGGAAGGGCACTGCTAAATGGCTTCTCTAACACATCCAAAGGCTTCCAGGAGCTGGGACTGGAGGCCATGCCCTTGCTTCCTGCTCTACCACATTTCAACACATAATCCCAGGAACAAAAGAGAGCACACTGCCCAGTAATTACTATTGGCAAAGATGAAGCTTCAGACAATACATAGGGCATTTCTCCAACATGTTCTTTTCCTATTGGGATTACTCATTCCATGGTTGTCATTAACAACCAGATAATCAATGACATAGATTATTAATATAGTCAATCCTGACTTATCTGTGCCTCATGTACTATATAGCTCTACTACCTAACTCACAACTACTGTATCACATGCTCACTGAAATGGGCTTTTAAAGAATTATTGTTCTTATCATCAGTGTTTCCTGTGTGTGTGTGTGTGTGTGAGAGAGAGAGAGAGAGAGAGAGACAGACAGACAGACAGACAGACAGACAGAGAGGGACAGAGACAGAGAGAGATGGAGGGAGTGTGCATTAGTGTTTCTAAGTGTGTGTGTGAGGGGTGGTGGTGAGAGTGTGTATGCATGCATGCTACAGTGCATGAGTGGAGGTCAGAGGACCACTTTGTGGAACTGATTCTTGCTTCACCTTTCCCAGGATCCCCGAGATTAGGTTTGTGCAGCCAATGCTTTACCTGTTGAACAACCTCACTAGCTCCTGGGTGTATTTTTAATTTTCATCACACCTGTTTGTTTTTCTATTTCCTGTTTATTTCTTGCTTGAGTAACCATTCTGTTGCCCGGGCTCCATCCTGCCCTTCACATCCATTTCATTAGCGATTTCTTTGATGTCACTCCCCCTCCCCGATAATTTTTATTGACATGTATTATTGTTATATCTCACCAGGGCCATTGGCATTTCGTCTCTTTCTTCTTCCAATTGTTCTCCACTCTACCTCAATGTCATTTTCCCAAATTATAATTATTGCTTCATTATTATCTTGGCTGAAACTTTATGCTGTCTTCTTTGCACCCACCAGTTCATGTCAACTCATTATTTATAGTATCAGATTCTATAAACACAAAAACCCTTATGCTTTTGGCATTTATTAAGTTATCCTATGCCTACCCCATCTTTGCACATATAGTTTTCTTCATCTAAAACACCGTCCTCTGTGCCCTTCCCCCATATGTTTCAATTATTATCCCGATTCACCCTTTAAGATCCAGAATACACAAGCCAATGAGATGGCTCAGTGGGTAAGGACACTTACTCCTAAGCCCAGTGACTGAGTCTGATTCTTGGCTTCCATGTGATGGAAAAAGATAACTAACTCTCACAAGCTGGTCTCTAACCTCCACACATATAGCATAGAACTCATGTTCTCCACCTATTAATAAATTCATGTAAAACACTTTGTATTGAAGATTTTATATAGAGAGGCTGGAAGTATAGTTTTCATAGTATGCATAAGCCCTGGGTTCCATCTCCAGCACTAGATGATGATGATGATGATGATGGTGATGATGACGATGATGATGATGATATCCAATATAAGAATCATTCCCTAGGGGCACGGCTTATTTTCTGTTTTCTATGTCAAGCCTTGTATATACTTCTATTATTATATAACACGCTATATTATAAATCCTTATTTACATACTACCATGGTGTTTATCTCTGTCTTAATGCCTAACACAACGCCTGACTGAATATCAAAATGAATAAATGAAATCTCTAGACAGATTTGTTTGATGGGCAAATGTAATCTGTTAGATTCACATATAACTATGCTTGGAGCCTGCTACTCAGAATAGACTCACTGCCTGAGCTATAAAACAGAAATGGTCTGGATTTATAGAGTTTTAATAACTATAATTTAAAATGATTGTCCTTTCATCAAATCATATGTTTGTTTCCTCACTGTAAAATCAGCATACACAATCCCCACCACATGACATAATAGTCGTCCCAGAACAACATGCAGATCAGAGAAGACATCTGGCATTTAATAGAGGCTTTATATGTCTTTATGGCCATTAGTTAACAGCTGCATATCTCCATTTTTAGTCAAATGCAGTTCATTACACATTTATTAAGGTGCTCTGGACTTCTGGGCTCTAAGCACATAAACAGAAAATGTTATTATGTATGTATTTACAGCTCAGATAGCTGAGGTTAAATATGTTGTTTACTAAATTAAATGAGGACATTTAGCAAATTGGAACAATAGCCTAGGGACTGGCTAATGTTTGTTTCAGGACTTCTCACACAGCATGTACTAAGATTAGCCCCAGAGAGAAGAATGTGTCTCTAGGGGAACCAAGATGCTTACCTCCCCTACAGATACAATGTCTTTGAATAACATCTACATTTTACATTTTACCCCATTATTTATTATTCTAAAGGATTCTTTCTTTGCTTTTATTTGTTTTTATTTTTCTGTCCTTTCCTTTTTCCTTCCTCCTTCCCTTCCCTGTGACTTCCTTCCTTTCTTCCTTGGTGCTGGGAATAAAACCCAGAGCATTTCACATGTTAGGTAAATATTCTATAGACTTCAAATAACTTATTAATAAGGTTTATGCCCTGGGAACTACTGCCAGAACTAAGATATGGCTTCAAACTCTTTTGGGCTCATGGTTTCAGAAGATCAAGTCTATGACAGTTTGGACTCACACTTGGGCAGAAGAACATCAGGACAGCAGGAATACAGATTGGAAGAAGTATTTGCTTTGTAGGAGGCAGGAAGCAGAGATTGAGGAAGCAAGTGATGACCAATACAACTAGTAATGTCACACCTTAGTGACCCACCTCCTTTACTTGGGGCCACCATCTCAAGCTGCTAGAATATCCTTAAGTAGTGAGAGACAGACTCCCTGGTAGGCAAACAGATAAGGAGAGCACTCATGATTAAGTTAATAAAGATGATGAACTTCCAAGATGGTTGGATTCATCATCAAGCTTGAGGAAAGACAGGATGGCTGATGGCCTCACACGTGTGTAATGATTGTCCTGGTCCAGCCTTGAGTTTGTTGACCCAGCCCATCAGCAGAGGTCCTACTGGTAGGACTAACCTTAAATTAAGGTGGCAAACCTTCAGAGACTGAAAAAAATCTTAGAGAAGAGACGGGAGTTTTGGCTTCCCAAATTCTCTCTGCTTAGAAGATGGTCTTTTTTCCCCCCTGTGTACCTGTTACATGTCTGTCTTCCCTCACTTCCAAAACAAACCATTGTCAACTGCTGATTCTATCTGCTTCTGTTTGCTGTGTCCGAGATTTTATGATGGTTAAAGTTATGTTTTAAATTTTAATCACTGTGGTTAAAAGATCTATAAAATGAAAATACCTCTTACCTGTAAGCCCCGCTTGCCCAAGGATAGATAATGCCTAGAATACTGGGGGTTCTTCATGCAAGATAATAAACTAGGAGACTTTTGCTTCTGTAGATAAGTTTGGTTGCTCCAACTGCAAAGGATGTGTGCTTGATCACACATAGGCAGGAGGTGTGTAGGCAGGAATTATGTCAGGATGTATGCTTGCCCCTGATTGAATAAAGGTAGGAAGCATATAGCCATATGGGTTTTGCCTATACAAGTCCCTAATGTAATTTGGCACCAGACTCTGGGAATCCAGGTATGGACCTGGCCATTATCAAGAGTCCTGGCCAGTCCTTCATAAAACTTCAAAAACTTGGCTCAGAAATTGTGGTATGATTCTCATTTGGTAGCAGTGATTTTCTGGAAGGCCTCCATTGAGATCAGACTAGTTACCCAAATTCCAAATCTAGAGTTTCACTCCAGGACCCCAGGGCTGAAGGGCCCTCCCAGGAGGTGAGCACCTCGAGAGTTCCAGTGCTCCGAGGTTTGCCGTTGATTTCACAGACTCTCGGGGTGAACTGCTGTGCTGAGAAAGGCAGCAAGCTTGTGCAGGCCTGCCCTAGTAAGCCATAGCAATGTTCTGTGACATCTGGTTCTGTTGGGATCTAGATCTGGGATGATGGCGTCCAGTACTATCTCATCCAGGGTCAAAAGCGAGATGTTGCACCAACCTGCCTGTTCTGGTTGTTTGGATACTGGGATCTGAGATGAAAATCTGTCAGGCTCAGTTACATGTAAGAATGAAGGTGGCCACCATGTGTTTTGTTGTTGACCAGTCTTATGGACAGCACGAACATTCTATGTTCTCTGCTCGTTGGCTTGTTTTTACTGTCTGCCACCATCAGCCACTGCTGCCACCGTTTCCCATGGCTGCTTTGATGGCTGGGACTCTTTCTTATCTCTGGAGCGCTCTGGTCTCTGTAGCAGGGGTTCAAGTGTCTTTTGGTGTGGTAATATTGTTTGATGCTGCTCTGCTCTATTGAAAATCTGGCTCTCACATCTGGTTGTGTCTCTTTCCTCTCTGGATAAAAGCGTGTATAATTTAAAGTTTCCTCCCTGTCCTGTGCCAGCTGAGCCACCTGATTCTGTGGCAGGGAAAAGAGAGCCAAGCAAGAGAGAGGCACTGCTCCCCAATAACTCAGCCCCTTGCCACATATAGCAGGCAGGAGAGCTGCCCCATGCCCCACCCGACCCTTGGAAGTCATCAGAGTGGGAAAACTGCTTTCACCTTCACCTACTACACACTCAGGAGAGCGGGCCCTTCACCTCACTGTACAGCACAGTAGAGCTGGCTCTGGGTATAGCAGCTGAAGGTGAGCCAGGCTGAGGCTGAATGCAGAAGAGCTGGTTCTGCCTCTTGTCTGGTGTGTGTGGCAGAGTAGGTAAGGGAAAGATGCCCTCCTCCCTTCCCCCAACTCGTGCCATCCACAGTAGGTGGAAGAGCTGGCCCCAGAGCCACAAGAGGAGAAGAACCATAAAACTGTAAAACATAGCTTTTTATAAAATTAGAATTTGCACTTTTATCCTTGTTAGGTTTAGCCTCAAAAACAAAAAACAAACAGTTTTTGAATTGAGGCTCTTTCAGCACAAAAATAAAACTTTAAGTTATAAATACAGTCTGCAGGGAGACTGGAAACTTTAATTTTCTGGTCCTTATAGAGCACTATCAGAGAACATCACATTTTCTTGTATGACTCAATTTATCAAAATAGCTAAAGCTTAACAAAGTTTTTCAACGGCAATGCATTTGTAAGACCTGTGTTCTCAGTCACCTCTTCTCTATAACCTTAATAAAAATGGCTGCCAGACATGTGTTTGCTTTCATCCTATGGGGGTCATCCACCATGGGGCCAGCTCTCCTGCCTGCCTCAGATGGCACGGGACAAGGGAAAGAAGGAGGAAACCTTTCCTTACTTAATCCACACAACAGACAAGAGGCAGGACCAGCCTCAGGGGCAGCTCTACTATGCTCTACAGTAAGATGAAGGGCCCGCACTCCTGAGTGTGTAGTGAAGGGCATAAAGAAGATATGGCTTCAGCATCATATTTATTGGAGATGGCCACATGGTATACATCAACTAAGGCAACAACATTTCTAAGATATTTTGGATTAGGATGGATTTTTGTGTAATGATTGTTGCCTGAAAACAGTCATAAAAACAAGGTTAATAAAAAGGTATGATTTAGAAACAATACTTGTTTAATAATGAATCTGAGGTGCTTCTTCTTTACATGTTCATGTGGAAGAGCGTACCTTGTACTGGCAGCTGAACTGTGTAATGTCAGAGGTGCCCATGTGGTGCAGGTTTTAAAGGCATAAAGGGGTCACAGAGTACAACCATAGAGAAGGGCTGGAGTTCCTAAAGAGAGCCCAGGAGATGCCTGTGCCCTGGGATAGCCACCAGAAAGAACAGCAGCAATGCAGTGGAAATGGCTGGAGCCTGGAAGACAGACTGTGTGTGCTGCTGACCCAGGCCCCTGTGAGGGGGATCTTGTAAGGTCCTGAGGGAATCCCAGACGATGGGCACTAAGTTGTCCTCACTGTTGGAGTTTTGTCTTTCCTTGTCCAGAGGTGGCTGTGCCCTTTAACCTCTTGAATAAGAAAAAAAAAGGTACTCAATTTATGTTTTGAGATTGCTGGAGAGCACAGTTGAGAAATTTTAAACTTTTCTGTAAAAAGAAAATTTGGAGTTTTGCAAAAAAAAATCTTAAATAAATAAAATGATATATTTATAAGACTATCTTTATAAGATGTTTTAGATTATAGCATGTTTATTAAAATGTAATCTTAAAAATATAAAGTAAGAGGCAAAAGAGTGAGGGTTGAAGCTATGAACACCAAACACTAAGTACCAGAGACTGGGATATTCCCATCATGTGACGTAGCAGGGAATGTGCAGAAAGCCTAGAGGATGTTTCTTACTAGAGATCTACTCACGCTCACAGAGACTGGCCAAAAGAATGCAGGCCTTAGGAATGCATTGCCTTTTTAAAAACTTCGTTAGGCTTTATCAGTTTTGATAAATTGAGTCATACAAGGAAGTGCGATATTTTGTAATGATGCTTTAAGCAATGACCAGTATCCATGGTCCTGGCCAGTACTCAATAAAATGTGCTTCAAGTTTGGCTCAAATATTGTGCTAGTGGTCTTATTCTCAACAGTGGCACTGACAATCTCCCCATTGCTACCTGATCTCCTTAAAATTTCTTTTTCCTTCATTTTAATTCCTTAGCTGACAAAGAAAAGGAACCCAGTCTTACAAAACCCTTGGCTGTTCTGTTGCACCGTGAACTGGGGACCAAGCACTAAACACAGGAGCTTGTGGGAGCACATTCACATTTCAACCACTATTCCTGGTGGCTCACCTCCAAAGATCACCACTTTTCAGATCTTTCTGGTCTGCTAAAAGTAGCCGACAATACCCACAGACAGCCAGAATGCTTTCCTGTCTTGAAATCTCCTTTCAAATTAATTAGTCAGTTACTTACATATTCATCTCCAGGCAAGGGCTCAAGGACATGGACAAATTATGGATAAATTACTGACCAAGACATAACAGGAATGGCCACTAGTATGCTTTCTCCAGGTCTCCATTTTGACCTGAAGCCTCCTGAATGCAGATTTTACTGTCCACATTTCTATCAGCTCCCTGGTCTTCCCACACGTCCGGAAACCCTGTCTGTTCAGTTTTGGTTATGATATCTTATGTTTTCCCTGACTCACTTTTTTCTAAACTGTTCCAATCTCTTCCACAAACCAGTTCCAATGTCCTAAAAACAATTAACACACAATTGTGTCCTCTTAGCAGTGACCCCACTTCTTTTGTACCTTTTTCAGTTAGATTTCTATAATAGTGACAAAAATACCTGAGCAAAGAACTTAAGGGATAAAATATTGATAGTTCACAGCGACCACAGTTTTTTTTCATCATGGTGGCAAAGGCATTTAGAGGAAACTGTTCACCTCACACATATACAAAGCATATAGAGGGGTCTGGGACCAGTGAGGACTTATCCTAATGATCCACTTCCTTCAGGCAGGTACCACGTCCTCAATTTCCCACCACTTCCCAAAATAGCATTACCTGCTGGAGACCAAGCAGTAAACACAGAGACTGCTGAGAAATTTCAGTTTTAAACCATGAGAGTGTACAGTAAGCATTTGTTTAATGAAGAAATAAATAAGCAACTACTTTGTCTGTTAGGCTGCTCTGGCTTCTCATTATTTCAAAAAGAATCTGTATAACTCAAGTCTTACATAAGTACAGGAAGTTTTTGTTTCACATTGAGTTCCTTCAACTAGAGCTAATGGCTCCCATTGAAAATGAAAATGAAGTCACACACACAAAACATTCTTTTTTTTTTTTTTTACTGGATATTTTATTTACATTTCAAATGTTAGCCCCTTTTCCAGTTTCCCATTTGGAATTCTTCTATCCCATCTCCCCTCCCCTGACTCTATGAGGATGTTCCCCTACTCACCCATCCACCCACCCACCCCCTCTCACCTTCCAGCCCTGGAATTTCCCTACACTGGGGCATCAAGCCTTCATAGGACCAATGGCCTCTCCTCACATTGATGCCGGATAAGGCCATCCTCTGCTACATAGGCATAAACAGGACCCAACATTTTACTGAATACAGGAAACACACCTCAGTGACAAAGACAATACTATCTCAGAGTAAAAGGCTGGACAAAAATTTTCCAAGCAAATAATCCCAAGAAACAAGCTGGAGTAGCTATTCTACTATTGAATAAAATTGACTTTCAACCAAAAGTTATCAAAAAAGATAAGGAAGGACACTTCATGCTGATCAAAGGAAAAATCCACCAAGATGAACTCTCAATACTGAATATCTATACTTCAAATGCAAGGGCACTCATATTCATAAAAGAAATTTTACTAAAGCTCAAAGCACAAATTGCACCTCACACAGAATAGTGGGAGACTTCAACACTCCACTCTCAGCAATGGACAGATCATGGAAACAGAGACTAAACAGAGACAGTGAAACTAACAGATGTTATGAACCAAATGGATTTAATAGATATCTATAGAACATTTTATCCTAAAACAAAATAATATACCTTCTCAGCACCTCATGGTACCTTCTCCAAAATTAACCATATAATTGGTCACAAAACAGGCCTCAACAGATACAAGAAGATTGAAATAGTCCCAGGGACTAAGACTGGTCTTCAATAACAACAAAAACAACAGAAAGCCCACATACACATAGAAGCTAAACAACACTCTAGTACTCAATGATAATTTGGTCAAAGAAGAAATAAAGACATTAAAGACCTTTTGGAATCTAATGAAAATGAAGGCACAGCATACCAAAATTTATGGGACACAATGAAAATTGTGATAAGAGGAAAACTCATAGATCTGAGTGCCTCCAAAAAGAAACTGGAGAGAGCACACACTAACAGCTTGACAGCACACTTGAAAGCTCTAGAACAAAAAGAAGAAAATACACCCAAGAGGAGTAGACAGCAGGAAATAATCAAACTCAGAGCTGAAATCAACCAAGTAGAAACAAAAGCAACTATACAAAGAATCAACAAAACCAGGAGCAGGTTCTTTGAGAAAATCAACAAGATAGATAAACCTTAGTTAGACTAACAAGAGGGCACAGAGACAGTATTCAAATTAACAAAATCAGAAATGAAAAGGAAGACATACCAACAGAAACCAAGGAAATTTAAAAAACTCATCAGATCCTACTACAAAAGCCTATACTCAATAAAACTGAAAGATCTGGATGAAATGGAAAATTTTCCAGACAGATACCAGGTACCAAAGTTAAGCATTCTTACTAACCAGCTGAAATGAAGCTATCTATTTAGCCTCCAGAGACATCAGGATAGAACAGCCAACTTTCCCAAATACGTCAGTTTCAGTCCACAGGGTAATAGTGTCTCTGCCCTATATCTCACCAAAAGGGTAACCTGATGTTAACCAAATAGCTGTGGCCCTATTGTTCTGACTCCCTGTCTGTCCTTTATAATGAAACTATTGAAATCAATTCGTTGTCTGTTCCTTTGTTTCTGCTTTCTTAAGCTTTCCTTTGTCTATAACACTGACTTCTTCTGCTCAGCTCCTGGGAACATTTAGTCTATTTTATGGAATCAATTGTTGCCCAGTTCTAGAATTGAAAATAAAGTCAGCTGAGGTCATGAAGCTGAATTGTTATAATTTGGGCCTTTGACACAAGTATCTAGGAAGCTTAGAATTCAGCTGTCTTCAATCTTGGTTCTGCCAAGGTTAGAGAGAATTGCTCTTCTCCCTACGTTGGGCCTGTTTCTCTTCCTCCTTTACTGTCATCTCTTGACTACTTCTTTTCCCTCATTTTCCTCTTCCTTCTTGCCTTCCTCCTTCCCCCTTTCCTCTTCCTTCCTTCTTCCCCCCTTCTGCCTTCCTCCCCTTCCCCCTCTTCTTTCTCCCCCCTTATTTTCCTCATTCTTTTTGTCTCCCTCCTCTTCTATTCCCCACTTCCTCCACTCCCTCCGTTGTCTTCTCCTTTCTCATGCTTTCTCCCATAGATGAGCCTGCTGTCTGTCCTCCATGTGTGACAATGGCAGCTGTTGGCTCTGAGATGTGCCCTTCTATAGTGTTCTCAGAGAAAGAAAGTCTGCCTCTATACCACTGCCTTAATGTAAAGAAGAATTCTAGGTTTGACCTGACCTGTGTACAAGCTACCAATGTGGTTGGAGTAGAGGTGGGACATGGTGATTGGTAGAAAGGGAGGCCATGGTTTTTCCAAAGGAAGAGGTGCTGAGCAGATGAAAAAAACACAGATCTGCCAAAAATATTTTCCTAGGGTTTTTAACTAAGGAGTAAAGGAGGGGGGGGGCTGCTTCTAATAGGACACTACTTCCTGCCCCTTGAATAGAAGCCCCTAGGATTGAGTTACACAGTGTTCTTTTATCTGTTTGATTCGGATCATAAACATATGAAAGGCAGACTGCACTTTATTCTTTGAGGAAAGTGATGAATTAAGTCATAGACAGTTGTAAAGAAGCCCACCCTAAACTTGACATATCTCTCTGTTCAGCAAAGAGAACTGCAGGACAATGCTCATGTTTATTCTGGCTTCTAGCCAAGTGGGAATTCTGGAACTTTGTTCACAGATAAACTGCCTCACCCTAGGAGAGGAAGTGTACTGTTCAGGAACTACCCGGGGCTGTAGATCCCCATCGCAGAGAGGCAGGAAAGGCTGCAGGCAGTGTGTTTGTGTGTCTGTACAGGTATGTGGCCTTCAGGGTCCTCATTCCACATGGATGCAGCGAGGCACTGGAAGTCCAAGAGATTGTTGTACCCTCAGTTCTTAAAGAGTGGGAGTGTGTTTTCTGACTTCAGCACTTGTTGGTTTGTTTTCATAAGCAAGAATCAGAATTGAAGGGGGAAAAATCTCAACTGTCCTTGTTGCTTCTGTGAGGTGTGCTAGTTTATACCCCTTTGAATGAGTATGGGGTGGCTGAAAGCCCCATAGGTTCTATGGAAGAAGGAAGGGAAGACGGTGTAATGAGTATCCTTTTCAGATCACAGAAACATGACGTCAAGACTCTAACATTGCTGGGCAACAACACAATGGAAAGGGTTGAACTGGTTCCCTTTCTTGACAATGGTTTTGTCATTTCACAAACTGGATTTTGAGGAAAGGGAATAGTGAAATTGTCATCCCCTTAATGTGAGTTATACATACAGATGGGTAATCAGAAATCAGCAAACGTTATAAATTCATATAATTAAATAGGAAACCACTTCAAGAAGAGAAAATGGCCCCACGTCCCACATTTCCTGACACCTTTTCTGATTTTGTGAAGTTTCTTCTCTTTAATTTTCAGTATGTTTATTTTAAAGGAAGTTTCTCTATAGGACAGAGGCAAGAGCCTTACTCACCCATCCCCACATACACACTAGATTAAAATGTGTTTCTTTCACAGTATTATTCCAGTCTTATGTCCTGTGTCTCTGGGTGGTCACCTGGGATCTGGAAGCTGTAGATTTAAGTTAAAGCAATACATGATAGACAGGGAGAGGAGGTGGGAAAAAGGAGAGGAAACAGAAGAGGAGGAGTCAGGGAGAGGGAGGAAGAGGAGGAGTCGGAGGAGAATGAGGAGAGGAGGGTTCAGGAACAGGAGGACTGTTCACGGCAAATGAGAGGGATTTCTTAGGAGGGGAATAGAGAGTGTAGTGGTAAATCTGCCCAAAATAGATGGCAGTTTGTTTTCCTAATCACTGAGTCGTGTTTTCATTGAATGGGTTTATTTGGGTTGAAGAGGAAAATGCAACAAATTGGTGATCAGGTTGAAAAGGATATTGCAACATTTGGCACACAACATTTGGGGCCCAACGTTTGCTTTAGAACCCAACTAACCTGAGTCTAAAGTTCACTGCTCCTCGACCCCACCCCCTAAAATAAGGATCTGGGCTGGAGAAGTGTTGGATTAAAAGCTGACTGGGTCTGAGGGGCCTACAGAGAACTGCAGAGAGGCTCCCTCTCCCAATCCCCAGACAGAGAGCTATAGCCAGGGGCAGTATCAGGAAACACAGGGAGGAACAGAAGTCTTTGGAACATGGATACAGACATTAAGGGAGGAATTTAAAATTTCAATCAATGAAAATACTCAGGTAGAGACAGAAGATAAAATTAGAGAAAGCCAACCGAAAGTTGTTAGAAAGCAAACTCTAGTCTATCCTGTTAATGTTCAATGAAGACTTGCAGACGATGACCGTCCACAGGGTTATGAAGAACTTGAATGGCAACCTGTGTATGTACTAGAACTGAGAAAATTTAAGGAAAGTGGTACTAATTTTGGAATGCACTCACCATTTGTAAAACAAATCCTGATTTCTTGGGCTATTAAAAATAAAATAAAATAATCCCCCAAGACTGGAAAGATATGGCAAAAGCAATACTAGAGCCTGCCACAAATTTACAGTGGCTCTCATGTTGGAGAAAAGAGGCAAGGGAGATACCACGACAAAATAGAGTCAGGGGTAGAGAGATTTCCACAGATCAGCTGTTTGGTTAAGGTTGCTTTGCTGAGGTAGAAGTGTGGGTTGTATTTGATGAAGAAACTGGCATTATGTCGATTGTCAGCTTTAAAAGCCTGGGACAAGGTTGCAGAATCAGGGAAAAAACTTGAACCATTCACTCAAGTCATACAAGGTCCTAAAGAAACCTTCCCTGACTTTTTACAAAGGCTAACCTCAGCTGTGGAAAGGAGTGTGTCAGACAGACTCAGCAGCAAGAAAGGCAATAATTGACTCTTTAGCCTTTGAAAATGCAAATACTGTGTGCAAGGAAGCTATCAGACCACTGAGGGCAAGGTCAGAATCAATAGATGAATGGATTAGATATACAGTTGATGTTGGATCTTGCTCACCTGATATAACTGTAATAGGAGAAGCTGCCACTAGACAGCTAGGGATGGCCCAAGATTTCAAGTGTTTTAATTGTGGAAAGCTGGGCCATCTCTGGCATAACTGTATGAAAAACTGAAACAATATCAAAAGGGGGCCTATGCCTCCTGAAATATGTCAAAGATGTGGCAAAGGCCAACATTTGACTAGGGAATGTAAATCAATAACAGACAAATGGGGCAACACCCTGCCAAAAATCTCCCAGGGGGGCCTCTCCAGGGCCCCAATGCCAAGCAGGGAGAGTTCTCTTCCTTAGAAAAATTAGGTGTCACTGCTTCAAAAACAGATGTTCTGAGACCAAACAAGGCTGTGGCAAGTTCTGTAGATAATTCCAAAAGCCTTAAAGTGAGCCCAAAATGAATATTTTGGCAAACTTCTATAGAGGATCAAAGACCAAAACTAAAAATACTAGTAAACAATACTGAAATTCAAGGAATGGTTGACACTGGAGCAGATGTCACCATCATCTCTCCAAAATCTTGGCCTGCTAGTTTGCCACTTCAAGAAGTAGATATACAATTTCAAGGTATTAGCACTTTATCCCAAATTAAGCAAAGCACCAGGTGGTTTAAATGTATAGGACCAGAAGGTCAAGTAGGAAAATTGAGGCCATTATATAGCCATTGACTTATGGGGAAGAGATCTATTACAGCAGTGGAAAACCAAATTAATATCCCCTCGGTTTCAGTGTCTGGCCATGAACACCGTCAGTCTCCTAATATAAATTTTAAATTAGTCAGGGAACGTTATCAAAGGCAGTTACAGACTGTCCAAGCTGTCCATACGAAGGATACAACAAAGGCTGACAATTTAACTCTAACCCAAGGAGCTACTGCTGGTAAGACACCAACAGCCTTGCTGCTAAGGTGGTTGACTGACCAACCTATTTGGATCAATCAGTGGCCTATGGCAAAGGAAAAATTACAGGCATTAGAGCAGCTAGTTCAGGAGCAGCTGGGGGCTCAGCATATCGAAGAGTCTAACAGCCCTTGGAATTCTCCATTATTTGTCATGAAAAAAAATCAGGCAAATGGAGGATGTTGACAGATCTCAGAGCGATTAAAAGATTATTCAATCGATGGGTTCCCTGCAGCCTGGGATCCCTTGCCTTCCTCGTTACCTAAGGAATGACCTATCATAGTGATTGACCTAAAAGATTGTTTTTTCTCAATCCCTTTACATAAATGTGATAAAGAAAGGTTTGCTTTTTCTTTCTTTCTTCTTCTTTTTTTTTTTTTTGTTAAAATTGGGCAGTGTTTTATTTTCCTTTACAATTTAATAAATACTTGATAACTGCACATGGCATAAGGCTGCTTGGTAGTTCAAAAAGGTCACAGCAGCGGTGTTTTCCTGACTTTGTAGTCTTCGGTAGTGAGTGGAATGACTTGTATGACTGTCACTGTCAAACCAGCGGGACTGCATTTATGCACCCATCATTTTCAGGATTGTTGGTAACTTGGGCATACTTTCCCCAAATCACCTGCCTCCTTGTGTCACACGCCCAACTCGCTCACATTCACTTCAATAACTGTGCCTTTGGTGATCACACCCAGGGTTGTATACAGTGGGGATGATGGATTCTTTTTCACACCAAGTATAGGAAGGCAGAAGGTAGCTTTCAGCTCAGGGTGTGTAACATGGGCTTTTTTGAAATGCAGACCCATTGGCCTAATGAACCTCTCATATTTAGGTGGTTTTCTTGTAAAACAATCACCAACAAAGCAGACTTTAGTAACCATTCTCTTCCATGCCTTCTTTTTTCTTTTTCCTGTTCGAATAACTTTCAATACTTCTGTTTCTCCTTGGGCACGAACTTTGGGTAGAGGAACCTCCCATTTTCCCGCTTTTTCTTTTCGTTTCTGCTTAATCATGTTGGAAAGTACTTTTGCTCTTGACTGCCCTCTCTGTCCAGCAGATAGGCAGGGACTGCTCCCTGTGGAGTCTTCTCATCATCCTTCTGCTTGGTGTTTCTCTTTTCATGCATCTTAATAGTCTTTTTCATTTGTATTTTCTCTCCATGGCGCTGTTTATGGTAGAGTTTAGCTTTCAGGCCAATCTTTTTTTTTTTTTTTTTTTTTTTTTTGCTTTCTTTGAGCGTTCATGGGCTTCCCGGCCTTCTTTCTTTCTCTTTTTCTCATGGTAGTCCAAACGATATCCATATTGTTTGTGGTGCAATTCAATATATTCACTCTGTGGCATGATGACAGCCGTGGAAGAACAGTCTGCGACCTCCTGGGTTCCAAAAACTTTCAATTTCTGAGTGTCACTGGCCCACGAGCCTGCTCCTCTCGGGCAAGGTTTGCTTTTTCAATACCTAACTTCAATAGAGATTGCCCAGTAAAAAGATATCAGTGGAAAGTCTTGCCCCAAGGAATGTTAAACAGCCCTACCTTGTGTCAATATTTTGTACAACAGCCATTGGAAATGATTCGCAAACAATTTCCCCAATCTATTATTTACCATTATATGGATGACATATTATTGGCTGATTTGGATATAAACATACCAGAAAGAATGTTTGATGAAGTAAAAAATACCTTACCTTGTTGGGATTGCAAATTGCCCCTGAAAAAAAAATACAAAGATGGGGTTCTATTAATTATTTAGGGTATCAAATAAGTCTGCAAGAGGTTAGGCCACAAATGGTGCAAATTAAGGACCCTTAATGATTTTCAGAAGCTACTAGGAGATATCAACTGGCTGAGGCCTGCAATTAGCTTGGTCGCTCAAGAATTAAGCAATTTATTTCAAATCTTACAAGGTGATAAAGACTTAAATAACCCAAGGAAACTATCAGCTGAGGCTGAGAAAGAGTTAGCTTTGGTAGAAAATAAATTGCAGGATGCACATCTAGATCATATTGATCTAAAGATGGCCTGCATCTTAGTCATTTTACCTTCTACTCATTCTCCTACAGGAATTCTTATGCAGAGGGAAGATTATATCTTAGAATGGATATTTTTAGCACATAAACAGAATAAGAAACTGAAAACCTACATTGAGAAGGTCTCTGAATTAATACTAAAAGGTAAAATGAGACTTTGACAATTAGTTGGAAGCGATCCTGCTGAAATTGTGGTTCCTTTTCCAAATGCAGAAATTGCCTCCTTATGGGCAGTAGATGAACACTGGCAAAGAGCTTGCAGTAATTTCTTGGGAGAGATTAATAACAGATACCCTAAAAGCAAGTGACTTCAGTTCATAAAAAGAACTAATTGGATTCTCCATCATATAATAAAGGGAACTCCAGTATCTGGAGCCCCTACATTTTATACTGATGCCAGTAAGTCAGGAAAGGCAGGATATATATCAGAAAATATACGTAAGTTGATTGAGAGTCCCTATAAGTCAGTTCAAAGGTCTGAATTATATGCAATACTCATGGTGTTGTCAGATTTTCAAGAGCCTCTTAATATAGTAACTCTCAATGCAGAAAGGGTTGTTTTACACATAGAGACTGCTGAACTTATTCAGGATGATTCTGAATTGACTTTACTATTTAATCAGCTAGAACAAATGATCAGAAATAGGAGTAATCCAATCAATATAACACACATAAGGTCTCATACAGGTCTGCTGGGCCCTCTGGTGCAAGGTATGAAATGACCAGCTATTGATAGGAAATGTATTAGAGGCTTCAGGATTCCATAAAAAACACCATGTTAACAGCAAAGGTTTAAGGAAAGATTCTCTATCACTTGGCAACAAGCCAAGGAAATTGTGAAGCAATGCCCTACTAGCTCATTATATAACCAAACTCCACTGCCTACAGGAACTAACCCCAGGGTATCCAAAGAAATGAAATTTGGCAGATGGATGTCTTCCATTTTGCAGAGTTTGATAAATTGAAATGTGTGCACCATACCATAGACACATATTCAGGATTTCAATGGGCAACTACCTTAGCATCAGAAAAGGCTGATTTCATGATTACACATTTGTTAGAAGGTATGGCCATTATGGGAATACCCATAAAAATTAAAATGGACAACAGTCCAGCATATATCTCTAATAAGATGAAGCAGTTTTTTGAATATTATAATATAAAACATGTCACAGGCATATCACATAATCCTACAGGACAAGCTATTGTGGAGAGATCTAATTGAACTCAAAAGGAGATGCTTAATAGGCAAAAAGGAGGAACAAAAAACCCCAGAGATAGATTACATAGAGTCTTATTAACCTTAAATTTTTTAAAATGCTAATGGACAAAACAGCACAGCTGCTGAAAGACATTGGATTGTGGAGAAAACCACTGAATTAAACTAGCCTGTTTATATTAAGGATATTCTAACATCAGAATGCAAAATGGGGAATGTGTTACACTGGGGGAGGGGTTATGCCTATGTTTCAACAGGAAAAGAAAAGCTATTTCCTTCCAAATTGATAAAGATCAGACATGACCAAGGGAGACCTCCTGAAGACCTTGATGACTGAGAAGAAAGGGAGACTGACACAATCAACAAATAGATAATGTATATATGCTAATGTTTATGTCTCCATATATAGAGACAGCTCTGGAACAGTGTGATACAAAAATGTCTAGAAACAGCCAGTAACATTTATTGGGCACAAATTTCTCATGATTTATTATTACATTACATTCTTTAAGACAGCATGTATACAGAATTATATTATGTGATCAAACTAACCCGAAGAAAGACAGTTATCTTTATTAATCTTCATTAACCAATCTGTGCACCCTGCACACTCCATGTGAATGTCTTTACAGAACTATATGATTTTCTTGTGAGTTTTGTGTGCTGCAGGATGAAAGAAGAGAAGGCACACTCTGGAATGCTGAGATTCTGGGACCTTCCATTCCTGCTCCAAGTTTGATTCTACCTCAACCACATCGAAGCTGCTTCTTTTAAAGACTTGCTTCCAGAACTTTTCCAGAACCGCTTGGCTTGCCTGTCCAGCCTTTCAGACTGTCACAGTCAAGATGTCATCTAAGTAGTAACTTTCTCAGCACATAGTGACTGGAAGGCAACTGACGCCAGCTACCTCTCCTGTGACAAAGCTAGTTTTCCTATTTTCCCTTGGGCCCCCTGAAAGTGATTTTTCACCTCAGTTCAGCTGGAAGCAGATAAGAGAAGATCTTCATCCCAATTCCTTATGTGGGGGTTGATGGTTCTGGTTATTTTTTGAATTAAGGATACTTTACAAATGCAGCTTTGGATAAGCAGGGAACTAGAGAGTTTAAACTCAGGGATTGCTACCTTTCCTCTCTTTTTCTTTATCCTTCCTTCTTACGTGGGGAAAAGGAGGTGGAGGAGAAATTGGGGATATAGTAATATTATGGAACTTAGAGAAATAGACATAAGGATAAGTTAGTAAATTTACTCTCAAACAAGGTATTACATAGCTACATCTTACATTAGTAGAAGTCTTTGTAATTGATACAAGGTTGAGGTTGTGCTCTTTACATTGGAATGATTTCATTTGATACAAATCTAATGTATAGTTTCTTATTGATTTAAACTTGAGATTAATATTGTTACTTTCATATAGGCATTGTGCCTATACAATACATTTTGGAATATAAGGCTTAGATCCAGTCCTATACCTGTTATTTTACACTCTTTTTAGTTGATTAATCAATACTAGCTAAGGGCTGGATAACAAACTTATAGTTTGAGTCACAAATGCTTTTTGTAGTTAGATGGATTTCAAAAATGTCAGAAATCCACAAATTATGACATTTAATGTTATTTATCTTTGTCGAGACATAACTGCTCCTTACAGTTCCCCTTTGGTGGAATAAACAAAGAAATTGAGCATCTCTACCTCAAGGTGAGGTATAGTTGGTGGCTAGGCAGCCATTGGGCAAAAAACTGCTAAATTCAGTAACAGACTATTACTATCCGAAAAGAGACCCTTTGTGCAGAATAGTCGACTGATAATCTTTGCTGAGCCAAAGTTATCAGCCCTTCAAAATTTCTGCATTTTTAGGTCTGTCAGTGATCCTGGGCCAGAAGGACGAAGACTTACTCTCACATGTTGCTAACACGGGACTACTGGTGGAGATTTGGATTTATCTCTACAGCCTCTCTGAGCTCTGGAAACCATGTTAGGCTTCTTATGTTTTTAGATAGTTGGCCATTCTTAGATTTCTGACAGAGTTGAAGACTAATTTAGCTTGATGGCTTATCCGAGATAATTAACTTTGAGAAAACACAGTCATTTAAAATATTTTCAAGTGATAATAGTCATATACAGCTTAAAGGCAAAGGTTTTTTTTTAAGTAAACAAAAAGAGTGATATGTAGATTTATGTTAAGGCAATACATGATAGACAGGGAGAGGAAATGGAAAAGGAGGAGTCAGGGAGAGGGAGGAAGAGGAGGAGTTGGGGGAGAAGGAGGAGAGGACGGTTCGGGAACAGGCGGACTGTTCATGGCAAGTGAGAGAGATTTCTTAGGAGGGGAATAGATAGTGGAGTGGTAAATCTGCCCAAAATAGATGGCAGTTTGTTTTCCTAATCACTGAGTTGTGTTTTCATTGAATGGGTTTATTTGGGTTGAAGAGGAAAATGCCACAAATTGGTGATCGGGTTGAAAAGGATATTGCAACAGGAAGCAGTGTTGAGAAGTCATAGAAAGAGAAAGCATTATACATAGTGAGGAACCAGAGACAAGCAGCTAGTGACAGTTATCAGTCAGCACTGACTGGACCCTTTCGAGGTATCATCACTGTGCCTAACAATGATGTAGATTGTCATGTAGATGCAAACCCATGCACATCACAGACTGATCACATATCTATAATTTTTTTGATAATTTTGTTTGCATGTAAGTGCGTGTGTATGTGTGTGTATGTGTGCATGTATATATGTGTGTGCTTATGTATATATGGCACATGTGTGTGAGTGTGCAAGAACATGTATGTGCATATGTGTATATGTGAATGTGTGTGTACATGTGTGTGTATGTGTATATGTGTATGTGTGTACACATGTGCATGTGTATGCAGCTACATGACAAATGATAGTGACACCTGGAATCTTCCTTGATTGTTCTTCCCTGTATCAAGATCTCTCACTGAACCTAGCGCTTGCCAATTCCATCAAGTTCAATCAAATGGCTTGTCCTGAGGACCCCTGCCTGGATTCTGTGTGCTGAGAATCCAAAACCTTGTCCTCCCACCTGCAGCCAGTGCTCTATCCACTGAGCCACATCCTCAGCCTGCCTATAACTCTTAATTGAAAAAAAATGTTTCTTAAGACAATGGTCTTATTGCACAGCCTAAACTATGAGCCCAGACTGGCTGCATCTCTAGCGCTTTCTGCTTTGCCTCATGAATGTTAAAGTTGTAGATGTGCGCCGCTGTGCCTGTCCCAGAGTTCTCAAAATCAGAATCTTTGCTATGGTTAGGATTGTATTTTCAGTGGCCATAGTTCATTTAGTGAATCATGAAATTAATTTTTAATGAGAAGAAATAAACTCAATGCTATAATATCCTGGGCAGGTGAACACTAACCCCATTTACAGATGAGGAATATTAGGAAGTAGGAGGCAAAGTAGCTGGCCTAAATTCCTAGTCTAGCAAATGTTACGGCTGCATTTGTAATCTCTTGATCTTAAGAACCTCAGTTGAAGGTTATAGTCCATCACTTAGCGTAGCTTTTTAATAATTCAGGATGTATCACATTACTAATATAACAAAATGCATATAAGAACCTTTGTGAGCCATAAAGACACACACCTGTAATCCCAGCACTCAGGAAGAAGAGGCAGGGATCTTGGTGAGTTCCAACACAGCAAGGCTACACAGTGCGACTCTGTCTCAAGAAATAACAAAAGAGAAAAAGAAGGAAAAGAAAATCTATTCTCCAGCGTGTATATCCTGAAAGGGAAAGCAAAAATTGTGAAAAATCACTAGCCATCATTGTCTTGAAATTAGGTTAAACATCAGCCTGTATCACACAAAGGGACATGTGTAAATTCTCTCAGCAGTTTAGACTACTTGAGGCCATCTAGAAACTCTTCTGCAGACTATAAAGTACTAAGCAAATTCTTATATGTGTGCATGTGTTTGCATGTACATGTGTGCATCGGACCTGTAGAAAGAAAACTCTTAGTCTTGTTACTATCTATGGAAATTTAAAAACTCAACTTGAGCTTAAAATTTGCAAGTGACTTTGTAAACAAGACAAAGTTCTATGTCTTAAAATTTCAAAATAATTATATGTTATAATTTACCTAGTTAAACGGTCTATGGAATCTCTGTGTGGACTTTGGACAGTGTGGGCTGTAAGAGCGGTTATAGCTAATAATGACTGATTATTACAAGAGAAAGCTGGCACATTTGACCACAGCCCTAGAGTATAAAAGTGGTGCCTACAGATAATCTATTTCTAGCTTTTCAGGAAGCAGTGTCATTAGTAACTGGTTATGGGGCAGGTATTCAGCAGCCTCAAAGGTTAAACACAAAAGAGCCATCAGAAATTTGACCCAGAAGCATCCATATCTTTTAGAAGTTATGATGGTGTCCTCAGACACATTCCTTACTCCACAGAGACCCAGAATGGCTATGGTACTTCTTAGAGGTACCTGTGAACTTCTGGTTGTCTAAAATTAAAATGTCTACTTCTCTAAAAACATACTGTGGGCTTGGACAGATGTCTTAGTGGCTAAGAGTGCTTGTTTCTCAATCATGAGGATTTGAGAGCTCAGATCCTAGCACCCATGTGGTGCGTGCACACACACACACACACACACACACACACACACACACTAAAATACACACACACAAACAGATATACATACTCACATACAGACACATGCACAAACACACAAACACAGAGATACACATACCAATAGACCCAAACACACACAGATACCAATACACACACTCACACACATATATATACACACACAAACACACATACTCACATAAGACACACACACATCACACAGACTCTCTCTCTCTCTCTCTCTCTCTCTCTCTCTCTCTCTCACACACACACACACACACACACACACACACACACACACACACATACCTCATTGGCCATTTCTGAATCACATGATCACTCTTGAGTCTGTTACTGACAGGGGGAAAGTATCGCATAGACCAATTAGGCTACTCCTGAAAACTGGATTCACCTTTCTCAGGGCTTATGATTAGGTGGGAGGAAAGGAGGAAAAGGAACAAGGAAGGTTCTTTGTGCAATTAGCTATCAACAGCATTCACTGTCTTCAAGACTTGTAAAAGCTTTAGTGCTTTATCCTAATAGGGATTTGACATCAAAACTTTTCATCATCAACAGGTTCCATCTTTAGAGACTTTGGTCATTTTCCTAATTACAGAAGAATGCCTCTGCAAGTATTTAAAACACAGCAAAGAAGTCAAGTAACACAGGCTTCTAGCTTATATATACTTTAGTACCAGAAGAAATTTCAATTTATTCCTGAAAATAATATGGCATTTTCACTTACGGAGGGAAAACAGTAATGAGTGAACTCTGCTGCAACGAACCAACGTCAGGGAGGAGCAGTCACATCACGCAGGGCTTTGGTTCCTTCTTGATCCCCTCCCCCACTCAGAAGTTCCCGTCCAGCACCATCCCCATGCATACTTGCCAACTTTCTGCATCATGACACAAAGACATTGCTGGTTAGGGTCATTGTGGCCTGAAGAAAGGCAGGCGTAAAGCCAGCCGGGCTTCCATGAAATGCACACTGTTTGCGGAATGGCCGTGCTGTTTTGAAAGCTCCCTTTATGAAAGACTAGCGTAAAGTCAACTGCCCACAGTTGCCCAAATCTGTGCTTTGGTTTCCTTGCCTCGGCCCACCACTTCCCTGCTCAGGAGAATTATAGTTAAGTTGTGTTTTTAGCCATGTCCCCAGGCGAGTGTTGAGTAAGATGAAAACCATGCCGGGTCACCAATAAATCATTTCGGGAAAAGGGGGCATTTCAGGAACATTAGACAAAGCATAGGAAAGCCTTAGTTTGCAGTTTTTCGTTACAGAATTTGAGTGACAGCTCTCCTCGCTCAGACCAATACTAAGCAGGAAGCTCTGAACAGGAAGAAAGAAAAAACCCCACAAGCAAACCTCCTGTCCAGAGTACAGACAAGAACAGACAATGGTGCAGTCATTCATTGTCCTTTTAAACAAAAGCCACGGTGTCTAGTTCTTTAACCCTTTCTACTTGGTCTGCTGATTGGAAGAATGTCTACGATGACAACCAGATAACTCCAAAGATCCCACAAGGCTGGAACACAAAGTTTCAAAAGTACTCCAAAACTCAGCGACTTCCCCAAATAGTTAGTTACCTCCCCTTGAGTCCTGGTTTCAATATGCAGGTAACTTGTTCTCCCTGGGATCTTTGCAGATCAGAAGGTTCATGGGAAAACAGTGTGCATAGTTCCTTCAGCTGACATTTGGAAATACTTTCTGGGGGTTGAAAAAAAAATCATACTTTTCCCATGGGCCCTCGTGATTTTAGACTGGCTGTGTTGTTACCCTTCTACTTTTATTTGGTACACAATCCCAACACCTAGCTGTCTACTAACTGCTACTGTCATATTGTACCACAACCACGTCAGCCCAAAGTCATTAGTGGAGCTCCTCTCTGGCTGCCTCAGAGCAACTAACTGAGGATGGTAAGGGATTTCCCCAGGCGCTCACAACAAACAAAAGTACATTGTCATTTCTTTCATTTTTAGCGCTTGTCTACCTCAAGAGGAACTGGATTGAATTCAGAAAATATTTCTCATCTTGAAACACAGCTAATCAACCAGGTCAAAGGCCAGGTCTGTTTCTTTAGATGCCCCACTGACTTCGGATTACTTTGAAGGCCAATTTCCTGTCATTTGCCTCAAATAAATCACTCTGCTCTCTCGACTTCTGTCTTATACTTCCTAAAATTAACATGGCTAGGATGAGTATGTTTCATTTATTTTAAATTATTTTTTTTAATTCTTCGAGAATTTTCTACCATGTATTTTTGTTGCATTGATCCTTCTCAGCTTCCATGGCTACCTTCCCTACTCTTAACTTCCCTACCTATGCAACTTTTGAATTTTCTACCCATTCCTCAACAATATTGAGTCTAGTCCATGTTGCTCAAGCGCTCTTGGGAGAGTGGCCTGCCCTGGAGTGTGGTCCACCGACTTGGAGTGATGTGATTAAAGAGAGTTCACCCTCCTTCTCCTAGAAGCTAATAGCTCTTTAACTAGTAGCCTGTTTCCTACTAGCTGAAATGCTGGGATTGTGTCACCTTCATGCTGGGATTGTGTCTGGCTGGAGGTTGTGCAGGTCTTGTGTATGTTGTTACAACCGTCTGAGTTCAGTTTGCATTACTAGGTGGCACATGGTTGTGCACAAAGCGAGCGTGATTCTTCTCCCACTTCCTATCAGACCTGTATAAGCAGCAATACAAGGCTGGCAATCTAACACTATCTGAATCCTGGCAATCTAACACTATCTGATAACTGTCTTCAGATAGATAGATCATCCATAGCAGTATATTTTATGGTTTATTTAGCCTGTTTAGAGGGGAGTCATTACCTTTGTACTGTGTTGGAATGGAACTGATTACTTCTGTCATTCACCACCTGTCTGTGTGCTTAATTGTGTATACGCTTGACTTTGTAGAGGATTACAAGTCATATTTTTCCTTTCGTTATACAGAAGTCAAATATTAGAGGAGAAAACCATGAAGCTACTTCATAGAAATACTATAAACCAAAACACAATAGAAAGAACAAAGGGGTTTCCTGCTGTTCATCTTAAGCATGGTGGTTAGGTTCAGCCTCTCTCTAGACTCTTATCTAACTGGATCCAATCCAAGGGATGCCCTATTTGCTGTGACAAGAGAAAGCGGGCAACCTTACTCCTGTTGATTTCACACCGTTCTCTCTCTCTCTCTCTCTCTCTCTCTTTCTCTCTCTCTCTCTTTCCCTCCCTCCCTCCCTCCCTCCCTCTCTTTCTCTTCTCTCTCTCTCTCTCTCTCTCTCTCTCTCTCTCTCTCTCTCTCTCTCTCTCTGTGTTGTGCATGTGTGTGCATGCATGTGTGAGTGCATGTGGGTGTGGAAGACATTTTGTGTCTTCCTCAATCACTCTCCACTTTATTTATTCAGACTGAGTTACTCATTGAACTGGGAGCTTTGCTGGTTTGTCCTTGTCTCTTCTTGACCTTCTGAAACAGGCTCTGCCATTTGGTTATAGATCTCCATCTGCCTCCAGAATCACTTCATACACTCAACCTGGTATTCCCTGGAGATCCAGTATCATCATCATAGCCAGGATACTTCACAGGCCTCATGACAAGCTGGATAAACAGCATGCTTTTGATGGAGTCTCTCTTTTAAGCCCTTCAGCAGCTCTAGGAGGTAAACGCTCTTTTGCAGCTATTGGAATAGCATGCAGAATACGGGGGATATAGGTGGGCCTAGGACTCAGGCAGTCTCTCAGCTACCGTTCTCCAAATCCTCCTAACTCCCACACAGATGGAGAGTGGGGAATTTGGACAAGAGGAGACAGGCTCTGCCTGACCCTGATTTTCTCTGAGTTCTTTCAGTGGTGAGAAGTTTTATTCATTTCCTTTGTGCTCAAATTAGCTTTTGATTATTTTGCCCACACAAAATGCAGAGACAGCCCAGTCTGTACTCACGAAGGGCTATCAAGTCTCCTGCCAGTTGTTTACCAGAAGGTTCTGCTTGGCCTAAGCCACTTCTAGGTAAAGTCATTTTAGGAAAAGTCAAGAGTCACAAAAGCAGAGCTTTAAAAAGTTTCAAGATATATCTTCTGTAAATGAAAAAATAGACAAGAGCAAAGTATAGATTCAATTATAAGCCTCATGTTGGCTATGTGGGCACCAGTGGTGTGTATGTGTGTACGTGTGTGTGTGGGGGGGGTGTCAGGTACATGTGCATGCATGTGTTTGCATATGTGGAGTCCAGAAGTTGACACTGGGTATCTTTCTCAATCACCAATTACTCTTCACCTAATTTTTAAGGCAGGGCTTCTCACTGAACCTGGAGTTCATCGATTCAACTGGACTAGGTGTCTAAGAAGCCCCAGGAATCTTTCTGTCTCAGCCTCCCAGCCCCTCCCCAGGATTAGGTTAATACTGTCACTTCTCAGTTTTTCACATGGGTGCTGGGTTGTAGACTTAGGTCTTCATGCTTGAATTTAAACTATTTTACACACAGACCTTTAATGGTGGCTTTTGAATGGTGGACCACCAGTAACCATCTCAGGAGCCTAAATAGTGATAGTGCAGAGCCAATAAAGGTCTTTATGAGAGGAAACTGAAGCAAGACCAGAGCTGGAAGTTGGGCTTGTAGCTGACAGGGTGCCAGACAGAAATCCTGTTAGGTAAGAGGAACTTTCTTATTTGATGAAAACAATCAGCCAAGGGAAAGTCTCTGCATGATGGGAAGACAACAGATTTACTAGGTTTTGGTGTTTGGCTGTGAGTTCTGAGCAACAGAAACAGGAAGGAAACAGCTCTGTTCTGCATCTGGCCTCTTAGGAAACCTCAAAATGGGGCAGAGGATAAGCCCAGGCTTCGCCTGTCTCATGTGCTCCTCAAGGGATCTTGAAACACACTGGCTTCCTCTTAAAAGACTATTTCCAGTAGCCAGTGGTAAAAAATGACCACCACCCAAATAGAAGTTCTGGGTGGCAGGGACCTATCTGATCTCTCTCCTGAGGACCTAGAGCACAAAAATTGCTCAGGGGCAGATCTGAGGAACAGACACCTCCGGGATCAATCATTGAGAGTAGCCAGAGATTTGGGAGATTTTTTTTCTATTATTCATAAGAATAATGATAACAGAGAAGACAAGAAGGTGACAAGAAGGGGAGAGACCAGAGAGATAGAGAACAGAGAGAAAAGTAGGGAGAGAAGAAGGTATGGAGGAGGGGGAGGAGGAAGAGAAGGGGGAAGGGAAGGGCAGGAGGAGAAAAGGGAGAGAGAAGATAGAGATCATTCCTCATCTGTTATGACAACTGAGTTATTTTTGTTCATATCTATTTTGTATTTGTGACTTCCTGCAGAAAAGATGTCAGCTGACTATGATGAAATAGTCCTGTGCCCTGTGTGGTGTCTGTGTGTGTGTGTGTGTGTGTGTGTGTGTGTGTGTGTGTACAGCTGAGACTGTGTTGACTTTAATTCTTCAGTTCTGCTGAAGTGACTTCCCTACTTCTCCTGATTCAGCAGTAAGCACTTAGAATTATAAGAAGCAGGATTAACTCACACACAAAACAGCCCATCCCTGCCTAATAACACAGCTTAGTGGTAACGAGGGCAAGGCACTCTGGGAAGGCCACTCCCCTTCAGAAGTCTTAGGACATCTAAATTGGGAGTTGGTGATCTTGTAAACAAATTCAAATTACCTTCCAGCAAAACCCAAACTACTTGTTGGAGATGGGTTTTGGCTAGAAGATGTGAATCCAGATCAAAATCAAAAGCCACATACATACTAAAATAGCCAAAACAGACACAGTCATTACAGGAAACTCAAGAGGCTTCAAAGGAGGGTTAAAGAAGGAAGAGCTGCAGCCAGAAGAGTTGGTGGCCTTGCCTGTCTGTACTGGAAATGTCGACATCCTCTGGAGAGGAAGAGGAAGGAGTTAGCGGTGCCAGACAAGCAGCTGGACAATGACAAGACAGGAAACCGGACTGCTGATGACAGTGAACTGCAAACCCGGAGGAGGAAGGCATCAAAGCTACGGGGCCGCTGAAGACTGTGGGCAAGGACAAAGTGAAAGCCGTGAGGGGCTCAGAACCAGCCACAGGCCACATACACAAGGTCTAGTGGGTAGCCAAGTCTCTATTTATTTCTGTTGAAATACCTTGAAAGAGCCTTAGTCCTATTTCAGTCATCCCAGGTATAGTCTATGTTTCCAGGGTTCAAACATTGCCTCAAAGAGCAGCCATTCAAATGTGAGAGACGACTGTTGTAGATGTCTCAACATAGTGATGGTTAATAATTACAGGTAACAATTTGTGTTTTTGTTCCCAGTACTTTATGGAAAATATAATTGAATCCCAAGTTTAAAGGGCCAAGACAGAAACAGGTGTAAGAAACAAATTCAGCAGTCTCCCAGAGCTCATGCTCTAAGCTCTCCCATCCCCCACTCCTTGCCTAAGAAGCCCCATAGAGGGATGAACTTATGGCATTGTGCTGAACAAACTTCCAGCTCATTTCTATTTATATCTGCTCTGCTTGCCAGAATCTCTGTCGCTGCCCCTTGCCAACCTTTTCGGGGAGGGACAGCAGCTAAATGCTCAGAATTGGGGAGCAATCAAGAGCCTGGAAAGCAGTCTAGGCTAACAAAGCCTAGAACGAAAGTGAGCCAGTACAGAAAAGTAAACAGATGACCCTTAAGCAACAGTTTTACTAATCTCAGAAAGTTAGAAGTAGAATCCTTTGACCAGATGAGGGGTGACCCAGAAGCTCTTATTTAAGAGTTTAGCAATATTTGGGGGAAGATTACCTTACCAATAATCAAATGGAAGTATTGTTGCTATTATTAATTAACAACTTGATGAAGTTAAGTGATGTAGTAAGGCGTTAGCTACTTTGTGGGTTCTTCTTTCTTCTACCCTCTGTGTTCCTTTTCTATCCTTTTAACCCCTAACACTATATAGGAGGGGGGAAAAGAATAGAAAGGAAAGGGAGAACTTATCATTAACAGGTGGGCTATTCCTGCTAATAGGGGTCTTGAGACAAGTTTGATCTCTCCTGTCAGGATATCTAATTTCTTATTATTATTATTTCTTCTTTCTTCTTCTTCTCCTTCTCCTCCTTCTCCTCCTTCTCCTCCTCCTTCTCCGTCTTCTCCGTCTCCTTCTCCTTCTTTTGCACAGGACTTCTTAAAAAACTGTGACCAACAACCAGTAATAATCAACAACCAACAACCGTACCTCTCAGGGCCTCTTTTTATATATTTTCCAAAAGGTTTCCAGTATTCCAAACATCACACAATTGCAAAAGCTATCTGCAAGTGTCAAAATCACGCCCCCACTAGAGCTTGAGGAAAATCACAGTCAGCTGCTTTGTACGAGCCACAGCAACCTGATGGCCCACACCTGGGATTAAAATGAAAGCACATTCCTTTCTATGTTTTTAAAGAAACCAAAATTCTCACTATGAAGTGATGTCCTAGTTTGCTTTCTATTGCTGTGATAAATATTATGCCCCCTCAAAAAACAAACAAACAAAAAAAACAAAGCAAAAACATCTAACAAACCCCCCTCCAAATGAGGAAGAGAGTTCATTTAGCTTACTCTTTCAGGGCACAGTCCATGTTTGAGAGTAGGGGAAGGAATCTGGAGTCATGAATTAAGGCGGAGACCATGGAGAAAGCCTGCTTACCGGGCTTTCTCTACTTGGCTCCTCAGCTTGATTTCTTATACAATCAGGACTACCTGCCGGGGAGACACTGCCCATACAGTCCTGGAGCATCCCACACCAATCATTAATCAAGAAAAGGCCCCACAGACTTCTCTACAGGTCAATGCGACACACGTATTTTTCTCATTTGAGGCTCCCTCTCTCCAGATGAGTGTGTCAAGTTGAATACAAATGATAACAAAACAAACATAAATTACCCAGCACAAGTGGTTTCTTTAAAGTCATATTATATTTTTCAAATTTCCCTAAGTCTTATTTTGCCCAAGAATTATACTTTTTGTTGTCTGGGAGAGTTCATTTTGAATTGAACATAAGTTTGTGTTTTCTTCGTTTCTCCTTATCTTCCTCCTCCTCTGTCATCATTATTATCATCTAGAGGTCACACAAAGAACCTTTCTTGTGTTAGGTAAGTGCTCCACCAATGAGCTAGCATAGCATCCTGATGTAGATTTTGGATTTTTGTTTTAAAAGAATGAAAACTTCAGAGATTATTTTTCTTATTTGGCTGCCTTCTTGGGGTTGTGTAGTGCAGAGGACACGTGTCGCAAACATCTAGGTCTCATTCGGATGCCCTTTCATCATCACTGTTCAGCCTTGTCCCATGGGGATAGCTGCTCAGAGTGAGGTAAGATCTGAAGATACAGAATCCCAAATGCACAGAAAGGCTGAGAAGTATTCACAGATGCGATCTACTGAAAGTATCCAGGAGATCTTACTTAGGGCACATTGTAAGACATATTGTGTGGCCACAGTGGAAGGACATTTTTATTGTTTGAGGAAAACACAGAAATATCTTAATAGTTTCATGCTATTGTTCATGTCAAAATGCCTTTTGAAGCCAGGCTGTTGAGGCCTGAGCAGCCTTTTCCCATGTGAAATCAAGATGTCTAGACAGCCACAATTTGCTTTGAGTTAAACTAAGGGGGTTCAAGTATACTTATACATTGTTACATTATACAGAATATCATGTTACATTTTAGAGAATAAAAGGTTAGAAATATTTAAAATATTAGACAAAAACTCACCTAGCATATAACTTTTTATTAAAGCATATACCATTATTATATACTACTATAATGGTAATATTTTTATTTTGTTCAGTGCTTGGAATTGAACCCAGGGCCTAGCCTATACTTACCAAGTACCCTACACCAAGCCACTCCCCAGCTCAGACGAGTCTGTTTAAATAGTAGGCATTCCCTCTGGGGAAGGGTGCACTGTTCTTGGAGGTACTGCAACACTAGGTCAATTCATGGTATAGACATAGCTCCTATTACACCTCCTATTTCCAAAACATCCATTTAATGTATTATCCTTTGATAGATATTTTACTGGTAAGAACAGATACCATTTTTTTTCTTTTAGGCAAATCACAGAGAAGTGACCCCAACCACAAGCTCCTCTTTTTGTTAGTTTGCTTGTTATGTTTGTTTGTTTGCTTGCTTGTTTGTTTTAAGACAGAGTCATTCTATGGAGCCCTGCCTGTTCTGGAACTTCCTATGTAGACCAGACTAGCTAGTAGCTCACAGATATCCTCCTGCCTCTACCAGACTAGCTAGTAGCTCACAGATATCCTCCTGCCTCTATCTCCCAAATGCTGAGATTAATGCATGCATGCACCACCACACCTGGCTTCACAAGATTCTTAAAAACCAAAGGAAGTACTAAATATTCAAAAGAAAAATAAAATAACTTCTTGAGGACACTTTGCCCATTAGTTCTTGTCTTTATTTCCATGGATGTTTTGGATGGAAGGAACTCATGGCTGACGTCACAGCCATTCCGTTTCCCCATCTCTAACAGAGCCCCACTTGTAGCTGGGCAGAGTGTCAAGTTGTGCTGAGTGAGGGGTGTGACCTGAGCCCCAGAGTTCATCCCAGGAGTGGCCTATGTTGGATTGTCTCTCTCCAGGCTCTTCTATCTGAGAAAACAAACAAACCCCAAGTTCAAACTTCTTGCTTCTGACAGTAGAGACATGTAGCTTACATTTCCTTTAAGGTCCAGCATAACTTAGTCCCAGCTCTTCCCACCCTCAGAACTGTGAAGGATTTCAAAGTCCAAACATCTAAGACAACTGGGAATCAGGAGCTCAGCCTGAAGCAAGAATCTTAGTTGTTATCTTTTGGTTTTCTGAAAAACACCAAAGACAGCTATTTAATCTTCTATTTTTAGCTTTGGGACATTTGATTCTGCTAAAACATACAAGGGAAAAAAATGACCCATGATTTCTTTAGTTCCTAGATTCTGTCCATCTCTTTGTCTGTCTGTCCCTTCCCTCTCTCTACTAATATATGTATCGAGAGAGAGAGAGAGAGAGAGAGAGAGAGAGAGAGAGAGAGAGAAAGAGCCCTGCTTCCCTAATACTCAACAAAAGCATGTTTCCTTTTGGTCAGGATATCTATTTTTCACATATGCTACTTCCAGTTCATAATGTTTACCGCATATAATTCTTACTCATGAAGTAAGCAAGAAACATATGAAGTGTCTCCATTTCTTCTATGTAGAAGCTGTTTTCATCCTCATTACAACTTCAAGGTATATGGGCTGTTAGCATCCCTATTATGTATAAGACAGCATCCTGGAATGCCCACATCATCTGGTCCAAGGCCTTGAGTAGAAGCTGGCTTTCAGTGCAAACTTGTGGGCTGGTGGCTGGGTGCCAGGGCCAATAAGTGAATAAGGAAAATGGAAGTTAAAGGAGGCATCAGAGTCACAACATTGGAATTAAAATTAGGGTTTGCTGGCTCCTATTCTAATTCTTTTCCCATTATGCCACCTTGCCTCTCCCATGTGCTGAGTTGTCTGTGTGGGTGTGCTGTTGGTGAAAGGCCCTTTTCAGAGGGTCAGCCACAGTGAACTTCAGCTGATGTCCAAGCACAGCACTGCACACATTACAAAGAGGATGGCTTTCCCTGGCGGCTCTCCCAACCCTCACACACCAGCGCTGGGCCAACCGCCATTGTCTCTGACAAGTGACTATGCTGGCAGCATAGGATCCCCTCAGTCTTTCACACGGCTAGCCAGCTCAGCCCTTCCCTTTGCTTCACACACTCAAGGCAGCCAGAGTGTCTGTTCACTCGGGAAAAGGTTTCAGGAGACTTTGTGCCATGATCACTGTTGTGGCTTTACAACAATTTACGTTTTTGAACTAGGAAACGTAAGAATGACCACAAACCCTAACATTTAGGATATTTTCTTTCTTCTGAGAGATGAGAGATGAAGCAGGTGAGAGAAGCCTGGAGCCCCACCCTGCAGCAACTCTCAAGCATGGCTGAAGTGAACAGGGCTTTGCTGCTGGCCCGGCCGCTGAAATAAATATAAACTCATCCAATTGGTAGCATGCAAGACAGTTTAGGTCCCATTGTGGGCGGTAAACTACTGGACACGATTCTAACCCTGATGCGTGACAGCAGAGAAGATAATTTAAAGTTCTCATCTGAACCTCAGCTTTTATTAGTGTATAACAGTAGAAGACAGGGGTTCATCACATTTTCACACATACATGTGCTGGGTCCTCCCATTAACCACATTTACCTCTCTCATTTAGTGGTCCCTCTGTGTCCTATAAACTTCTCTCTCTGTGTCTTCCTCTTTCTGTCTCTCTTTGCTCCTCTCTCCTTCTCTAATGATACATATCACAAAACAGGCAACTCGTCCTTCTGACTCTGGCTTATTTCCATTAGCATGATCTTAGGTTTTTATGGTTCTGTACATTTTCCCTGAAAAACAACATGATTTCCTTTTCATTAATAACTGAATAACATTCCAGTGTGTGTGTGTGGAAGGGAGAACAGTGAAGGGGAAGGTATACATAAAATATCTTTTTTTTATCCATCTAACCGTCAGTGAACAATTAGGCTGATTCTGTAACTTAGCACCAATGGAAGACCAGATAGAGACAAGGAGAAAGAGGGAGGGGCAGAGAGGGGGGAGAGAGGAGGCGGTGAGGGAGATTCTAACCAGGCCTAGCTTTGTGAACCACCAATGAATGGACAACGAACTGAACAGACAATTTCTTTTCAAGGGAAGGTATACAATAGTCACTAAGTACATGATAAAAATGGGCAGAATCCTTAGCCATCACAGAAATGCAGAGGTAGAGTACTCTGAGAGCCTATCTCATCCCAGCCAGAGTGGCAACCACCCAGAAATGAAAAGCTGTGTTGATAATGAGGGCTGGGGAGAAAGGGATCCTTACATAGTGTTGCTGGTGGGAAAGCAAATTAGTGTGCCCACCTTGAAATTGTTATGAAGAGTCCTCGAAACACCAGAACCCAGGATTTCCCTATGATTCAGTTAGTACCCAACTGCTGGATCTATACACTGCAGCATTGCCCTCAGAATTGAGACACAGGGATGCTTGTAAGATGCAGGCAGCTTATGAAACTTAGAAAGCAGAGACTTTATCAAAGTTACAAGACTATCGGCACGCAGGTGACCCAAGGGCAACTAGTCACCTCCTTGAAAAGCTCAACATGGATGATGATTCTCCAAAGCTGTCCCTGGAGCTCCCTGCCCAACTCATAGGTAATGCAACCAAAGAGTCTGTTCTTCCTTAGTCACTGTTTTCTGCTTATGTAACCTTCTGGAGGGTCCTTAGACATCTTATAACTACAGCATTTCTCCTTAGCTGGGCAGACTCTGTCCTGGAAGATGCTCAGCATTCTTTTCTTCTTTACTTCCCCGTAAAAAAAAAAAAATGCCATTAGGATTTCAAATGGGGGTTGCACTGAATCTACAGATCTCTTTACCAATATAGCTATTTCTCCATTTTAGTTTCTCCATACCACTAACTCCAGAGTGTAGGGGACTTTCTATCTCCTAGCATGTTTTTCAATTTATTTCCTTAATATCCTATTATTTTCATTATCATTCAGATCTTTGGATTTATTTCTAAGTGTTTAGTGGAAGGGAAGTTATTTCAAATGGATTATTTTTCTAGTATCATTTTTTTCTCTTCTATTTTTTTAAACAGGGTCCCATGTCGCATGGAGTAGTCTTAAACATCTGAACATGGGCTATGGCTAAATTATTGACCTCTCTTCCTGCCTTCACCTGTTAATCTTGTTGAGACTGTAAGCACATGTCACCATACTTGGCTCCCAACTTACTTCTTCTTTCTTTCCTTTCCCCTTCCTTCCTTCTTCCTTTCTTCCTTCTTCCTTCCTTTCTTCCTTCTTTCCCCCCTTCCCTTCCTTTTCTTTCATTTTCTTTATTCCCACTTTTATCATATTTGGTTTTGGTGTATAGAAAACTAGGGATTTTTGTATGTTTACTTTGTGTTGTTCAACTTTGCTGAGAGTGTTTATTAGATTCAAAAATCTTCTGTAGAAGTCTTTGAGATCCTTTCAATAAAGGACCATGACCGTGCAAACAAGAGTAACTGAACTTCTCTCTCCCTGTCTAGGTTCCGTGGAGTGTATGTTCAATATAATGTTAGCTACAGACATGTCATGTGTCATGTCTTATGATGTTCATAGTTCTCTATCCCCACTTTCTTCAGAGTCTTACCATGAAAACTTTTTGAACTTGTTAAGGATTTTTTTCTGTATTGACTGAAGGATTATGTAATATAGGGTCTTTATTCTATCTTGTGCTACCTTTATTGATTAGCATAAGCTGAGACATCCTGGAATTCTTGGGACAGATCCAGCTTGATCATAGTGTGTGATCTTTAAATGTGTTGTTGAAGTCAATTGATTTTCAAGTGTTTCATTGCATATTTTGTATCTTTGCTCATCAAGAACATTGGTCTATAGTTTGTTGGGTCCTTATCCAGCTTGAGAATCAGGCTCACACTGGCTCTGTAGGAAGAATGGAAAGCATTCTTTCCAGTCCTACTTTGTGCCATGGTTTGAAGGGCATTTACATTAACTCTTTAAAGATCTGACAGAACCCGGCATTAAATCCCTCTGGTCTTGGGGGTATTACTTTGAAAAGCCATTTAATTGCTTCTTTAATCTCATTGGTTAAAATTGATCTATTTAGAGACTTTAAAAAGAACTTCCTGACTCAATTGGAGTAGTTCATATGTCTCTAGAAACATATTCATTTATTCTAGATTTTCCAACCTACTGCAAAATTGTTTTCAAAATACTTTCTAATGTATTTCAGGGCTTCTGTGATAATGTCTTTTATTTCACATCTAATGTTATTAGATTGGGTCTTCTTTCTTTCTTTCTTTCTTTCTTTTTGGATTAGCTGGTTTGACTAAGGACATGTTAATATTGTTTACCCTTTCAAAAAACCAACACAATCTCATTGATCCTCCGTACTGTTCCTTTAGCCCCTATTTTATTAGTTTCATTTATGATCTTCATTATTTTTTCTTATTTTTCTAGAATATGGAAGGCATTGTTAATTTTAAGTACATATATTTTCTCTATATGCATATATGTGCCTGTGGAAGCCAGAAGAGAGTGTCATATCCCTTGGGACTGGAGATATAGACATTTTGAGCTATGTGGGTGCTGGCAACCAAACTCAGGTCCTCTGCAGCAGAAGCGGTAACCATTGAGCCATCTCTGCAGCTCCTCACTGCTCCTCTTTTACTGTGCATGAAATCAGTCTATTTTTAATTCCATATATAAGAGAGACCATATGGTGGTTGTCTTTCTGTGCCTGGCTTGTTTCACTTAATATGACAACCTGGTTTCATGCATGTCATTACAGTGACAAGTGTCATCATTTTATGACCCAGGAACATCCCATCCTGTGTATGTAACCACATTTATTTTAGCCATATATCAACTGATGGACATTTAGGTTGGTTCCATTTCTTGGCTATCATGAGTAAGTGCTGCAAAAAAATGGGAGTCACAGGAATTTTTGGACTTTCATGTCCACTGGGTGCACATCCAGTACTGGGACTGCTGGATTCTATAACAGTGCTGGTTTTGATCTTTAAGGAATCCCTCATATTGATTTTTTTTAAATAGTGGCTGTAGTAATTTCCATTTCTACAGAGAACAAGAGCTCCTCCCCCACCCCATCTTTGCCAACACTTGTCATCCGTTGTTCAGCAAGTACTTTTAAATAACATATATGCTAGGCTCTCTCTAGATTCTGAGGGTCCAGCCAGAAATGAAACCGACAAAAATCCCTGCCTGGAGCTGAGGATCCAGCTCAGCATTTACTGTATGCTGTGGGTCTCCTCTTCAATCTCAAGCACGATACAGATACACAAATTCTGTCTGTTAACAGTGGTGGTGGTGGCGGTTGTGAGGGAGCGTGTGGCTAAAGTCTGTCAGTGACTGCTAAGCATGACAGAGAAAACTAACATAGAAAAGGAGATACAGCATCAGGGTTAGGATGAGCTCAGAGGAAGATGAAGCAGTAAAGACCCGCAGCAGATCCAGGCAGAGCTGTGGAAGAAGAATCCACAGAGCTCTGGGAAGTACATGCAACTCATGGCAAGAGCCTGCAACAGTCACAGACCAGCAAAAGGACCAACTTGTTTAGAGAAGACATAACTAAGTGGATGGATGGAGAAACGGGAAGGGACAGACTTTGTAGCCATTTTAGGAACTTTGTCTTGTTGTAGGTGAAGTGGAGGCCTTCATGGGATGGGACAGAAGAGCAACATGATCTGACTTATGTTTTAATGGGAACATTTTAATGACTGTGTTGTGCAATCGGTAAAACACTGAGACCAGTAAGAGGTTGTTGCAATAACCTAATGAGACAGGATGCAAATACTTGCTGGTGGAATTGATGTGGAATAGAAGGTTCAAAAAGAACTCCAAGTTTGTGATATGAGAAAGTAAAGGGATGCCATTCCATTTGATGTATGTGCAAAAGATGTAGGAAGAACTGATCTGGGACAAATGCATTGCTTGATATTCGACACACTAAATCAAATACCAAGCCAGCTGGACGGGAAATAAAAAAAAATAAATAAAGAAGAAAGGACATGACCACTCCTAGGTATGATGGAAAAGAAAGTTTACTGTAGATAATGGGAGAACATAGCTGGAGGTAGAGACATCTGGGAGAGTCAAGAGTAGACATGACCCTGGGCCAAATCATGTGAGGACAGTGGGGAGGGGAGAGGGGAGAGGAGCCGCTGACCAAGAGGGGCAGCCTTGGCCAAGAGACTGGCCAAAGACAGAGGCATAGCTAAAATGGCTGAGTTATATAGGTAGCAGCCTACATAACTCTGGAGGAAGCTGAGAGAAACAAAGAGAATAAGGTTACTAGTGGTGAGTGCTATATGCATGCTCTGACTCACCCCACAGTGATTCCATGCCTCAGCTTAGTTTGTCTGCCCTTATCCTTAGAAAGGCTAGAAACCCAACTCCTAATCCTATGATACCTTTGTTATTATTGTTCTATGGACATGAGTGTTTTGCCAGCATGAATATCTGTGTACCGTGTGCAAACTGGTGCCCAAGAAGGCCAGAAAGGGATGTGAGAGCTCCTGGAACTGGAACTATACAGTTGTAAGCTACCATGAGAATGCTGGGAACCAAGCCTGGGTCTTCTGGAAGAGCAGAGCAGTCAGTGTTTCTAGCTGAAAATCCATCTCTCCAGCCCCCACAATCCCATTTATTAATATGAATCCTAAGGAAATGGTTTTAGTTGTGTCGAGATGCTTATGTATATATATATATATATGATTATTCATCATAATATTACTTAAAATAAAGAAATCTAGAAGCAGTCTAAATGTTCCAAGATAGGGAAAGTTTAAATAAATTGGCATATATCTATAAAATAAAATATATACGTTGAAATTATTTTACATAATACATAATTACTTTGAGAGATGATGTTATAAAATAAAATAAAAATTAATATAAAGTTACATACAATATGATTCCAACTTTTAATTTCCCATGTCCAGAGGACAAAGAATATAAAGAGAGATATGTAATGTCAGTAGTAGACAAATTTGTTGTCTCATATTTTTATGTTTTGCATTTCTTCCACCAGAGATAATTTTATAATTATATTTAGTTTTTACTGGCATTTTAAGGCAAAGGTTAAGATGGAGAATTCCTGGGTTATCCCCAGTTTTCCTGAGAGCTCTTTGTCTTATTTCAGTTGTAACATGGAGCAGACTGTGCATCAGGGTAGTGAGCTGTCAGAAAATGCACACACTAGGGTGGTGGCTGAAGGAACTATGTCGTCAGAGCCCAGGGCAGTTCATCAGCCTGGGGCTTCACCCACTGGAGCTGGCAACTGGCCCTGCAGCTCACTGAACACCTAGAACTCATCTCTGTGCCTAGGCTGTTCATCCATTCCTTCACCTCCCTGAATTCTTTGAAGCTGAGTCATTTCCTGTTTCAATGTCTTCCACGTATGAGCCTCTTCTCCCCACCCGCAGACACTGCTGGCCCAGAATTAACCGAGCACACTCTCTGACCTACAATGCAGGGCACAATCTTCATGAGGGTGAAGTGTTAGTCTGTCATAAAAAAAAAAAGACAAATTAATTGCAGTGTACAGCTTGTCCATCTGATAGGTGGAAGTGACTAGTGAAGGCAAATGGTGGACCCCCCAGCTGGACCGGTGTGTCGTGTTTTCTGAACTGCTAAACAAACCCCAGGTTTTGCCTGGAAAGCTGGTTTTCACATTCTTCTGTATTAGGAAACCACACAGGCCTCCTGGCTCTTGGCAAGCGACAGATTACCCTCATGTTCTTACTCAGCACCCTGAGTCTTACAGAAATTCTACCTCCACACATCACAACCAGTTCCTCCAGTCCTCCCCTGGGAATGCCCAGAGTCAGAGCAGCCCCGGGAAGAAAGAGCCAGAATGAACAGAGTGGGAACAAGAAACAGGCTTTCCATCTTCAGCTGGCTTGAAGCATTGAAGCAAGCCTCCTTAGCAGCTTCTGTTGCCACCTAGAACCTTCCTCCACCCCAGCTGCAACCCTGTGGCTGATCCAGAAAACCTCAAATGCAGACCCACCAAGCCTAAGGGCACCCACATTTGTGTTCCTGTCCTTATTCCATCCTAGAGTTTCTCCTTGTTCCGTCCTTTTGCGCATGTCCCTTACGAGCTGTCAGTGTTCTGGAAAATGAGATTGGTTTTATTTAGATTGCGTCCATGTCTTTTGACAAAATACTTTTAAATTGAATCTCAATCAGAAGAATAGAACAGATACAAGAATGCTGGGTACTGTATAACCCCTTTCTCCTCAGGTTTGTAAGACTGAATAAAGACCATACCCCAGGTTTGTTATGGCTTCTGGGAATTTCTGCATTCATTGACCTTGGTGTCTCACATTAAACGAAAGCACACTCATTTCAATGGTTCATATACTCCCACTGGAAAGACACTGAGAATGTTAGATGAATTCATGAAGAAAACCTAATTAAATTCTTGAAGGAAAATAAACACCCATGTACAAGCACACATACAGAATTAAAGGGACAGTTATACTGGTATATGCTTGTAGTCCCAGCGGTGTGGAGACAGATGCAAGAGAATTCTGAGTTCAAGGCCAGCCTGGGCTATATAATGAAACTTTCCCTAAATAATAGATAAATAACAGGATAATTTGGATCTTGTGTCTATTGCAATGCAGAGGTGCTGCCAGAGTCCGAAGTCATAGCGTGAGCACGCGGCTGCTGTGGAGCAGGGGCTACAGGGAGTTTACACCTGAAGCATGATTTAGCACGAACAATCAACTCTCTGAAGATTTCCCCAGATGCCTCCTCTCTTAGAGCTTTCAGAGAAAGCAGTGAGTCAGGAGTCAAAGAGAAACTCATGAATTTGAAGCAATTAATTTCATGAAGTTAAACCCCTAGTTCTTTTGATAAAGGGTTCTTGCTTCTCTCTCCAGAATCACCACCACTATCACCTCCTCCTTTTCTTCCTCCTTTTCTGATACCATGACAAGGACTGAACAAAATAGAGAATGGAAAAACTACAAACATGTAGGTATGCTGGACACACAGTCTTCATAGGAAGTTGGGAGAGATCACTGACTCTGACCCAGAACACTTGGTCATATATAAAGGACCTACAATGGAGTGGACATTTCATCAATACTCCAGAGGGCTCACTAGAGGCTGCACAAAGAAAAATGCAGAATGAGTCTGCTCTTCCCATGACTATTCCAGGATGCTCTCTGGACGTGACTTGTCTGTCAGCTGGGAAAGGGCTGGAAAGGAGACTTTGTTATCTGCAGAAAGAGGATGAGGTTTGGCATCAAGGATTAGAAAGTAGAGCTTCATGTTCATGGTTCGTGGCTTCCTTCCTTTCAGCCCAGTCAAACATTTCCTGAGAACCAGCTCCCTGCTGGAGGGAAGGAAGGGCTTTTCTCTGCTGGACTTGCTTACTTTATTGACTTGCATGGACTGACACAGCTCCACCCACCACCTCTGACTGACACTGTCACACCTCCCTGTAGAACAGTTTCTCTCCAAGAAAGCAATTCTGTAGCAGGAAAGGTACAAAGGATCCCTTCTTGTGGTTGGGTTTTACTGTCTCCTGTTTATAAAGGCGTTGATGTGAATAATAAAATGCTTGCATAAATCATTTCTCAGACTTGTGGCTTAAGCAGGAATTCACATGTTCTAAATATAGTATTATCCGTCCACCAAAATAAAGGAAGACACATCAGTTCTAGTTTGAGTCTCCCTATCTTGTTCTCACTTTTCTAGATAGATACCTTTTTTCCCCCTGAAAGTACAAACACAAACACAGTCTGGCAAGGCCAAGTGTTCTGGGACCTTTTCCCATTCCTTGCTTTCGTAATTCTGCATTTCTTCTTTTCTTTTTGAGATGGACCCTCGCCATGCTGCCCAAACTGGTCTTGATTTCCTACATGCAAAACTTCCCGAGCAGGTACAGGTGTGTGCCACCACACCCAGCCAGTGGTAAACCCTTCCGCTCGGGATGAATCAGGGGTGATGCTACTGGAGACAGGTGGAGGAGCCTCTTCACTGGGCTTTGTTGGACTAACTGGTGGGCTAGGACAAGTTCAAGAACAAACAGTGGCCCCCCACACACAGGTGTCCACAGGTAATGAGGAGAGGGAACTGTAAAGGGCTAGCTTGGACTCCAGCAGGAGAAATCCAAGCTAAGATGGAAGCCAGGAGAGAGAGGAGGTCACACACTGGTGACAGATATCCAGACCTCAGGAGAGAATAATCAAGCATTCCTCTTATAAGAAAAGAAAAGCTGAGAAGAGAACGGCTGGGAATGAAAGAAAGTAAGAGAGACATACCTTAGAGCCCAGCTGTTCTCTCTTTGAGTGGTATGTTCTACCCATCTATGAAGCAGAGGTCCTAGAAGCTAAAAACATTGTGGGAAGGATTAAAATGAAATCCTTTTCATTTTATGTGTCATTTCATATCATGAAGCAGATGCTCTATGAGTTATAAGTACTATTCTATGGTATATAACATAAATGTGATAATGGAACCATAGTAAATTATATTTCTATAGATTAGTGATGATATATAAAATGACATGTAGTTATTCTATTTATACTTTATGCATTAATATGTTATAATGTATATTGCAAAATATTACTATTATGTTAGAATTAACACTCACATTTTATGTATAATAATCTTATTTCTATAATATTGTATTACCTGTTTTAATATAATTTTTAATTCTTTGAACATTTCATACATACATATGATGTATTTTTATATGTTCACCCCTACTCTTCCCACATTCACTCTCATCCTCTCTAATCCCTTCACATTTCATTTCCTTTATCTTAAAAAAAAAATAACCCATCAAATACAATTTGTACCTTTCACATACTTGTAAGTATGAAGTCATCCTCTTGAGCCTTTCCTACCAGAGGCCATATCCTTAAAGAAAACTGACTCTCTTTTCCTTCCAAAAACTATCAACTGTCAATAGTTCCTCTTGGGGTAGGAACAACCAAGCCTCTCCTGTCCCAGGCTGGCTTGGTTTTGTGTGGAGAAGTACAGCTGCTATGAGTTCATGAGTAGGGGGACTTGCCATATTAAGAGGACAGTGCTATCTGTAATATGGATAGTGGTACACATCTTTAAAATTTCACCGGAGGGCCAGAAATGAGTAAAGGTGCCTGACTATCAGAGTTCCTCATTGAATAAGGCAAGCCAAATCCAGAAAGACAAATATCACAGCCTCACACTTGTCTGTGGATCCCAGCTCCAAATCTTAAGACCCCTGAATAAATGGGTTGGAAGAGGGAATGTTAACATTAGACTACTTCCTGCTGATTAGGGAGCCTCGAGTTCCTTGGGGCGAGTTTGATCTTCACCATCAAGTTAATCTAATTTTTTCTTCTTGTTATTTCTTCTTTGCACATGACTACTTAACAAACCACAACAACCAACTACCAACCCACCAATAACCCACTTATTGGGGCTCTAGCACATATATATATATGAGTTGAAGACCTGGAACAAGGGGCCAAGGTGCATATTTTACATACCGAAAGCAGACCTGGGCTCAGGTTCTCCCAGCATTCCTCACTCCCTGCCTGTTACAGGCATGGCTGGTATACCTGCCCTCTATACTGAAGTGTCCAGCCTAGGACCAGGCTTCCTCTCACCTAACAGCTCTCTACTATATAATCCAGACATCTTGGTTCTCTCTCTCCTCTCTGTCTGCACACTTTCTCTCTTTCTCTCCCTCCTGTCTCTCCGTCTGTTCACTTCCTTCTGTCTCTAACGCCCACTTGTGTGGTCATTGAACTTGCCTGAGAATTGCCCCCAAGAAATCTGATTTTTTACTTTAATTTGGTTTGAATTGGCTGATTTTGTCGGCTGAGATAACCTGTCATCACCCTTTGAAAAAAATCCCCAGATTTCCAAAGGCCACAATCACAGAAACTACCTGCAGCTGGCAAAAATCCCTCCCCTGCTAGATCACGAAGCAAATCAAAGTCAGCTGCTGTGAACAGTCTGAAGCTGCCCTATATCCCATACCTATGATTAAAGCAAAAACATATTCTTGTAATATTTCTGTAATTTTTTAAAGGAACCCAAAACTGTCACCACTGAAGCTATTGCTGTTTTCCTTGATTGCCTCCAAGAGGTTGGCAGTAAATTATCATTACGGAAGATGTCATGTACTTTGGGCAGATGATTCAGAGGATCCAAGCTAGTTCTGACCTGAAAGGCTCCTCCTTGAAGACTAGCTTTCATGGTGCCACATGGTGCCAGGTCAGCTTCTCAGAAAGGGAAGCAACCAACAGGCTTACCTAGCTATGATGCCTAGAAACTACACTAATGACTAGCAGGGTACAATAACCCTAAGTCACAATAGAGACACGCATCCCTCTGTGCTAACTAAGCAATCTCTAACTAGACTTAAGACCTCCTCAACAGAGAGATATCATGCCCGGTGCTGAAAGCCTAACCAACTCCAGGACTAGTGACATCTTGGAATCTTGGCTGGTATCCAACAGCTAACACGTCACTGCTATACCAGCCTAATTCCAAACTATATTTTAAAAATCGATTCTTTTACCCATAGAGAAATATGCATCTCAACCCTCATCAAAGAAATGTCTCTTTCCTGTGGTTGGAGACCATTACAGAAAACCACAACCCTTCAAAATGCAGAAAACAAGTGACCGTGTGATACCCAGTATTTGCTGTCACCTGTCTTTTGACCTTTGTAATTCCCATGGGAAGAATCTCAAAGTAGTTTTAACTTGCATTTCCCCAATGGCTAAGAACATTGAACATTTAAAAAAGCATGTCTCAACCATTGTGTTTCTTCTCTTGAGAACTCTCTGTTTAGTTCCATGCCTCATTTTTAAATTGGGTTGTTTTCTTGAAGTTTAATTTTTTTGTAACATATTCCAGATACTAATCCTCTGTCAGATATATAACCGGTATTTTCCCCTAGTCTGTGGGCTGCCATTTTCCTTGGATAATGTCCTTTGCTATACAGACAATTTTTAACTTCATGAGATCTCCTTAGTACATTGATAGTCTTATTGCCTGCAATGTCTGGGTCCTGTTCAGAAAGTCCTTTCCTGCGCTGAGGTTGTTCTCTCCATCTTCCATCAGATTCACGATATATACTCCTATGTTGTGTGGCCTTTGAGCCATTTGGAGTTGAGCTTTGTGCTCAACTAGATCTGTTTTGGTCTACCCCTATCTTCTGTTTCTTAATTTGGGCTGTGATTGGGTGTGTTGATTCAACTTATAAAAATTCCTTGATGTGCACATCTATGTGTGCCTTATCTTGATGCATTTAATTGTTCAGTACAACTTTAAACAAATGTCACTCACACAGGTGTAGCTGTTTATAGTTATCACCTTTATGTTGACGTAGATTATGACCTCACACTTAGGCTTCCGTGTTCTTAAAGCATAATTAACAGTTCCCGTTTCACATTAGATGGCATAGGCTAAAAGTATGAAGCTTTTGAAATCTTTGTTAAACATGATTCTGTCCTCATATTTCCTCTCCTTGTAATTTTAGAATTTTTGTGTTGGGACAGGTACGTGTGTGTGTGTGTGTGTGTCTGTGTGTGTAAGCCATAAGGCAACCTTAGGTGTCATTTTCAGGAACATTCCTTTGGGACAGGCTTTCTCAGTGGCCTGCAGTTCACCAATTAGACTTACTGAGCAGCAGGTCCCAGGGATCCTTTTGGCTATGAGGTTACAAGTGCACATTGTCACATCCAGTTTTTATGTGGGTTTGGAGGGCCGAACTCAGATTCTCATGCGTGCAAGGCAAGTCCTTGACATCCGGAGGCATCTCCCCAGCCTGGTACTTTCTTTCTATTAGCACAACAGCCTATGTCCTCTGCCTTCAGCTCACTCTGCCCCAACATGGCAAAATGGATGGACAAGTTTGGCAAATATAGTACATTCTATTTCCAATCTTCCCTCTTTGGAAGACAGCCTGTTCAGAATAAAAGGTTCTGGACCCTTAGGTATGTATTTATGTTAACCTTATCAAATTCAGGGAAGATGCCACAGAGCAAGAATGTGGACTAAATTTAATGATTACACAGATCTTGATGCTTCTCATCTTTGCTAACCTTTCTACTCTATTGCTGACCTACTAAGTAATACTTGATATACAAAGTGAAGAGCTAAGTTGTATGATACAGACAAGGCTACACGAGAAACCAGGAAGGGAGTGGTCCCTGAAAAGCTGAGTTCTGGATGACTACACAGGTGCTTGTATTCCTACCTTGCAGGGTTCAGTTCCAGCAAAGCTTTTTGTGTAAATTCCAGGAACCAGACCAGCTGGAATTGCTGCTACCTCTTTCTAGGCCACAGTATCAGATGTATTTGTTGTGAGCAGAAACAAACCGTGTGGCATTTGTCTGGGCCCCAGAACATGGTGTCTTATCCATGTGGCTCCTGTTTGTAATTTGCATCTGTTGGTATTGGATTCTTCTGGGCCTTAACCCATAAGACATTCCAAGGTGTGGCTGGAAGTGTCTTTTCAAGTTCTCAGAATGTGAGATTATGCAAAGGTCACATCAATCATATCTCACAGTAACTCTTTCAGTCGCACATAAATTTTAAAATCATAAAAAGGCATTGGTCTTACATGTTCAGTTAAATGGGTTCTGACAACTTAATACCTTCATGCAATCACTGAGCAAATCGGGATAGAAATCACTCTCATGAGCCCAGAAACACATTATATAGTTTTTGTATCATACATCTAACTTTCCTCACCAAAAAACTTGGCACAATAGAGATTTATTGATATTATAGCATTTGCCAGTAATCTGATTTTTTTTCATTTCCAAGTAGTAAAGGCATATGGCAATTAATTGATTTATTCTCCCCTTGATATTAGTCTTATCCATTTCTCGTTTGGGGATATTATGAATAAAAATGCTTTGAGCATCTTTATATGAACGTCTCTGTGTGAACATGCATTTTTGTTGATCTTGGGTAAATATCTAGAATGGGAACTACTGGGTCAGAGGGCAGCTGTATATTTATTGCCGTGAGATGCTGCCAAATAATTCTCCAAAGGGTTGAGCTATTTTATATTTCTACCATAAGCATTGCTTCTGAGCTCCCAAAGGAGAAATTTTCACAAAGCTAATGATGATATCTTAGTAAAGAATATTTACCATGATGTCTGGGCTGGGAAAGATTTCTGTGGGAATCATCTAAACAAAGTTAAGCACGGCAAAGACAAGAGAGTGGATTGGCACTCACCAATACAGTTTAGAAGGAAGCCAGCCCAAGTGGACCACGTGGGCAGCGGGCTCCATAGCTACTTGTCAAGCTGTGTTCTTTGTGGATGACGTTCAGTCTACATGCCAAGCCCTCTGTCCATGCTCCAAGTAATCTGGGTAACCTATTGTTTTTGCTCAAGTTGTACTTCATTGAAATTCTTTTTGGAGTGTCTCTTTTGGTCACAAGTTCCCTTTCTTGTCCAGAAGCCAAGACAGTGGAGCTCAGCCCAGCCTTTCAATCCCTGTTGTGAAGTTAACCTTGGGTTCCTGCTATTAAAGCTGGACAACCTGATCAGCTCAGGTAGCTTTGCCTGGCTGTTACAACCTGAGAGCGAGTTATTGTCTATCTTTTGGCCTCTTCCCATAGACTACTCTTCATCAGTGTTCTCGGTTTATCTGTGTGTGGGTTATTGTGTGCCACGGGGAGCAAGGGCTTTGGCACCACTGTAAGATTATGTCATTTGAAACAAAGCCGTATTCTCTAAGGCCTTTTAAAAAGGTGATCATGACAGAGGCCAGAAGAAGTGGGGAATATTTCATGAATCTTAGCTTTCCTCAGTCATAGCTGCTCCTGGTGTGTCCTCACCCAATCCTCTGGGAAAAGATTTGCAAATGTAGGCGGCCAGGGTGCTTACACCTCTGACCACATGATCTACTCAAGTTCATGAATTACGCATTCTTAGCTTAATATCCACAGCCGCAAACAGTTCATGTTTTTTAACGCTGTATAAAAAAATTGTTCCTGTTGCCTAGGTGGCATCAAATGTTCATCCCTGAACCTCCCCAGAGCCTGAATAAGCCAGTTTTGTAGTCATGTTTCAGTCACACATGTTTAAATTACCAGAGGCAAGTTCCTCAGAGGTGAGAGAGCAGAGACAGGATATCAGGCAAAAAAAAAAAAAAAAAAATGACAGGCGCCTCTGTTAGAACACCTGCCCTGGGCTTTCGGAATGCCTGGAGTGTTTCTGGGCGACATTCACCATCTCTCCTTAGCACAGAGCCCTGGGTGTGCTTGACGTCAGCCTGGAGGTCACTGTGCCATAATTACTTCTCTCAACCAAAATCCATGTCCTACCTAAGTGTCATTTAGCTCTTGTCCACTTATGAGTATATATCCGTGTGTGTGTGTGTGTGTGTGTGTGTGTGAGAGAGAGAGAGAGAGTGCTTGATATCTTAATGCCTAGATTCTAAATTCCATAAATCCAAGACAGCGATTATATTGCCCATTACATAGAAGTTTTCAAAAGTATCTACAGAATGATCTCAGGGCTTTTGCCGACTCCATTAATGCTCCTTCTTAGTCAATGGCCAGCAAATGAATATCTGGCTGAATGTTATGCTCATTTGTTTAAAAAAAATCTCAGCTCAGAGATGACATATGGCCCACTAGAACCATTAGGCTAAAATGAAATCTTTGCTAAGATTTCTGGGACACGGGCAAACATTTTTTTCCCATGGCCTAAAATAATTGGAGATGGAGCTTCTGTAGTTGGTCTTTCCCAGGTAGAAACTGAGGCTGAAACTAAGTAGAAAAGAGCAGAGTTTGGAGATGAAAAAAAATCCACATCCTAGCAATATATTCTGAACCCCAGATGCTAAAATTTCACACTATCCTTGTGTTTCTAGCTATACAGACCCAGAAATCCCATAACTATTTGTGTCTTTATCATCCAGAGAAACCTTAATATATTACAATTAAAATATTAATTAAAGCAGTCCATAACAATGCATTCATACTTGATAGCATTCCCACACTCTTTCTTGAGAATGAGAGAATATCGAAGCATGGTATTTCCCGAGGAATTTACTGCAGGTAACACGAGATTGGCTGTTGGGAAGCTAAACTAGAGAAGCTGGAGAAATGGCTCAATGGTCAAAGGCATTGCTGCTCTCGGACAGGACCCAGTTTTGGTTCCTAACATCCACATGAGGGCTTACTACCATCTGCAACTCCAGTTCCAAGAGATATAATGACTTTGTAACTTTTTTCAGTGTGGGCTTCAGGCATGCACATGGTACATGGACATGCAATCAGAACACTCATAAGTAAATCCAAAACCACTAGACTTCCAAGTTGGTTACCAGGACTTGCTGCACATCTATAGTGGTTTGAATATGCTCAGCCCAGGGAGTGACACTGTTGGAGGTGTGGTCTTGTTGGAGTAGGTGTGTCACTGTGGGCATGGGCTTTAAGACCCTCCTGCTGGCTGCCTGAAAGCTTCCCAGTCGCCTTCAGATAAAGATGTAGAACTCTCAGCTCCTCCTGCACCATGCCCGCTTGGATGCTGCAAGGCTTCCTGCCTTGATGATAATGGACTGAACCTCTGAACCTGTAAGTCAGCCCCAATTAAATGCTCTTCTTATAAGACTTGCCTTGGTCATGGTGTCTGTTCACAGCAATAAAACCCTAATGAAGACACCATCTTGTCTGTGCTTTACCTGACTCTGTTCTTCAAGTCACAGGAGTAGATACTTTCTCTCATCCGTGGGACAAATAGAGTTACACTACCCTGGTGTCTGTCATACCTTGTCAGCTAGCAGGTTTACCAGAATTTCTCCAAAGGTTTTCTTTTAAATGTTGAGGATTGGGATTTGGAGTTTTGGACATAGTGGGCCTAATGCAGAATTGTGCTTGTTTTTGTTTTTCATTATCATACTAAATACCTCACTCAGGCTAATTTTTTAAAGTCTAATTTAGTTCACAGAGTCTTGGAGCATTGTGCCAAATTCAGTGTGGCTCTGTGAAGGCCGCTGGCAGCTCTGTACATGTGAGAGGAAGAGAGCATACAGTCAGTCAGGAAGCTAGAAAATTGTTGCAGGGGTCTGACTCTCTTAAAACAACTTTATCTCTGGATAATTCAGTGTCCTATGATGCAACCTCACTGACCCATGGGCCTTCCACTGGGTCCTACCTGTTAAGGCCTCCACCCACCTTACAACAGTCAGAGTAAGTTCCAAGCATGAGACCCAGGAACGTTTTGGGAACACATCCAAACCATATCCAAACCTCAGGAAATTTGGTGTTCTAGGTGTTATTAATATAGTTGAAATTTCCCCAACTGTCTGAATTCATCATCTTAGTCTTTGTCAAATACTGCTGCAAATATACTGGGTGGAGGGGTCCTTTTAGAATAAAATTTCTGTTACTTTGTTTAAAATAAAATAACGGTCTCTAAGTTAGGGCTAAGCAATCACTTGCTTTTCTGGTGGCCACAACACAGAGACAAAACCAAGGAGAAAGTTCTATATGACAATCTGAAGGGCAGAGGATCTCCCCTCTCCCCCCCCCCTTATTTTATTGGATATTTTCTTTACTTACATTTCAAATGTTATCCCCTTACTTGGTTTCCCCCCTGGAATCTCCCAATTCCACCCTCCTCCCTCTGCCTCTATGAGAGTGCTCTCCCACACACTCCCTTCCTCCCACCTCCTCACCCTGATATTCCCCTACACTGGAGCATCAAGCCTCACACGTCCAAAGGCCCCTCCTCCCATTGATGTCCAATAAGGCCGTCCACTGCTATATAAGCAGCTGGAGCCATGGGTCTCTCCATGTGTACTCTTTGGCTGGTGGTTTAGTCTCTGGAAGCTCCAGGGTGTCTGGTTGGTTGATATTGTTGTTCTTCCTATGGGTTCAAATAATCTTCAGCTCCTACAGTTCTTTCTCTAACTCCTAAATTGGGGACCCCATTCTTAGTCCAGTGATTGGTTGAGAACATGTGCCTCTGTATTTGTCATTATCTGGCAGAGCCTCTCAGGAGACAGCTGTATCACTTCTTGGCATCCACAATATTGTCTGGGTTTGGTGACTGTATATGGGATGGATCCCCAGGTGGGACAGTCTCTGGATGGCCTTTGCTTTAGTCTCTGCTCCACACAAGAAACAAGCAGGAGTAGCCATTCTAATATTGAATAAATTTGACTTTCAACAAACAGTTATCAAAAAAGATAAGGAAGGATACTTCAATACTCATCAAAGGAAAAATCTACCAAGATGAACTCTCAATTCTGAACATTTATGCTTCAAATGTAAAGGCACCCACATTCATAACAGAAACTTTACTAAGGCCCAAAGTATACATTGTACCTCGTACAATAATAGTGGGAGACTTCAACACCCCCTTCTAACCAATGGACAGATCATGGAAACAGAAACTAAACAGAGACACAGTAAAACTAATAGAAGTTAAGAACCCAATGGATTTAACAGACATCTATAGAACATTTCATCCTAAAACAAAAGAATACACCTTTTTCTCAGCACCTCACGGTACCTTCTTCAAAACTGACCATATAATGTCACAAAACAGGCCTTAACAGATACAAGAAGACTGAAATATTTCCATGCATCCTATCAGATCACCACAGACTGAAGGTGGTCTTCAATAACAATATAAACAACAGAAAGGCCACATGCACATGGAAGCTGAACAATGCTCTACTCAATGATAACTTGATCAAGGAAGAAATAAAGAAATTAAGATTTTTTTAGAATTTAATGAAAATGAAGAATTTCTTATATGGGATAATTTAGTTGGCAGCAATAATTTTAGCCAAGATGATCTCTTTTTTTAGACTTTTATTTAAAAGTTTAAAACATTTGCTATCACTCAACAGCAACAACAACAATAAAAAATGATTTTAGCTTGTGCCTTGACTTGTATAACCAGCCTTTACTTTCATTTGCCAAAATGATGAATGTCTCTATGTATCAGGAGCCAGCAGTGTCCAACTGCATTATACGTGCCCAATAGTTGACATGCTCACAAACAGTGATAATAATTTAGAAATGTATGTGTAACTGGTTTTTGTAAGAATTTAAACAAGTTATTACGCTGTGATGATTCTTCTTAGCAACCCTATCTTTTAAGACAGGAAAGAAAATAAAGGAGAGATAGTAACGATTTCCTCTCATTCATGAAATCCCATGAGTCATGATTCCAGTCTTACACCATGTGGGTATGAAGATGGAGGAACACACTCAACTAAATAAAAAAATTTTTTTTCCATGTTTATTTTTTTTACATATTCCTAGAAATTATATTAATAGAATCAAATTTTCTATAGTATTCAGCAAAAAGTTACCTACAAACATCATTACCCTAAGGAAGCTACTTCTGTGTCAGTCTCTAGATATGTAAAATGAAAGAATTAAGTAATGGCCAAGGAAGTGTCTAACTGTAGACGTTGATCTTTAAAACAGAGAGAGCCCTTGCTGAGGGAGTTCGTGGTCACCGTTCAATGTGAGCGACCATATCGACAGACCCTAAACCCGGCCTGCCTATCTCGAAGACATTTGTCGTAAGCCATAGCAGCCTGAGAAACTCTGACTGGGAGGAAAGAGAAGCCAAGGTGTTGATGTTTATCATCCATTCATTCGTTCGTAAGTACGGATCCTGAGATTATCCTATCACTGAAAGGAACCAGTCCCCCCTTTCACAGAGCGTGTTTTTCTAGAAGATATATCATCCACACCTGAAAAAGAATGTCGTGAGTTTTAAGGAGGAGGTAGAACGTCTTGTTAAGAGACAGGAAGTGCTTGCTTTTCTCATGGAGGTGACTATGGATAGTGGGCTATCGAAAGAGAAATCTGACTGGGTGAGAAAATGAGGCAGTTTCCTGTTTGTGAGGACTCGTGCAAAGCCCCTGAGGTGGAGGGTGTCTGCTTCAGGAGCAGGGTGGAAGCCTGCACCTCAGGAACTGGACAGGAGGAGGTCAGAGGAGTTGCCTCCCAGGGTGCTAGACCTGCAGCTTTCTTGGATGGGCGTGGCCTCGGACTCTTGTTTGTGAATCTCCTGCTTTTGAAATGTCACCGGGCCAATACACAGCTCCCACTAAGTGTAGCTGCTTTTCGGCTTGGGCTTAGGGTCTGACTCTCATCATCTCTGCTTAGAAGCACCAGGTATTCCCTGGGGAGGAAAATAGAGTATCTTTAACTCTCAGCAAACTTTATCTTACTTCCAATCAGTCCCTCCAGTCCCCGCCTTTTCTCCTGGTGCACCGCTAACTGCTGGTGATGGACGTGTTGAGGCAGGTACTCCGCTCCAACTCTGTGTTAGGTTTTTCTTAACGAGACACAAACCTAGCCATCGCTGGGAAAATGGCGCCTCAAAATTGGACGGTAGGAAGGTCTGTAGGGCATCCTTAACGATTGATATGGAAAGGCACGTGGGCACTGCCACCTCTAGGCAGGTTGTTCTCCATGGTTTAAGAAAGCAGAGGAGCGAGTCAGTAAACCACACTCCTCCATGGTCTGTTATCAGTTCCTGCCAAGTCTTCCCTTCATGGTGCACTGTAGTTTCTAGGGTGAAATACTCTCCTCCTATCTGCCCCCCACACACACACACACACTGCTCTTGGTCATGGTGTTTTATCACAGTGGTAGAAACCCTAACTATGATCCACTCAACCTGCTTCACGGGAAGGTCTGGTACTGCAGAGACTAGAAAACTTGTTCTCATTTTAGCCACTCCATGAAAACATTTAAATTGTATGTATTTGTTAGTGTTCTGAATCATGTGGGGTGATCTAAACAAGAGGGTCGGTAAAGGATAAGTGTGGTTGAAATTAAGGTGAGGGCAGGCACCAGATAGGACAAGGTCTGTGATTGGGCAGTGAAGAAGTAAGGTGGGGACAGCGGTTTGGAAAGGAGAGAGAAGCCAAGAGAGGGGGAGAAGCAAAATGGAGGAGGATGAAGAAGACTCATCTCCTTGTGGCTCTAAAGCCACAGGTAGTTACGAATATCTTATAAGGGATGGATTATAATAGGATGCTTTGTCTTGTCAAGGTAGGCAGATTGTATCACATCAATTGGCTCTGAGTTTATTGTGTGGACGTTTTGTCGAGTAAGAATTTACTGAGATAAATCTGATTGTTAAACTGCAACTTTCTGAAGTTTCGATTTTGTTGGGCTGGTGGGAGTTGTGATGCTGGCTTCAGGGGCAGAGTCCGCTGAGAGACAGTTGGGGGAGGGTGGCCACGGCATGCAGCTAGAAATGGGGGTGTAGGGACCACTGGGGTCAGAGAGTAGCTGGGAGTAGTGTGGTGTGGTGTAGAGTTTGAGTCAGAGGCAGGAGGGTGGCTGCCACTGAGATAAATAGACCCCCAAAATGCCATATGGCTTTACGATGCTGTGTTAGCAAGGGTTCGTGATTCTTTATTTTTTAATATTTACCATGACAGATAAATTAAGGCCTTGCTGGCCCCAGGGAGATCCAGTCTCTCTGGACTGAATGTCAAATGGCCGCCCAAAAGCATATTTTTTGATTGTTACACCAAAGTTTTTTTTTTTTTTTTTTTGGTAAAGCATGTTCCTTATTTCAAAGCCTCCAATCTAATCTCACGTTTCCTGAAGGAAAACCTCACGGCCCTACAGTATTAGATCTTACTGTGCACTGTTTGCAGTTCTCAATAATGCAAGATGTTCCATGTTTGCCAGGACCCTCCAGTGACCAAAGTCCTGCAAAGACTGTAAAGGCCTTTCAGAAAAACAACTCCACAGATAACAAAAAAAAAAATAAAGTCACTGTTTTCTACAATAATTTCTTCAAAGCCAAAGTACTGTTTGTTCTGATGGCTTTGCTAGATATATTGATCCTTCCAGAAATTTCCCTGTATATATTCGTGAGGTGCAACATGATGTTTTAATACATGTATATATTGTAGAATGTTTAAATTGAGTTAGACATATCCATCTCCTTTATGGGAACCAAAATTCTTCCTTCTTGCTTTTTGACATTGTGAGAGTATTGCTGTGATATGTAATATCGTGCTGTTCAAAAAACATGACAGAACTTTAAAAATGATTATATTTTAATTTATTATGTATATGGGTATTTGTATGTGTGCGTATCAAAGGATTACCTATAGTTCTCTCCTACCACGTGGGTCCTAAGAATGGAACTCAGATGGTCTGGCTCCATGGCAGGTACTTTCATCCAATAAGTCACCTAACCAACTCACAACAAAGCTCTGTGCTCCTATACAACTGGAACTCCACCCATTAGCCAGCCCTTCCCCAGCCTCTGTATCTCCACAGGCAACCACCATTCTCTCTCAACTTTATGAGACTGTCTGAGTTTGGATTTCCATTGCTCTGAACAGACACCGTGACCACTGCAACTCTTACAAAGGACATTTAATTGGAGCTGGCTTACACTTTCAGAGGTTCAGTCCATTATCATCATGATGGTTAAGTAGGGCAGTGTGCAGGCAGACATGGTGCTGTAAGGAGCTGAGACTTCTACATCTTGATCTACAGGCAGCAAGGAGGAGACTGGGTGGGACTTGAGCATAGGAGACCTCGCAGCCCTCCCACACAGTGACACACTCCCTCCAAAATGCCACACCTCCTATTAGTGCCACTCCCTATGGACCACGCATTCAAACCTATGCAAACAAACATAGAGATCATACAGGACTGAGTATCATGTCTTCTTGTCTTACTTCACTTGAAATCATCTTTGGTTTCGACTATACTGTCCCAAATAATAAAATTTCATCTATTTTATGGCAGAAGTATTCTATGTTGTATAAGTACACATTTTTGTCATCAATCGGTGAACACTTAGTCGTTTTTGGTTTTTGCATTTTGTATACCACCACAATAAAATGGAGTATGCTAGTATCTCTTTAGCCTAGTGACTTGGTTTCCTTTGCGATTTCCCCCTCTGTGGGCTGGTGGGTCACACGATAGTTCTACTTTTAATGTTTTGAGAAGCCTCCGTACGGTTTCCCATGGTGTGTTTCCCATATTGTGCACACAGGGCTCTGTTTGTTTCAGATCCTCTCTAGTATTTGGTCTACTAGATCACAGCCATTCTTGCAGAGGCTTGGATTTGTATTTCTCTGGTGAATTATTTTGTCATATACCTGGTGGCCACTTTTACTTTTTTATTTACTTTTATTTAAACTTCCTTTCTAAGCCATTTGTTTCTTTTAAACAATGGTTACTTGGTGTGTTTTCGACAATTTTATATCTGGATATCAGTCTGTGTCGCTTTCTTTCCACCGCTCACAGAAGTGAGTGAGTGGGGGAAGGTCTGGTTTGGTTCAGCCTGGGAGGCTCGGCATGGCCTACAGGCCCCATTGCTCACTCGGGCTGTTTTGAGGTGGCACACCATGGTGTGATAAAGTTGCTGGCTATGGCAGAAGCTAGAGTCATTCGGAAGCAAGAATCTCAGTTGAGAAAGTGCTCTCAATAGACTGGCCTGTGGTGCATGTTCTTGCCTGATGACTGGTGAGGGCAGACCCAACTCACTGTACGCGACCATCCCTGGGTTGTTGGAACTGGGTTCTATAAGAAAGGAAGTTGAGCAAGCTATAGGAAGCAAGCCAGGAACAGCTTCCCTCCATGGCCTCTGTGTCAGCTCCTGCCTCCAGTTCCTGCCCTGTGTGACTTTCTGCCCTCCCTTCTCTCAAGAGAATGTGATCCAGGATGTGTAAATCAAATAAACACTTTTCTCAGCAACCTGCTTCTGGTCATTGGGGATTTTTTTTTTTTCCAAAACAGGTTTTCATTATGTAACCATGGCTTTCCTGGAACTCACCCTGGAGCTCAGGCTGACTTCATACTCAAGAGATCTGCCTGCCTCTGCCTACTGGGTGCTGGGATGAAAGGCGTGAGCCACTGCCAGACTGATCGTGGTGTTTTACCACAGCAATAGAAATCCAAATCTCTCTCTTACACACACACACACACACACACACACACACACACACACACACACACAGAGGTATGAGCAAGTAAAGCTAAGTCCCCACCTTCTAGACAGTTTTAACATTGTCCAAAAGTTCAAAATCTCCTCTAAAACTGAAGGCCAACTTGCAGTTCTAAGTTCGTATAAAGGCACACTCAAACACTCACAGAAACAGTGTATCTGCAGGTCTGAAACTACAAAGAGGGTCTGGAGGGAAGGAAGTGACCTCAAGGGAAGTGAAATAGACAGGGTTGGGGAACAGGAAATGTGTGCATCAGAAAAGCAGAAGTGGGAGGTAACTGGGGAACAAGAAAGGACCAATTGGAGACAGGAGGGGACACAGCACAGGGCAATGGGGGAGGGGAATGAAGGAGATCAAAGTATCATGACAAGCCTGTGTGAAGATGCCGTGATGAGTCTCATTTATTCGTCTTTTAGCAAATAATAAAAATAATTAAAGAAATAAAAATTTGTAAGTGACAAAAAACAAAACACTTACAAAAAAAGAAAAAAAAAAAAAGAAAAGAAAAAAGAAAAAGAAAAAGCTATGCCTCCAAAATTCAAACGGTTTAGAACAAACATTCTCTAAAGGGCAGAAGAGGGCATAGAAAGGAGGGATTAGAAAAAAATAAGATCAAAACCTGGCAGGGCAGACATCCAATCCTGTAGCTGGATGTCCAGCATCCAGACTACATACGTTGTGTATGGCATCAGCTCCAAAGGCCTCGGGTGGCCCCACCTGTGTCCTCGCTGGCTGCAGCCCTCACAGCCTGTCTCCTGGGATGGCTCTGCTCACAGCCTGTGGCTTTCCTCAACAGATGTTTGACATTCCTGGCACCTCCAGTTTCTTAGAATCTGTTGCGTCTGCAACTTCCCTTTCACGGTTTCACACACGCAGAAAATCCTACAGGGACGACACTGCTGCACACGGCCTGGCGTCTCAGACAGGAAACCGCTGTGATCACGTGATAGTAATTAACAATGGATAATGATTCTTTCTTCTACGCTTCATCTTCTTTCTTTTTCTCTTAAAACATCCTATGTACGTATGCGTGGTTTGCTTGCATGTATGTATGTGCACCACATGCACGCCTCATGCCTGCAAAGGTCAGAAGAGGACATCAGATTCCCTAGAGCTGGTGTGAACCACCCATGTAACTTAGGTCGAGCATCCTCCATATTTTAAAATTGAGAACAGCAACTATATCATATAAAATTTATGTATCCATTTAACTCTTTGACAGTTTCGTGCATACAACAAATTTTAGTCTTTTTTTATCCCTGGGTGTCTCTCATTCCCCTTCCATCTCCTGATAAGACCCTTTTTTTTCCCATGGCTGTGAAATTCTAACTTCCTTTTCTCTGATCAGTACAGCACCACATGGGCAATGCCAAGGTCTTTCATTGGTTCAGACAGTAGCCGGGTCTGGGGCCATGTCTGCAGTGGCCTCTGAGGACCTGTATTGCTAATCACCATGAGAAAATCCTGGGGAAATGACTTTCTAGGCAGCTGTCTGTGGGCAGTGGGCCTCAGCAACACTCCCTTCTCCACAGTCCCTTAAATACCCTCAGCCTACAATGGATGTCACCTATCCAATGTGTGAGCTGTCCCTGAGGCATCTGGCTGTCCAGGTACATGATGTTTGGCTTCATTTCATGGTACCTATCTCTACATCAGACATACTTACTTCCTTAGAACTAGCTTTCTAAAGACCTTTAAAAAACAAAACAAAACAAAGAAGCAAGCTGCGTGCTTTCCAAATCTTTCCCTGCTGTAAAAATTTTTATTACCATTACTACGAACATGGCTGTAAAAATCAGGTAGCATTTCCCTGCTACAAAACAAATATAGAATGCCTTGGAGTTTCCTTTGCCGGATTAGTTAGCAGCACGGGCTCATTCATGTGCCTTGAGTTCTGCAACATCCCTCTTCGTGGACAACAGTACCCACCCGAACCTCTCCGACTCCGGGATGAAGACTGTTTTGATCCCCTTTAGCCCGCCATGTCACTTGGGCTTGTGTCGGATGCTGAGATTTATTAGCCTAGTTTTAGTCATGCTCTGTCTTTTCCGAGAGGCCACCAACAAGGACACATCTACTTTTCTTGTCCTCTCTCTGGCAGCCATTAAACAGAGAGAAGAAACACAACAGGTGCCGGTTCACACAGCCTTCAAAGCCACGCCCACAACAACCTGGATCGTCTAACCCAGCCTCTCCATCCACAGTCCTTCAAGTAAGTTCTTGACGTTGGAGCTGTTAGGGAAGAGCCTCCACATCCAGTCGCTTTCTAAGAACAGCAGTGTTTCTGCTAGAAACCAAACCCTCAGTACACAGACGGGGAGGACTCTGATCCAAATCACACCACGCTCCACACGCTGACTCTTCCTGATGCAAGAGCCTGACAGTGCTGCAGCCTATCTAGGTACGAAGTCCATGCTCCCTCCAACACCTCCACCTAGGACAGAATAGAAATGCCACGAAGTAACAGAGGCAACCTTCAGCCAATCAGAGCAAACGGGAGAAGGCCCTGGACGATCCTGAGGCATGTCTCCTGACTTCCAAAGGCTTCCAGAGAGACTGAGCCCAGATCTCGCAGCAGAAACCTTCTCAAACTGTGCCCTGTGTGCTGGAACTTTCTCACATTGTACCGGTGTGTGCAGCTTTCTCTTTCTCATACCTGTGTTTCCTGTTTTCTTACCCATCCTAAAACAAATTATTTTGGCAATGATCAAAACTTAGGAAATATAACCTTCTAAGGTCACACGGGGGGGGGGGGGGATTGAATGCAGGAATGGAGGCTTCTGAGGAAAGATGTACTTTAGAAAGATAAATTCTCTGTGCTGATATTCTGTTTTACCACTAGTCCAGAAACCACCAGCCTACCAGCATGACAGAATGCTCTGAGGCTGAATGACAATTGCTCTTTCCTCTTTTATGTGGGTTATGTTAGGCATCAGGCATGTCTGACTAACACAATGTCAGGAGACCCTGGGTGGGTGCTTGTGACACGCCTTCTCCACGCACCTGGCCTTGCTGTAACACATAACCATCCCTGTTGTAGCTTGCTAACTGTGTCTGCAGGCATGGTTTCCATTTTATTCTCTTGGTAAGAAGAATGGAGAAATTAAGATTATGTGGCTACACACACACACACACACACACACACACACACACACACACACACACACACACACATATCACGAAAGCCCGACATTAGCAATGTCTTGGGTAGAAAGAGATGGTTTCAGAGTAAAAGGTAGTAATTTTGGAGCATGAGAGAAACTTCTCATCTCAGAAGAATTTCCACAACTGTTGTCTAACCCTGTTTTTAGAAATCCCACATTTTTTATAAGCATTTTATTTCAACAAATAGATACATATTTATGTGTTTGTTTGTTTATGTGTTTATTTATGGAACTTTGGAGATGATTTGAAGGTTAAGAGCATTTGCTGCTCTTCCAGAGGAACCAGGTATACAACATCCACCTGGCTGCTCCCAAGAACCTGCAACTCTAGTTCAGTATCCTGATGCTCTCTTCTGGCTGCTACTGGTACTGCACACATATGTGTGTTATAAATCCATGTAGGCCAAACATTCATGCACATCAATAAAAGTAAATCTTTAAAATAGATTTTGACTAATTATTGCCCTGTGACTGTGTGTGTGGATAAGGAGGGTGTGCCATGCCATGCATGTGTGTGAAATTCAAAGAACGTCTTTCTGAAGTCACTTCTCTTCTGCTGGTTAAGACGGGTCTCTTGTTCCTACACTCTGCCTATTTCAGGCTAGCTTGCCCATAAACTTCCAGAAGATTCTCCTGTTTCCTCCTCCCATCCCAGTATGGAGTACCAGGAGTACAGAGGTGTACCACCATATCTAGCTTTTAATGTGGGTTCTAGGAATTTAACCCAGGTTGTTAACGATAGTTTTTACTCCTGAGTCTTTTTGTCACCCCTGTTTTGCAAACTTAAGGTTTTTTCCACCGATGTGTACATTTATTGTACATGGTACTGTATGACATTTCTCTTTTGTACTTCCAAGTTTTGTTTCTCCCTTTGTGGGACCGTAAAAGGCAGCCTGGTTCCTGGTTGAGCTAAGGCTAGAAAGAAACCCCGGTGATCTTAAAGGTAATGGTAGGCATTTCCCTTAACTCTGGGGGAACCAGGCCCTGTCACTAGCCACAGCTCTCCATAGACTTGTGGCCATCAGCCATGTAAGGGCAATTCCCCAAACCCCTTTACAGGTAGAGGATGTAACCACAGGTCACTTAGGCTCAAGACAGATCTCCATTATAATGAAGTACCTAAAGGGCTGGAGGCTTAGCCAACGAACCTTCCTTCCCAGACACTCCTCCTTGCAGAAGGTATTTAATCTCAGGCCCACCCTGAGAAGGGAAGTATGGTTCTATACATCCACTTTACACCATGACCAAAAAAAAAAAAAAAAAAAAAGCCTTAAAAACATGGACTTCCTCTTTTCACCAGGATCCTCTGTGGTGAGCCACGGAGAAGGCCTTGGCCTACAGAGTGGCCGCCTAATCTCCCATCGAAGGCCTCTCTGTGCTCCCAGCCAAGGCTGCCAAACTAATCTTCAGTCCACCACCATCAAGCCAAGGCCTCTCTCCCTGCAGGCAGGACCAGAGGGAGCTCCTCTCTTTCCCCCTGGGTCCCTGGCTAGATCCAGCCTGCAACCATTCTCAGTTCTTCCTGGATGTCCAAGAGCCTGAGAACCAGATGCCCCTGGCCTCCTCCCAGGCCTGGGGACCCTGGAACCAGCTCCGGCTGTTCCCAGGACCTCAGGCTGTGCTTCCCCACCCTGGAGCAGTGTGACCAGCCAGGTGACCGGGTGGGGTAAGCGTGGTCAAACTTCCCCGAGTCCTGACTCCCCAGGAGTTGTGTGCCCTGTGGCAGAGCAGACGCAGGACCCATAACCCTATATCCCTTCAAGTAACATAAGTTATAACCAATTTCATCTCTTCCTTGGTGTCTTGAAGTATTACTTGTAGAGGAACCTCATCCTTTTGATAGGCTTATCCCACCCCACCTTGGGTGAGCCATCTGTGAACAAGATCCCTAACCCCCATTTCTCTCTCAGCATGTTTGTTACTGGAATGTAGGGAAGCTACTGGTTTTCTGTGTTAGCTCTGTTTATTGCATTTGCATCAGATGTCAGGGTTTTCTGCTGCAGTTCCTCAGGGCTCTTCAAGTCTAGGATTACATCATTTGAAAACAAGGGCAGTCTCTCCTACTGTGTCCACAGGATTCCCTTCTTCTGCCTTCTATTCAAGATTCTAAGTGTTGTGCTGAGTAAGAGGGGAAAACGGAGATTGTGGTCTTGCTCCTGGTTTTAGTGAAAGCAGTGGTCTCAGCTTCTCTCCATTTGAACAAGACTGACTATGGGTTTGCCAGATGTCGCCTTTATGTGGCTGCAATATATTCCTTCTGCTCACAGTCTCTGCCTATGGGCTCTGATCACAAAAGGATGTTGGAATTGTTTGCTGCATTTGTTGAAGTAACTGGGAGATTCCTACCTCCTGGTTCATTTATGAGATGTAGTGCTTTAAAATACACACACACACACACACACACACACACACACACACACACACACACACACATGTATATATTGAACCATTCCTACATCCTTGGAATGAAGTCAACTTGATTCTGGTAAGCAACCTTTCTGATATGTTCATGAGTTCAGTTTATAAGCATTTTATTGGGAACTTTTTTGATCTGTGTTAATCAGTTTACGAGGTCAGAATGTTGTTATCTCTCACAGAAATCCTTGTAAACTTTCTAAGAATAAAAATTAGATGAAACACATTTTTCCAAGTAAACAATGTCTGGTATGTTCAGTAATGAGTACTTAGTTTTATCCATCCATTATACATTAGTTTCCCTGCTATGCACTAGACACTGAGCTAGATGCTGAGAAAACAATTGTGGACCACAAATACTCGCTGACACAGCTTTGAGTCAGCTTGGGAACACGACACATGTGCCACATTCTCAGACTGACTTTAATTATATGAAGCCATCAGGTAATTATGGCCTTCTGATTTTGCAAATCAAAATGAACTTGATGCTCAGCAGATAACATCGGCATGAAAAGAACAGTCTCAGAACAGGACAACTGTGGGGGTTAGTAAACCAACAACTGTGTTTACCCCGTGTGTGTGTGTGTGTGTGTGTGTGTGTGTGTGTGTGTGTGTCTGTGTCTATGTGTATCTGTGTGTATGTCTGTGTGTTTGTGTGTGAGTCTGTGTGTGTGTGTGTGTCTATGTGTATCTGTCTGTGTCTGTGTGTATCTGTCTGTGTGTGTGTCTGTGTGTGTCTGTGTGTGTGTCTGTGTGCCTGTGTGTGTATGTCTGTGTGTGTGTTTGTGTGTGTGTCTGTGTGTGTGTGTCTGTGTGTATGTGTCTGTGTGTGTCTGTGTGTCTGTGTATGTCTGTGTGTGTCTGTCTGTGTGTGTGTCTGTGTGTGTCTGTGTGTCTGTGTATGTGTCTGTGTGTGTGTCTGTGTTTATGTGTGTGTATGTGTCTGTGTGTTGTGTGTGTGTCTATGTCTGTGTGTGTGTGCCTGTGTGTGTGTATGTGTGTGTGTGTCTGTGTGTTGTGTGTGGGTCTATGTGTGTGTGTGTGTCTGTGTGTGTGTGTATGTGTCTGTGTGTTGTGTGTATGTCTATGTCTGTGTGTGTGTGTGTCTGTGTGTGTCTGTGTTTGTGTGTGTGTCTCCGACTCTGTGAAAACAGAACTGAGTGTGTACCCGTGCACATGCAGAGCGGAAAGCTGTGCTCATTCTCTTCTGAGTTAATGTTTCACATTCAACATTTTGATCATATTCTGTCCCCTTTCCAACTCTTTCCACATCTTATCTCTTCCCTAAACACCCAACTTCTGGCCCTTCTCCCCCAGAAAACCAAATGAGAATCAAAACAACAACAAACACCCTGAGTTTAAAAAAGAAAACCAGTAAGACAAAAATCCACAAAGAAGAAAAACACGGAGTCCATTTTGTATTGCCTAAACACTGGTGGGCATGCAGCCTGCCTTTGAATGTGGTTGATATACCTACTGGTACTCTACTGGGAAAAAGCACATTCTTTTCTCTTTCCCAATAGGTATCAACTGCATAGCTTCTTAACAAGGGGATGACTTAGTGTCTAATTCCTCTTCTCAGTGCTGGGATTGTCTGGCTTGAACTTGTGAATGTTATGTCATAGTCTTATGTGGTTTCTTGTATCACACATGCTGTGAGTTCTCTTGTATGTCAGTTCTGTTATGTCAGAAGATGCTATTTGTGGGGGGTGTCATCCAGTTATCTATATGATTCTTAAGATCTTTCTCCCTCCTCCTCTGCATAGATCCTAAGCCTGAAGGAAAGAGTATGATAAGACATCCTATTTAGGGCCAAGTGTTTCACAGACTCTAATCTCTGCACATTCTCCAGTTGTGTACTTTTTGTTGTTGTTAATTATCATATAGTGTAAGAAGAAGACTCTCTGA